>NC_090937.1:1160289902-1160623297 GCF_040938575.1 Ambystoma mexicanum
TCTCCTCTGCCTTTGACACTGTCAACCATTGCAACCTCATACAAAGGCTCCACGATACCCTTGTTGGTATCTCGGAATCGGCACTGGAATGGCTGACCTTTTACCTAACTGACCGCTCTTCCCAAGTCATCATGGGCACTTCTCCTTTCCTACTTCCTTCTCCACCTGTGGCGTCCCTCAGGGATCTATCCTCTCCCCCTGGCTCCTTAATATCTGCCTTGCTCAGCTGGCAATCCTCCTGTCCTCCTTCTCCCCCAACCTCAAGTGTTATGCAGACGACACTCAACTCTTTTTCAGACTTCCTGCTGACTCACTCGCACCTTCTTTCATCCCTGACTGCCTATCTGCTATCCAGGCCTGGCACACATCCAACAATCTCCGCTCAATGCCATCAAAACTGAGATCCTTCCGATTGGAACCCCTGCCCCCTCCTTCTTTGCTTCTCTCTGGCCTCCCACCTTGGGCTCTCCCCCGGTCCTTCTTCTGAAGCCAGAAATCTTGGAATCATCTTTGACTCTTCTCTCTCCTTCCACCCTCACACTCCAGATATTGCTAAGAAGTTCCACTTTTAGCTCTTCCTTCTCAAAGATATTCTCCCGTTTCTCACTTTTCTCCAGAAGCTCAATGTCTCCAGAGCCCTGGTTCTCTTTAGGCTCGACGATTGCAACAGCCTCCTCCTCAATCTACCTTCTTCCACTCTGTGATCCCTTCAGCCAATTCAGAATAGAGCAGCAAGACTTATCCTTCACCTTAAGCCCAGGGACCACATCTCTCCTGCCCTAAAAAGTCTCTATTGGCTTCCGGTTGCTGCACAGATCAAATTAAAATCCCTCTGCATTATACACAAGGCTGTCTGGGGACGGAGGCCACACTATCTGCAACTCTCTTACAAAATACTCTCCTTCTAGACCTCTATGTTCCTCTGGCACCAACACCCTGTGTGTAAAGCGGTCTGCTAAACAGAGAGCAGGAGGTTGTTTGCTATCCTCAGCTGGATCCCTCGTATGGAACAGCCTCCCCATACCCCTCCCTCTGCGTCTTGAGCAGGACATTTATGAGTTTCCAAAAGCACCCTAAGACTTATTTATCTTTTCCTCCTCCTTCCCTTCTTCAGCCCTCTGCTAATTGCACAGTTGCTGCGATTGGTGTCTTGGACCCTTATGCATCCTCGGGCCCCTGACCTCTCACATCCAATCTCCCCAGCTTCTATCTACCTTCAGCACTTGCCTCTGCACACCTTCCGCACTGGATACTCGCACGTTCCACCCAACGTGACTCCTGGCCGTATAGCACTTACCATAACTTGCACTTCATCTGTGGCTCACCCTCGAGCACGGACATCCCATCACCTACCCCACTGCCCTCTTCTTTGCTGCACTTGCATGTTCTGAATACTCATAAGGCATAGCAAGTTCGGCCGTCCCTTCCCCCACTATATTCTTTGTATATTTTAATTGTTCTGCAATTCCATGTTCCCTCCCTGTTGCCCTGTGGGTGCTTTGAAACGGAATGTATTTGCTGTATAAGCACCTAACAAGCAAACAAAAAAACTAAATGAAACTGGTGGTCTTTGCCTTTTGACATCATACCCAAAGTGGTTTGCGCTAAAGGAAGTGCAGGGTACAGGAAGAAGAGAGAGCGATACAGAAATAAATAAAATGGTGGAATCTTCCTCCAACTATGCTGAGCTCCCTCTGTCTACACTAACCCTGCTCCCTTCGCAATGGCATCAAAAGCCATTTCGGTATGAAGCACCCTGGTATGAGGTTAGTTCTTTTGGGATCGGCATACCCTTTGATTTCTGTTTCCCCGGGCAGCTCCTGCTGGGAAGCTGTCTTGCTGGAGAGAGGTGTTACCCAACCTCACAAAGGGTCAAATGAGAGGCATAGCCAGTCTCCTACTCTGTAAATTGGCAGGGCCAGGCTCTCTGACCAGAATACACGTAACCCTTCCACAGCTGAGCTGGGCTCGCAGTGCTGACACATGTATGATATATGATTGAGGTGACTGTCATGTAAAGTTGGAGAGCTACTAGCCACCAAATCCTAACTGAGGTATGTCTTATATTTAGAGTGTACTACTGCTACCAGGGTTGTAACTCTGATAGATATGTGGTTTGTGAACAGAGGGGCATGTCATAAATGCAGCCTGTGTGCTGAAGTAACTTGGCTGTTTCTGTGACGAGGGCACCTGTGACATGTTCCTGCTCTGTGCCACTGCAGATCAGGCTACTGATTCAGCAGGGCACAGGCATATATTTTTGGCATGGAGTTTGCTGAAAGGGGAGATGATTAGCAGGCCACCACTTCTGAGATTGGGTTACCTGCATCATTTTATTATTATTACATAATCAAATAAGCTAGGGCTTCTACGTCCTTGCCAGATGGCAATCCTTTACACCAACCAAATTAGCATTTGAATTGCATAAAGAAACCTCTCCATTAAGCTCCATGGAATGGACACCTGCCTCAGACTGGGTTTCCCAGATGTAGGTTTGGGGGCTCCTATGCTTCATTTGAAATGGGCCTCATCACGTCATCCCTCCACATCTTCGGCTGGCCCTGCTGGTAGGCAGCAGTGTGGAATACATGGCAAGAGAAAGTTAACTGGCACTCTTCAGCAGTTTGGTACCTCAGGCCGTTCTGGCATTTGTGTGGTTTCATCAGACCAGCTGCCTGCCATGTGTTCAAAGCGTCATTGGACACAAGCTCCCAGGCTTGAACTGGGAACCAAAAGTGGCCCTGAGATTGTTTTGATAGTGACCCTATTTTATACCACGCTTGCAAGCCCAACACCTCCATGCAGGGATAGAGGGGGGATCTCCCACAAGAATATTTTGGAAAAAATGGGTCCAATTCTAAAGCACATTTTTCCCTATATAGGGATTCAAAGTAAACATTAAAAAAAATACATTATTTAGGAGATGGGTATAAAATACTAGAAACTTTAAAACAGATGCTTTGCTTCAAAGGGATGTGGGCAATGGGGAGAGATGAAAGGGAGTGACGGGCTACATGGGAGCGGGAGGATAAGCAGAGCAGAAAACCAGGGTGCCCACAATGCAGTCTTACCAGGATATGTCCACCCGTGCTGACAATAGCGCTCCCTGGCAGCTCCAGTCCTTTGTCCTGCAGTACGATTGGTCTGAACTAGGGCGCTACTCCAGTCGATGTTCGAGCTACCACTTAAAAATTTCAGCTCTGTGACTGCCATAGCACCAGCCAAATACCATCTTCAGCCAAGACTCCTTGATGTCAGAAATGGTGTAGACATGTCTGGATGGCTCCCACACATGGGCCTCCACATTGAGGGAGAGGAGTCTAGGCTGCAGGGGCATGCTCATACCACCCAATGCCCATGTATGTATTTAAATAAGATTCTGTGACCCTGGATGGTAATGCTGGCACAACTGCTTCCCATACACCATTGGTCAGTTACAAGCCACAGCAGTTTATCGCTCCTATTTGCTGAGGAAGTGAGGGTCCATATCTAATTAGTTTGTCCTTGGTTTGAATCTGTACAAATGCTTCCCCTATGTTCTGGTGAATTTCTTGATCACTAGTGTGTTTATATAAAAAGTTTAATAGCACCCTGAATAGCACCCATGGTTGTTACTTATATAGTGGTTATAGAAGTGGTGTTGCACTGTTTGTGGTACTTACCTTTGGACACGGTTGAAAAATAAACATAGAAACATGTAATGTTCAGGTATTAAATAGAAGACTACAAACTAAGGGGGTCATTCAGAGTTAGGGGGATTTTTTACTACCACTGGAGATGGTTACCAGGTACGACCGTGATACTTATGGAAATCTGCCCTACTTAAGATTTCCCACCAGCAGAGGTGGTATTTCTGGAATACCGCCAATACTATTTAGAAATATGACCTCCGATGGCAGTAATGTAAAAAAAAAAATGTTTAACGTTTGTTTTCAGCCATTTTCAGCATCAATGGGAGAAATGGATTATGTATGTATTATGTAAAGTACTGTCTCATATCAGTATTGGTTCATATTACACTGTTGATTTTCTTTATGCACATAAGGGTCAAGTCTGGCCCTTTTATGCATTATATGGGTAAGGTGGTGAGAGAAGGCAATCGGAAATGCCCCCGTGTTTACCCCCTCAACATGGCCATTTGTAAAATATTTTTTCACTCCATTGAAGGGAAGCACCACTGCTTCCGTTATGTACAGTAAAAAGAAAGATTTAAAAACATTTGGGGCAGTTTGGATGTTTTGACCTCCACCGTCAGGCATCTGTGCCTGGGTGAAATGAAAATTTGTTTTCGTGTTTATATATGATGACGGTTTCCCTGATAAGCCTGAAGTGACCATATTCTTCCAATGTGTTATATCGCAAGGTCAGGAGCCGTCCATATTTCAAATTTGATTATCTCCATTGCAAGATGCAAAGTAAGGCATGTAGATTATACTCTACCTAATTTAGCATACTGCAAACCCCAAAATCATACGGCAAAGGGGGATACACTGCCACCACCTTACCAGGTGCATGACCTGTTTTTCTATTTATATTTATATATATATTTCTGAGGCTTGTGGAATCTGCTTAGATCACATGCTGTGCATAGGCCGACATCTAGTGGAAGCTGCGGAGTATTAGTTTGTTTTTCGAAACTCGAAAATGGGCGTCGACACAGGCGTGCCAGTAATACTATCCCTAGTGTGACGTCCACTGTACCCAAGATCCCTCACGTGTCTGGGATCCTCAGATTGATTTTTTCCGCCATACTGGTCGGAAGCATCTTGCGGAGTCCCCTGGCCTTAGCCATACTTTTGCTAATTATAGAAGTTTAAAATTATTTATTGACATCCTTCCCCACCCCAACGTCGACCCTCGACGACGGCTGGAGAAGACATCGACCGTCGGCTGCTGCACGACGGATCTGGGCCTCGGAAGGCCGCTGGCCTCGGCCCGGGCCTAGTAGGCCGCTGGCCTCGGCCCTGCAAGTAGGGAGAGTGGGGGGTGGTACATACTCTTCACTCTTGGTATATAGGTACACCTTATATATTTCCTACACTTACCAGCCCGCTGCCTCAAGGTGCGTATGGAGGGTACCCCTTTCCAATTCTGCCCCAAGTGCAACCGCAAATACCCTTGGGTCGACGGGCACGCCACGTGCAATCTCTGCTTGCCGAGGGACCACCCCGAAGCGAACTGCAGAGCGTGTAGTAGGTTTAAGCCTAAGACACTTAAGGACCGTTCGACAAAGCGTTGGGCCCACCACGCCAGGCAGGCAGCCATGGCAGCGGAGGGCGCCTTCAGCGATGGCAGCGACGCCGTACTTTCGGACGGCGAGGGCATTACGGCGTCGAAAGACTGCCGAGCGCAGGTCCCCGACCTCGGAAGGTTGTCCGGCAGGGCGGCTATGGGGAAGACCCCCGGCGACGCAAGCGCTACACACCCTACACACACTAAGCACACTAAGTCCAACTGAACCTCGACGACGTCGACTTCTCGGAAAGAGGCACAGATAGAACGGTCCGACTCGGTGTCCTCTGGGCGCTCTCGATCGAGATCGCCTCATGACGCAAGGCAATCATCCACTCTTGCCAAGAGTGCCTCGCTCCCTAGATTAACGGAAGTTCGATCGTCGGAAGACGAAGACGACTTCCACCCCCAGGCCGCGATCCAGGAGACCGAGGCCGCAGTTAACACCAGCGAGGCCCCACGCTCGAAACAAGATACCTCTCCAGACCCTCGACGCCAGGCGTCGAAAGTCCCTGGGGCCTCCAAGGGGCAGGGAAAACATTTTTCCACGCACGGGGAGGGGGGGAAACAGCGGAAAGCACAGCCTTCCACTCCTGTAAGACCATCCTTCCACCCTAAGCAGACAGACAAACATAAATCTACTGGGACATCAACATCCAGCAAGGGTACCCTTGATAAGTCCTCTAAGTTGCCTACTAAAGTCATACCCTGTTCCAAAGAATGGTCCAGTGAAGACATAGACAGGGTCATGTCAAGGATGTCTTCCTTAGCTGATTTTTATGACAAAAACCCAGAACATTTCCTTTCGTATGACCCTCAAGGGGCCACACCCTCAGGCTCCTCTGATCCTATCCCCCTAAGTAAAAAGGCCCGGTTCGAAAGACCTGAACCCTTCGAGGTGCAGCCTTACTCTACTCCATACTCTACTCCACACCCCAGATACCAAGGACAGCCTTTCCCTGAAGGGGACCAGGAGTTTACAATTATGGAGGAACAAACCGGGACTGAATATTATGCGGATGATGAGGACCTGGAGGAGGTAGAAGATGAGCAGGAAATTTACAGAGTAGATTCCCCGGTAGAGAGCGAAGCCCCAGTTACCGACTCGCCAGTTGATAACCAGCCCCTCCTTAATGAAGTTCTCGCTCGCACAGCAGAACATTTTCACATCGACACCCACGGTGTACAGGAGGAAAGGGACTTCACAGAAGAGTTGGTGGGAGAGAGGAGGCCGGTCGCTCAGACCATCCCTATCCTTAAATCCATCCAACGTAGAATAGATCCATCCCTGGTGAATCCTAACCTCACCAGAGCCGTCAACCCCAGAGTCGAAAAACTTTTTCGGGCAGCCCAGTCTGACCCTCTTTATATAAGAGGACATCTTAAACCAGACTCCCTAGTGGTTACCAACACTCGGAAGAGGGCTGGGACACCCTTATCGTCGTCAGAAGCTCCTCCCGACAAGGAGAGCAAAAGACTGTACGGGTTTGGCAGGAAGGTAGCCTCAATGTCCGCCTACCAAGCAAGGATTGCAAACTCCACCACCCTGTTGGCAAGTTACAACTGCCATCAATGGGAAGAGGTCGCGGCGCTCATAGCCTCTGCTCCTGAACCGTTAAAGGGCCAGTTGGCTCGGATCTCGGCAGAAGGGAGAGCCGTGTCTGGTTGCATACTAAAAGCAACTTTCGACGCCGCGGACAACGCAGGAAGATTGATAGCAGAAGGTACTGTTATCAAGAGACATGCGTGGTTACGCAGTCGGGGTTCAAAACAGAAGCCCAGGCTTCATTAATAGACAAGCCGGTGGAACCCGATCTATTGTTTGGGAAAGCGGTCGAAGACGCACTTAAAAATGCCAAGGACGAGTACGAGACTCTCAAATCCCTCGGCCAGCTTACCAACAAACCCCCTAACCAGAGGGGGAACAGTAATTTTCGTCGCCCACGCGGCCAAAATTCACAAAGAGGCAACTATGCCCAAGGACAGGGTACACAATGGAACAACAACCAGCAGTCTACCCAAAGTTACGGCAGGGGTAACAAGAGAGGTCGTGGAAGAGGCAGAGGCAGCCCCAACAAGGGAGGTGGCACGCCTCCACCAAAGCAGTGACGCTCAGTTCAGGGTCCCTTCTCACGCAACCCCAGTAGGGGGACGCATTTCCAACTTCACCCAGGCTTGGGAAGGGATCACCTCAGACAGATGGGTGCTGTCAACAGTGTCCACAGGATATTGTATAGAATTACTGCAGCGTCCCCGGAACCACCCTCCGCGACAAAGAATACACTCCTTAGAACATCAGAAGATCCTTCTCGAGGAGATCGCCATTCTGCTAGAAAAGGACGCGATAGAACTCGTCCCAGGACACCAGGTAAACAAGGGTATCTATTCAACTTACTTCCTTGTGCCAAAGAAAGATTTGACAATGCGCCCAGTATTGGACTTACGGCCTGCCAACAAGTATGTCAAGCCCCAAAAATTCCGTATGACCACGCTACAAGAGGTAATCCCCCTCCTAAAAAAGGGGGATTACATGGCAACCTTGGATATGAAAGATGCTTATTTTCAGATTTCCATGCTCCCAGCGCACAGAAAATACTTGCGCTTCAAGGTGGACAGTCACCACTACCAATTCAAGGTACTGCCCTTCAGGATAGCTTCAGCACCAAGGGTATTCACCAAGGTACTGGCGGTGGCAGCTGCACACCTACGCAGGGAGGCAATCCCAGTGTACCCTTATCTGGACGACTGGCTCATAACGGGGGAAACCCCAGGAATTTGCAGGTCAAACATTCAGAGGACTATCGACCTCCTCCACGAATTAGGCTTCTCTATCAACGAGAAGAAGTCAAGTCTGGTGCCAAGCACCTCAAAACAGTTCCTAGGAGCAATCCTAGATACTCAAAAAGGGTTGACCTTCCCTTCGGAAGAGAGAATTCGGAATATACTACTGCAAATTCCACATTATCAGTCAGGTCAACAAATAACGGTACGCAAAGCAATGCGGTTACTGGGCATGATGGCGTCATGCATTTACCTGGTCCCCCACGCGCGTCTGCGCATGCGTCCCATGCAGGAATGGTTGGCGAAACAGTGGTCTCAGGCAAGTGGTCAGTGGGACGATCTAGTGGTCGTTTCGCCAGCACTCGTACAGAGCTTACACTGGTGGACAAGAGAGAATCTCGCAAGGGGAAAACCCTTTTACGATCCCAAAGTACAGGCAGTGGTGACTACAGATGCATGCCTGACTGGGTGGGGAGCTCACCATCTCCACCACACAGCTCAGGGTCTCTGGTCTCACTCAGTAGCCAAGAACCACATCAACCTGCTAGAGCTTCTGGCAGTATTCCGAGCGCTTCGGGCGTTCGAGCCCCATCTGCTAAACTTGTCGGTGCAGATCCGGACGGACAGCACGACAGCCATGTTCTATCTGAACAAACAAGGAGGGACTCGTTCGCCAAATCTGTCCAAGCTTGCCCAGAAAATATGGATATGGGCACTCAGGCGGAACATCTTCCTGTCATCACAACATGTTCCAGGGGAGCTCAATTCCCTAGCGGATGCCCTAAGCAGAAACTCCCTCCCAGAAGAACACGAATGGGTCCTTCACAGAGATATCGTAGAAAATCTCTTCTCTCAGTGGGGTTTCCCCACTATAGACCTATTCGCCACAAGCGAAAACAAACAATGCCCAGGATTTGCATCCAGGTTCCCCCAGCCAGACTCCCAAGGGAACGCCCTGTGGATGAACTGGTCAGGGATGTTTGCGTACGCTTTTCCACCAACTCCTCTCATCAGGAAGGTGGTGTACAAGATGAACAAGGAATCGATGACGCTCATCCTAGTTGCTCCCATGTGGGCGAGACAACCATGGTTTCCACACCTACGCAGGATGGCGGTGTGCGAGCCCATCAAACTCCCAGCCTGGTACAACCTACTGTCCCAGCAACAAGGTCAAACAGTGCACCAGGAACCCAACTCAATGAACCTGGCAGCATGGCTCCTGAGGTCATAGAGTTTGGGCATCTCAATTTACCACAGAGGTGTATGGACATCCTAAAAGAATCCAGGAAACCAAACACAAGGCACTGTTACTTTGACAAGTGGAAGAGATTCGTTATTTGGTGCCAGAATAAACAAATCAACCCAGTTGATTGCACTCCTTCCAACGTTGTAACATACATGCTCCACCTGCTGGACGCAGGTTTGGTTTTTAACTCTCTGAAAGTACACCTGGCAGCCCTCTCGGCTTACACCACATCCCATAACAAACTATCGTGGTGGAAAGTACCAGTAGTTAAAGCCTTCATGGAAGGAGTAAAGAGACTTCACCCTCCTATTTCGAACCCACCGCCAGGATGAGACCTCAATGTGGTGCTAGCTAAGCTCATGGGCCCCCCTTTCGAACCCATGCATAAAAGTAGTCTCAAACACCTGACTTATAAAACGGCCTTCTTAGTAGCCATTACCTCTATAAGAAGGGTCAGTGAAATTCAGGCTCTGTCAGTGCAGGATCCTTTCTTTACTATCCACAAAGACAAACTGGTTTTACGCACACACCCTAGGTTCTCACCTAAATTTATATCTAAATTCCATGTAAACCAGTCCATTGAGCTTCCGGCTTTCTTCCAGAACCCGCAAAGCTCAGCTGAGGTGAAACTACACACCCTTGATGTGCGTAGGGCGGTCCTCTACTATGTAAATAAAACCAGACCGCTAAGGAAAACAGATCAACTGTTGGTCTCCGTAGCTACAGGCAGAGAGGGGGATCGCGTCTCTAAAGGCGCGATCACGAAGTGGATTATCAACTGTATACAGCTGTGTTACTCTCTTTCTGAAAAACTCTGCCTTTTACGCCAAGGGCCCATTCTACTAGAGGCATTGGGGCCACTCTGGCTTTCATTGCAAATGTTCCCCTCGACACCATTTGCAAAGCAGCTACTTGGAGCTCTATTCACACTTTTACTCAGCATTACTGCATTGACACTCATTCCAAGACAGATACACAAGTGGGACAAGCGGTTCTGAGACACCTGTTTGCTCATGACCCTTCTCACATCCCACCTCCTTCTTCGGGTACTGCTCGCTAATCTATGCACAGCATGTGATCTAAGCAGATTCCACAAGCCTCAGAAGGGATACATTACTCACCGTAATCGTATTTCTGATGCTTGTATCTGCTTAGATTCACATGCGACCCACCCTTCCTCCCCTCCGAGAGAAGGCGCTTGATTGCTTGTAGTCTTACCTTTCTGTCTATCTGCTTGGATTATCTGTACTCACGCTACTCCTCATGCTTCCTCATGTCAGAAAAAATACAATCTGAGGATCCCAGACGCGTGAGGGATCTTGGGTACAGTGGACGTCACACTAGGGATAGTATTACTGGCACGCCTGTGTCGACGCCCATTTTCGAGTTTCGAAAAACAAACTGTAATACTCCGCAGCTTCCACTAGATGTCGGCCTATGCACAGCATGTGAATCTAAGCAGATACAAGCATCAGAAATACGATTACGGTGAGTAATGTATCCCATATATTCATAACACCAAGAAAGTTGAAAGAGGTTTGAAAAACCCTTTCACCTGAAATGTGAAAATAGGAAAGTCCATTTGAGCCAAGTAACACATTCCACAACGCCACCTAGTAGCCATCTCTCGAAGTTCACCTCCATTTCTGAGCCACAACAGCAAGACATTGTGGGTATGAAAATTAGTTAAAATGCAAACCTTTTTAAACCCACCATAACTTTCTTGGTGCTGTGAAAACATGCTCCAACCACAAGGCTCTCAGGACTATACTGATGAAACCAGGTGTGTATTTGTCCTGGCAGCCTTGCAGATGCCTGTTGTATAGATCCATATTTATATGTATTGGTTAACACCTTTTCCATGTGAGTGAGAAACATGTTTGGAATGTTAGCCAGAGTGGAATGTAGTGCGTGTGACCGTTGTAAGTTAGAGTTGCCAGCTGGCGAAGGGCTGGTGGATGTTCTGTTGCCTAAAGCCTAACATCTTCATTAAACCTTTAACTGGCAGTAAGAAATAAATACAGATGCTCGATCATTCTGAGTCTCTCGATTATATGCACGAAAAGTATACAACTTTACACCTGCCTTGGGTTGTTTAAGCTATGTATAAAGTAGCACTGCCCTCAATTTCCTGGAGAAAAAGTTTTGCATGTGTGCTAATTTGCATACCCACAATGCCTTGCTGTTGTGGCTCTGAACTGGAGGTGAACTTCTAGTGATGACTGCTAAGTGGCATTGTGAAATATGTGACTTGGCTGATTGATTGATATATATGAAAATGGGTACTTCCTAATTAGTTTTATCAGGGACCCATTTCACATTGATGATTTTCAGGTTTTCTATTAAGCCACGGAAGTAGCATCATTAACTATCGTACATTAGTAATTGAGAACTGTAGCATTGAGGGATTGAATTACATGGGACATGAACGGGCAGAATAATCGTATGCATACAGCTGTCGGTTTATACCAGAGAATCCCTTCCAGCCTACTGTCTTGGGGGCAGTGAAGCTGTAGAAATTACAAATGGAATAACTTCGAATTTCTGATTGGTGCAGTTTCACAGTTTTACTAAGTCCTCAGATTGCTGTTAAAATCTTTTTATTTTCATTTTGCTCCACAGTAATTTAGCTCACTGCCCCCATAGTATTAAAATATGCATAATTACGCTTAGTCTCGCTCTATTTGCTTGTATTGCACAAATGCTCATCGTTTGGCTGTAAACATTGACAGAAGATGGGTATGAAGTATGCGTAACTGGAGCACCAGTCGCGCTAGCTTAAATATGGAAGCTTCTCTCCTTCCAGTAAGTCATAGTTGATAACCTCAGCTTTTCGGCTTGAAGCTTTCCATATCACAGGATGTTCAGGCCTATAGTTCAGGTGGGCCATTGTGGTCTTATTTTATGTGGGATGCCTTTGCCATTTACATGACTACGTGGCTGTGCGGTCAGCATTGATCACTTATGAACTGGTTTGTGGCAGGTAGGCCAGGGTACGTATAGCTCTGTAAGATCGGTGAAGTGAGTAGTCCTGGAGACGATTACCTATAGGCAGGGCCGGTGCTACCACTGGCCAACTAGGCACTCACCTATGCCGAACTCCGCAGGGGGCACCAACGAATCAAGGGGCTGAGGGATCTGCACTTGCCTCCAAAGTCGTACTGCGTTGATAAATTAATTCACTTTGTAGAGTTTCCTTACACGATTGACTTTGCAATGGAGAGATAGAGCCAAGAAGGGCAAATATTGCCCTCCACCACCCAACACAATGACAGGAAGCAGGTCTTTTAATTTCTTTGCTCGGGCTAAATGCCTTTGAATGCATTGTACAGCTGCCTCTGCAACCTAGCAATGTGTTATGGACGAACAATTTGCAAGAATTGTAACTGTGGCACTAGCCCCTTCCTGGGTTAGGAAGTGCGGAGCTCAATCCTGTGCCCAGAAAGTACACATACAGTCAACTGAAAGTCATAAGAGTTCAACATCCCAGCAGCCTGAACAGCAAAGCAAGTTCGTTATTGTATTTTATTTCTTAGATTGGCCATCCTTCTAAATATTAGAACAAGCAGCATACACACTATCCATAAACTCGTTTTTGGGTGTACATGTGTTTACACTTGTATGTGCTTGCTGACTGACAGCCTAGCGTCAACAGCATGCAGAGGCTTGGGTTTCATCTGGTTGGTTGCCCAGGGCAACCCTCAACTCCTTTTTCCAGGGGAAGCAAAATGTCTGGGTGACGCTGAAGGGGTGAGTGTAGAAAGATACGGTGTAAGGAAAGAATGGGGAACAGAAGGATGGAGAAGGGATGCATAGTATAGGGGGAGATGGGGAGTGTAGGGAATGTGTGGTGGAGAAAAAAGGCTGCAGCAAAAAGAAAGTGAACAAAGGGTTTGAGTGAATGAGAGGGGGAAGGATTTGCTTTTGGTCAGAGAACGTGGAGAGGGAAAGAGCAGATTGGTGGAGGATAGAAGGTGGGGAGGTTGTCGGAGTAAGGGATAAACTGAAACCAAAAAAGTGATGGGCGGAAGGTTTTGAATTAATCTAAATGACTGGCGTTGCTCTGGGCAACCTTCCACACCACCGTTTTTTAGCCCGTCTGCGCCATTGCAAAAGGGGTCAAGCCATATGCAAATCAGTCAGATACGGCCACCAACTGCTAGGCCAGGTCCCCTCTTCACGGAAACACAAGCAACCCCAGACATGTTTTGGCCTTGTTGGGCCTCCTCAGTAAGGCGCAGCTTGGTTCCCTAGGGCGCAGCGAGCAAGGGACCCATGTTAAGATTCATTCTAAACCTTCCAGCCATCACCTCTTTGTTTTTGCTTTTTCACCCTTAGTGGGACGGGTATGCTCAGACGTGGGTCCCGTGCCTGCTGGGCCTAGAGACCCAAGCTACTCCTCGCTGATGAGGCCCAACAAGGCCGAAATATGTTTGGGGATGCTTGTGGTCTCGTGCAGAAGGGGTGTGACCTAGCAGTTCGGGCTGGACTGCCCCTTTTGGGGTGGGACCAAGTCTGATTTGCATATGGTCTTTCCCCTTCTGTAATGGCTTGGCAGGCGATGAACGATGGTCTGGAGGGTTGCCCAGAGCAACGCCAGTGGTGAAGATTCATTCTAAACCTTCCAGCCATCACTTCTTTGTTTTTGCAGAGTAAGGGATAAGGCACAGGGAGAGGAAGACCTTGCGGAGTAAGGCCACAGGAAGGGAGAGATGAAGGAAAAGATAGGAGACAAGCTTTTTAGTGGTGCCATATAAGCAGAATAAAGATGCTGTCATATGTTTCGTCGGGCTACTGGCAATGGCTGTACAGACTGGAACCTCACTTTTCTGGGGCAGTGTAGATGCAAAAGTAAAATAGATTAGAATTGTGGCAATACTAGAATGCACGACACTATTGAGCATGGCATAGCCTTAGCAATATGCAATTCCCTGGGCAGTTAGAAGCTGGCTTTGCAATGTGCACATTGGCATGGCAAAGTTTAAACTTGACTGCTGTAACATTGAGCTTAAGTTTGGCATATTTAGTAACCTGGTATGTGGTGGTAACAAACTTGCAGCGAATTCTAATTTGCATTTTATTTTCTGCCAGTAATTATTGTATTTTTACTAGCACAGGAACAATGATGTGCATGACATAATAGCTATGGTTGCACAATATTTTAAACCTTAAAACTTGTGTAATGTATTCTGGCTTATCATTTGCAAATGACCTGTTTCCCAGTGAATGAGTGGCTCACCATATCGGGCACTGTTTGAGTAATGTGTACAAACATGTTTGTCGTGCATCCATTGTCCCATCATCATGTGAACACTTTTTTGATTTATTGTTTTCTGCGGCGAAAGTCGGGTATACTGTTGGTGACGTGACTTCACTTCTGAACATTTGAACTATTTCATGTGTTCTTCTCCTGAAATGGCTCTAAATCAAATGGGTTCCAAAAATCTGATTACACCCAAAACCTGAGCAGTAAAATGCACCATATTGGGCAATTTAAAAATGTTTTCTTCAGGGAGAATACTCTGAAATCTACCCCCGGTGGGTTTGTGTTCGAGCTTGCTCTCTGTGCTCAGTTGTTCTAATCAGTGAAAATGATTTGCACCCCTGCACTTGAAATATTCGCACCCAGAGATGGGCGATCAGCCAGTCAGGGGGCTGGAAACCTAGGCGAGAATTGCCAGTGTCCTGCCTGCATTCCACCAGCCACTTGAGCACCTTTCCGGGTGGCAGCACTTTTATGTGAGATGCCTCGGCCCCTCTGCCAGCCCTCCTCCCAACTCGCCACTCAGCCCACTTACTTGTTGAGCCTCCCGGCTTTGTTGCTTCTTCCATAGAGTAATCCATATGGAAGTAGAAAAATGCAGCTATTTTTGTTTTCTTTAACGGGAGATTGGGCTCATTCAAATCGCGCAGAGTCCAACTGCCATTTAACTTTTTTTTTAAAATCTATTTGTTCCCCTGACAGCACCTCGGGGTATGAATACCCAACCCCCCTTGTCAGGGGGCAAGGGGGTGCACACCTGGGCTGATAACCGCTCTTCTCCCTCTCCGAGGACCTTGTTTTGCTTGAGCCTGCTGTGAGAAAGGCATGGTATCAAACAGTAGACAGACACAATGGATACACGTTTCGAAAACCTTTATTTAAGGTTTTAGTTGGGTTGGTAGAACTCCTAACTGGCCCTAACCCTAAATTGGGAGTAATCTCAACCATTAAATAAATAACAAATACGTCCACATCAGTCTGGTCAAAGTAAAAAGGCCTATACTAAGAAAACCTAACCTTGCCCTCCTTCTCAAGAGAACAAATGTGTTAAGGGACTACAAAAGGAAAGGTAGTGTCTCGAAATGTCAGAATGGCTTTAGCACCAACTCCCTTCCCCAGGTTCAAACCGCATGGGGTCTAGAGAGTATCTAAAAAATGTTTCAAAAATAATAGGTGGCTTGCACAATTCTGTCTGTCTTATACACTTTGGCTTACGGTTACAATTCCACAGTTCAATCTTAGGCTTTCACCTTCTGGTAGTTCAGTCTCTTCTTTAGGCTTTGCCCGCCTTGCCATCGATATTCAGTTCACAATCACTTTCTTAATTTCTCACAATTCTGCACAGGCTTCCCTCTGCAGGCTCGGGCCTGTTTTTCCTTCGTGGGAGTTCTCTTCCCCATGTTTTATTATCTATCTTTCAACAATCCTTTATTTCACAATCAACGTTCATCTCGTGACACCAATACTTCTTGCTATCTGTTGTTATCACTCTCCTTAGTTTGCCATTTTGGCCTTTTCAATAGTTCATGCATAACACCAATACCTCATGGTATTTCTTTTCCCCCGATGCCTCTTGGTATTTGTAGTTTTGATTCTCTTTAGTTTGCCCTCTTGGCCTTTTCCAAAGTTCTTATCATTTTGCCCTCTTGGAATATTCACAGTTCACATATTTCTTTTTCCTCTTATTCAACTTTCTATCCTTGTCGCGGTTACTCTTTCCATTGATTTCTGCTACAATATCTTTCAAAATTCATAACATTTCATAGAGACTTTCAAGTAATGATGATGATGATGATTTATTTATATAGCGCCTTAAGCCAGTGCGGCTTGATCTCGCAGGACCACTCTGTTACTTTGTATCCTTTCCTTCCAACAATTATTCTCTTCGCATTTTATCGGCATGCACGCAACCTTCAACTTTCAAATTACAGTCAATTTCCCTTTAACATCAACTGGACCTTTGTTGCCTTCCAAAACTCATCAGCCTCGAAAGAGCTGTTGCTACTTGTACCCAGCCTCACTCAAAGTGTGCTTGTGTTCGCCACCTTTTATGTTCACAGGGAGTGTTAATAATTGGCAGGTGTACATTGTTACAGCTACGTGCCTGACTCTGCCTGGCCTCATTCCAGGGACAAAGCAAATGCAACTAAGGGGAGGTAATCTTTCTGATCTCATTCCTCATCTTCCTCGGGGCAGTACTGTTCAGATGTAGTGGGGAGGAATTGTGGGAGTTGTAGTTTCCTAACAAATAAGTAGGTATAGGGGTTAGATTGGTTGTGGAAAAAGGGGGATACCATATCTCACCATTGGGTGCTTCTCCACTCCTCGCGGACCCCCTAATCAGGTGATCCTCCCTCGCTTGATCCAAAAGCGATGGCCTTCCTCTGGCCACCTGAATACGGGATCCCCGGGGACTAGGTTGTGAAACGCCCTCTGGTTTTTCATACTGCCTAAGATCGGGCTGGCGAGCATTACCGGCTCTGGTATGCCCTCCGATGCAGGATGATGCTATATTCACCAACCGTATCTGCTTACTTTACAGATGACAAAGCTCTGTTAGTCCAGATTATTCCTTGCTATATGTGGCTTAATTGGTTGCACCGCTCGCTAACCTGCTCAATCTGCTACTTTTGTCCTTATACTGTACGGCCTCCAGGTGCCTTACTGCGATTCTGCCTGCTGGGATCAGCCCCAGGTGCATCCTACTGTAATTGTACTCCTGTGTGTCCCATTCAGTGTTCGCCGTCTGTGGATTTGCTCCGTTGTGTCCCACTGATTTGGACTAATGCCATTAGTGCCTTAATGTGTTTGTTCTCTTCAATACCCAATGTACTTCGCATGACTGGATCCTACATCCCACACCTTGACCTTGTAAGAAGATGTTGTTCCTAGGGACCCTTCCAGGACTCCTTCCTCTCAGAAATATTTACAGTGAATTTCACTTGGGAACTATTCTAAACTACTGTCTACTTGGTACTCACTGCTGCATGTTCCCTTCGGCTTCCACTACTGCACGTATTCCCCCACTCTTATACAGGGCCAGCCGCTGCGCACTGTCCAATTCCAGAGACACTGAAGAGTTCCTCTTGGCATAACCTTACAAATACCTTACTTGAAGGGCACCAAAACTGGAACGTCGGCCCAGGGCCACCACAACCGAGATGGAAGCACTGAGTTGACTATAGGGCCCTCTGCTAATCTCCCTGCACGAACATCCTCAAAATCAATGCTCAAACACACTACATACCAACTAAGCCACTGACACATGGCAATTGAATAATATTTGTCTTATAGAAAATGTATAAGGTGCCGCCCGTGAATCAGTCAGTTCGATATTCTAAGATTAACCTCCCAACAGACAGCAAACAGAAAGTTACACTTCTATATTCAATGTGCAGATCACATTCCGAGTAAATTCACCTTACCTCATGGGGGTATCTAGTCCTAGAATCGAATGCCAATGCTTTACCACCTAAAAAAAAGGCGTTGGGGGGGGGGGGGGGTGGAGGGGCAACATCTAATGCAGTCTTTTTTTAAGGTAAAGGGTTTATTTTAATTGTATTGGGTTTTTAAAGGTTAGAAAAGGGGCACTGGGGGGACCCCCCATTAAAAAAAAATAAAAGGGAAAAAAATGCTTTAGATGCTTTTTTTAAGATGGTAAGGCATTCGATGCTTTGGCATTCGATGCTATGACTATAAACCCCTCACGGGCATACAAGGCTTCCCTCTAGACACAAATGCCTCTGTGTTGTCCTCACATGACATTGAGAAATAGACCTGAATGTAGAGCTCGGGATACTTCTGGTGTGCACGCATCAACACAACAGCACACCATCTTTCATTTTCCCTCGCTTTCCTCTAACCCAACTCACTCCCATTTCTTTCGGATTCTTCAGAGCACCTGAAGACCGTGCAAATGCAGGTGGTGTGCGGGTTAAATGGCAATAACATAACCACTTTGTCAACAGAGTTCTGTCATTACAATAGGTGTAAGATTATACCAGGAGTTGGCAATAGGAGTACTAGGGTAATATGACAAATCGAAGGAATTCGCCCCTTCACCCCGAAAACCGGAGCCTTCCCCTTTGAGGTTAGGGAGGTGATCCCACTCTGCAAGACCTTCTCTAGGGGTCTGGGCAAGTGCAATCTCACTGGGACAGACTACACCTTAGGTGACAAAGACTCCCTTTCCTCCAAGGAACTCCCTAAACCCTTTTTTGAGAGGCATGCATGGGACTGCCTTAGACGCTTAACAGCAATAAAAACCAAACTGGGCTGAAGACAAAGTTTACATGCACCACAAGTATTGAACAAAAAGAAGCTGTCTCTTTAAGGACAAACCGTGACTTCACTTTGACGAGAACGTTTGAGGAGGACACGCTGAGCTTGAAGAGAGAGAGAATCATACAGCAGCAGGGGAGGCTCCCAGATAGTGCAACGAAGGAGCCAACAAGAGTTGGAGAGCCCACGAAATTCAGAATTACTATGAACTAGAGTAGCAGATGCTGGGAAGACAGCGTACCGAATCAGCAAGAAACTGAGGGTCTGAGAACCCGCAACTCATTGGTGGCGTGACCACCAGTAGTTCGCGGTGTGCGGGGAGCTCAACCAACTATGCCGACACCAACCCGCAGAGGTATCTGCAATGGCACCAGTTGCCAGGAGAGACGCTGGAGAAACTCGTCCGACTGAAATTGCTGAAACTCGCACTACAAAGTTGATAAATCTGAGCTGTAACAAAATGAATGGGAACGCCATATGTAATCCTGAGAAAAAGAATATTGATCAGTGTATAAGACTATCCTGGGAAGAGGGGAGAAGACCCCAACCCTCAAAAGGGATTCATTGGAGAGTAGTAGATAAACAAATGAATGATCAAGATAAGTCTAAGCTAAGAAGGGGACATAATAACAAAGCTGAAGGGATAACCCATCCAAGAGACGATATCAGGCAAAGTCATAAATGACAAAACAATGCAGATGTAAGGATGAAAGAAACTTTACGAAAGAGCCCAGGGAAAATAATCCCACAATATAAGTTAAGAGTTAAAGACCTTATATAAGAATTGCAAGCCCTGGTACAGAAGGTGACTAGAGACTATTTGAAAATAAGATATTAACAGGACACTAAAGCCAAGCAGAACCCTGCTTCACCAGGAGAGGGGAGTCATTCTCCTGACCTATAGTTTTGAATAGTGGCAGGGTCAGATATGATTAGCTTTGGACAGTCGACTTTCTTTTGTTTGGGACATTCACAGGCGACTGATGAGCACCTTTTTTAAATTATATATGTAGGGAACACCCCATAGTTATAGGGGGAGATGAGCCATCTTCATATTATTTAATAAACCATTGATGGAAATGTCTTCAAAGTGTCCGCGTACTACTTCTGACTCGCCACAGTCACTATAAAGGTAACTTCTTCACCCACAGCCTTTTGGCTCTCTAAAAGATAACTTGAGGTAGCTGGACCACAGATGCGAGAAGTGAAAAGGAGAGCAACATAGTTTGGATGGTATTGGCTTTAATGTTTACTTAAGAAAAAAACTTTTAAGTAGTGTAACACAAGGAACTATTATGAGACTCTGATCTTATCAAATGGGGGTTGGGCATAACTGTTATGGTCATGGAGCGGATATCTGCTTGTGGACCCCAAGCACTGGCTTCTCTTTTTGGTCAAAGAAGCCACCCCCAGTGCGTTAATACCCCCTCAACTCCTTCTAAAGATATTTACTTGGTGGAATTAACAGGGAATCTGGGAAAACCTGGGACACAGTACTGCAGAGCCTTTGACTTGTGATTCTCTCTCCCCCATCCCCTCCGCGCACCCCCCCCTAACTGCTGGCATAGGAGACAAGATGTTGCCTCCAGACATTTGACACTGACAGCAGACAGCACCTTGGCAACTACTGTGAAAATGGAGTGGCTGCAGGGGGTTCCAGTGTATTGCCACAGTAAGCAGCTGCAAACTAGAGCTATGTGACTGAGGAGATCATGGGCGCGTAATGAAATGAGTTACCGGTTGGTACACTGACTTTTTGGGAATGGACGAGGTGGTACACAGAAAGCCCAGTGTCTCCCAAAGGATGAAGGCTGGCGCTCAATTGGAGGCTGCATTAGAGGGGTGACCTGGTTACCCGTGAAGCAATATGACTGTAATACAGAAATAAAACTATAGCACCCATCGTGCAGTGGCAATGACACCAAAACTATGGTAAGTAACCAAGCGTGGGGGCCAAGTGAAACAAATTATAGCGAGTCCGAGGCACTGATGAGTCTGCATCACTCTCAAAAGGCAAATGAGCCTTTATTGTCTCCATTTCAGTGCTGACAAAGCTGCAGAATAAATGACGACCTGTGGTTATAATGGCTACTTTAATGGAGATGTGCAGCCCATCCTCGTGATGGTTGGTGGCATTGTGACCAAGACAGTAAGCACTATGGTGCCAAAGACAAAAAAAAGGGGTAAGGGCGCATGCCACACCATGGAACAATGGCCAGCATTTGCATGCAGTGTGGCTGGGTTTCATGGCAATGAAGTTTGCATCAGTAACAAAGAAACAGGCCATAAAATAGCTTGGGACCTACATGCAGGTGTTGAACATCTTGATGGTGGCCAACGATAGTTCCCAGAGGCAAGAAGACCCCAATTACTAACTACGTTTTTCTTAGCTGCCTATCCCCATATTTGGTGTAGGATCAAGGGAAAGTGTTTAAGAGTTGAGTTTAAAGAGTTTTTTTTAAAATGTGTTTTTAATAATTTAACGTAAACCTGTTATCAGCAGTCATTTTAAAGTTGTCGAAAATCGATTACAATCTTTAAGATCATAAATGAAGGAGGGAGCAGAAAAAGAGGAACCAAGAGAATCGGCTAAATCTCATCATTTTCTGTCAAATGAACACGATTTCACCCGCACAATATCCTTGTTCTAATTGTTGCTCTGATTTCATGACCCCCAACACCCTCCACCCTGTTTTACAATATACTGCGCTATCGGATATCCCTTTGTTGATCACCTTTACCACCAGTACCCTGTCGAACCCCCGATCCACTTATGAGTATCAAGCGCCACAGAATTTACAATGTATATCCAGCTGATTCAAGGTGGTCTTAGACCTGATGTGGTTTGTAATTTGTCCCACACGCCAGACACTTTAATGCCCAAGATTCCTCCAAGAATAGTCCATCCCACCATCAGTCTCCATTTTCTATTTCCTAATGTACCTTAACCGCTGGCATAACGGAGTCCCCCGGGTGTCTTCCATGTCATTGCTATGTTGTGTTGGCCAGAGTTGTCCCTAGCAAGAGCACCCTTTTAACCATTTTATTTCGTCGCCCCTTTTTACTAGGCCGCAGATCCCAAATACATTGTTTCACCGTTGCATGAATCCACACCCTAGTCAGCCGATCCCAACATGTTTAAACCATATCCCAACCCCATCATATGTGAAGATATGTCCCTAACTCTTTCCTACAGCACCAACAGCTTGAATCCTTGTCATGCAATATCTTCGCTACTACTACCCGCTTAGTATACACCTGCATAATGCGTTTGTATTGTACCCACTGAAAACGCGCATTCCTAGACACTTGTTTCGCATTTTACAGTACTCTGCTCCACTCACTGTCTGTGAATTTTACCCCCAAAATGAACACTCCATTTATCCTCAGTTTCACTCCGAGTTTGAAGAGTTAATTGAAAATAGGACAAAGAAATATAAAATTGGTGCTAGCACAACTAGGAATATTGGAACAGAGCGCATTGTATATGTTGAACTTGAGCTGCAGACGGTCTGTTGTGGTCTAAATTGTTTCTTCTTTCCCTTATTTTTGTTTTTTTAATCCAGTATTTACTGCTGAATGATCAAACGGTTGCATGTAGTAATGCACACTCCAATCTAAACACTGTCTCAGAAGACTGCTTATCACATGCCAGATGCAATACGTTTGCAATTTCTCTGCCGACAAAAGATCATGAATCGGAGCCTAAATGATCGTTTCCCTTGTTATGTCTCATCTCCTAGACTCCAACCTCTTGGACTGTTCTTCTGCCAAAAAAACGGAGAAATACTAGAAGTTGGGGTCGGGGGGAATGGAGGGAGGGGGGCGGCATTAAGCATCTAATGCTGTAGACAGCCAGGTTCGGACAGGGACAAAATCATCACATGCACCAAAAAAGCCGGCCACATTCATGTATTGCAATTTACATTTGTTGTTGAGAGGTATATAAGAAATTTAGATTAAGTATTGCTTACATTAGAATAATATTAACAAGTAGATTATTTCAGTATGTTACAACTCTTATTGGTCATCCATAAAGTTACATACTGTACTACACTTTGTAAATTTAATATTCTCCTCTGTTGGACTCACATTGAGGGAAGAAACGCGGTTAAAAATCCACAGAAGGGGGACACAGGATAAGTCAGGACAAGCTAGAGTAAGTAAAGCACATGAAACAAGAGGCAAGAACCTTTGTTATAGCCGTCAACCATATAACTAATTGAATAATGACCAGGCTAGTTTATATGTATGTAGCATGTTCCGTCTTGAGTAGATCTCTCCAGCAGAGAGAGGCTGCACACCATGATCCAATCCACACTTTTGGGTTGAGTACAGCCTTCCAATTGTTTAATATCTGCTTTTGGCCAACGATCAGGAACTCAATGAAGCCATTTTTCATTGTTGATGATAGTTTTGATGTAGCAGGTATTTTTCGTGAGCTGTTTATGGAGTATTTTCTGAGAACATGTTTGTAAATTTTATACTTTAAGTCGGTGTCTGCAACTTGCGGCTATCCAGTTACTTTGGACTATGACGCCCATGATTCGTCACCATTGAATATGCTGGTTAGGGCCGATGTGATAAGTAGTCTAGGGAACCTCTGGAGACGCCCAGGTTGCAGATCCATGCTTTAAGTACATAAGCCCATTAATATTGTCTAAAACTACAAGCAGCACACTATGAAGTCTTTAAAAGGGCCCACTGGTCTGGCGGGATGCCCATTTAAGCACTGACCCATGGGCCAGTCCGAGCCTGCGCTACCCTGGCTGAGTGCACTTGATCATTGCTTCCCTTCTGCACGGGACCTTTGCACGCTGGCTAAAAATAGACCAAGTAACACCTCTTCTAAAAACATATACCTTGTACAAGTACCCATTTTCAATTTTTAAATATCCTCCTGTAACAAAGCTCCTATTATTTGATTTGTATGTAGTGTAAGTGGTGGTACCATGCACATATGTTCTGATAGCAATCTTAAACAGATAAGAGGCTACTGGGACCAACGAGTCAGGCTCCTGCCCGGAAATTATGGCTGCCATATACGTTTCTAGTTCTAATGGATATGTCTGCAGAATAGAATGCAACCAGCCAATCGATTCACTGCAATCTGGGCAAAATAAAGGTGGGGTTTGCATGCAGGGCCCGATGGGTGACTTAGTTCTAGCTATCATTTTTCCCTTGCGGTTCCATTGTGGAGGGGATTGAGGAGATGGGACTCTCCATTCACAAATATAGAGATGAGACTGCCACACATTAGGGGGATCTTTCTTCCTGCACCGTAATTCCACGAGTGCACCAATGGCTTAGTACTATATTAGCCTGTATTAAAATGCTATTATAATCAAGCAATACAATTTTGCTGATTTCGGTAGACCTCTGGTATAGTCGTCCGAAAATACCCTGGAAGAGAAGGGGGTTAAACACGTTCTAAGGTGCCCAGAGGAGTGAATAAAATTTTATTTTTGAAATGTGTACTTTTAGCATATGGCTTCTTTTGCTTGTTCTAATAACCATTATCCTCCTCATGTGTAGTTATGGTTGCATGGTCTAGTCCTTCATGGCATAGCTCTTCTTTTCATGCTTGGATTTCCATCTATGCCGGGACAACCCTTTTACCACCATATTAAACATGTGATATCATCTAACCATTAACTTTACATTATATCATTTGTACATTATTTCTGGCCCTAGTAATGTGGAAGATTGACTTGGGAAATATCACCTTAATGGGCCTTCCAAAATACTGTACTCTGAGTTAATACTCTGTGTCCCATTTGATACAGCACATATACAAATATTTGCTATCACGTCTGCCTGTAGAAATCCTCCCAGTGTGCCTCCTAAGGCAAACTACTCCGACTACTATTCGGAAAAGCAGAAAAGTTGTAATTGTAGAAGCAAAGCAATGCTGCGATATGGGAGGCTTCAGGATGACAAAGTTAAAACAATGAAAGAATCATGTTCAAGTCATTATGTTCCCCATTTTCCCCTTCTGTGTTTTCCAATGAATGCTAATGTCATACAACACACAAAACAATACTATATTAAAGAATGCATCCTAACGCACGCAGCCAAACCTTCATATAAGCACCAGTGCCAGGACGCTCAGCCAATCAGGTGGCTTGAACAGCAGGCGAGAATACACAATCCCCGCCCGATGCCCCAGCCACCCAAGGCCCTTTCCCGGGTGGCGCTTTTTTTCTTTCCTTTTTTGTCATCCTTGCAGGGAAGGCAATAGGGAGCATCTTCCTGTGGCCGCCACACCCTCTCTACTTACCTGTTTGACTGGAGCATTGTGCTCCGGTCCTGGAGTTCCTCCCGTCTGTCCGCTGCCATAGGGACTGAGTCCCTTTTCCCTATGGCAGCGGCCATCTTTACTTATTTGATTTATTATAATTTTTCATTGGGTCAGCTGCGCTAGCAACACAGATCTCCCGATGAAAAATGTTGAATTCCGTTTGCACCCCTGAAGAACCCTGGGATGCAAATGGCTTTAATGCCCGGCCAGGAGGGTGGTTATAGCCTTTAACGGCCCATAGGCCCGAGTTGAGGCCCGAGCTCGGGCCTGCCTAGCTTGGTCTGGCAGGCCTGGCAGGCCATTAAAGACCATATCCGCCCTGGCAGGCCATTAAAGACCATATCCGCCCTCCCGGCAGGGCATAAAAGCCATATTAACACATTCTAAAAAGAAAAAACATCCTGCTTAGCTTAATTCAGAAGGAAATGGTAACATCGTCCATTTTATAATACAGAAGGCTTTCTGTAGACTAAAAGATACATTTGAAATGGCCACAAATATTAAGATATGGAGAAGGCGTAGTATCCCGTGAAAAGCGGGCCCAAAAAGGGCATGAGAAAATGGAATTTGAAAAACATGCTTGTAAGACTGAAATCCAAAAGAACGATACCGAAATTTATAAGCAGGCTGCATTATCCTGCTCCATACCCAACTCTATTTCTTTGCCACGTAAAATTGCAATGCTTTTCTATTATTTAGTTATAATCATCTCGCTATTATCAGACCATTGAGGGCACGCAGACCTCTTGTCCTTAGGACTTGTGTTGTTCCAAAGTCTCAATTTCGGACCTATCTAAACATTGAATGTTCAAAATTTGGTAAACAAACTTTCGTTTGAATTGCTATAGGGCATTGGAATCGAAAGATTAATTATTGCTTGCGTTACTCGATGGATAGAAAAGACAATTTCTTAATAGGGATAAGCCGGGGAATGGCTAGGGCTTCACCGGCTCGGAGCCATTGACGTTGTAAATGCCCCAAGCAAAAATCTGCAGTAGAATTGACCAGTTATTTAAATTGTAATAGGCGGTGCGCATACTGTGCACGTCTATTTCCCATGCAAAATAAACTCCAACCAAACATGCCAGCTGCTGGCAATACTAAAGAGAACTCATGATTCGCCTTACTATCTTCATGGCAGCCAGCATGGTGGGTCTTGGGGTGAAAAGGGCAGTATGGAGGAAGGGATCACTGGGGGAGAGCAGGTAAGTGGTGCTTGGGTGGAGGAGGGCAGGCCATGGGTAGGTGTGAGATTCCATGATTGGGGTACCTCTGGGGCTGATGACAACGTGGCGTCCTGCTGGAGATGCTCAGTAGGCTGTCATGGAATGCAGACTCCTGAACGCAGGCATTTGTTGCCAGGTTCAGCCCGGTTCCTGGCCTCCTAAATGGCTGGCACCTCTACTACAGGGGATAAATAATAGGAACAGCAAAATATACTGTCTCTCTTAGGAAGACAATGTAAAGCAGCATTTACCTTGCGTCGCTTAGTACTTATAGATGTGTTGTGATGTCCGATTGACCACTGATAACCAAGCATGCATGTATAGATGCATGCATTGGATTTTACATAGTATACTTTAGTTTAATATCTTATGAAGCGCAACATGCGGCCTAAAAGGGAGTCGTGGTGCTCTGGAGGTTTAGTAGAAAGTAGGTGAAGTATATGCAGCACAATAAGGAAAACCCTTTAAAAAAAAAAAACAATTTCCTAACTGTCTGATGTGTGTGTTTTTGTCTAAGGGTTGTGGGCAGTGATTTCCACAATAGGGCAGGTTGAGATGAAAAGGTGCACCTACCCCAAACGTTGAGGCCTGTTTTAGCAGGGAAATACTTTGTAAATTTAGAAGAAATAAAGGAAAGGCCTGGAAGATAGCAGGCTGTAGGCGTCGAACACAAAGGTTTGAATTTCATACTTTCATAAATTGGAAACCAATGTAGTCGCCTAACTACTGTGTGCAAGTACTTTCAAGAGTTCAGGCTAGTGATTTATTTCTAGTTAGGTAGTCCAAAATGGAATGTGTAGAGTTTGTAACAGCCCGCCCATGAAGAAATGACTCAATTTACTAGCTGAACGCGATGACGCCAACAATAGATGTAGCAGTTTTCGCATCTGTCTAAGTTGGCGTAGGAGCATCCCACAACTTCTTTTGGCTTTGAGAGAACTGAGTGCCAGTTGTGAGGTGTCAGTAATGCGAAGCAGACAACTGCTTGTAGTTTTCTCAGTATTTGACTTTTTATTTTTAACGGAAAATGCAAAGAAAAGCTAATTAAACCTACTCTTCCAGGGAAATTCCCTAGCTACTATACGATCTAAGGGAAAATCTCCTAGCATGCACAAAACACCCTCACACTAAACAACAAAACAGTAAAAACAAAGCATAAACAACATAAATAAAAGATTACCAAATAACTAGTGTCTTGGATGACTTCTACTTGTCCTGGGTAGATCACGCTCCCCAGGAATGTCCAACGTCAATTTCTCCCAAAGAAAAATAAAGTTGTATATCAGTTCTTGAAAAGTTCCAAAGAAACAAAAGTTCACCCAAACATAAATCCACAGACAACAGGTCCTTTTACGTTTGTTGAAAAGCTCCCCTTCCAATCGCCTTAAAGAAAACTGCACCAATGGTAATCCTGGATTCCTCCTTCCAGGATTTTTTAATAATTATAATTGGTTATTTATAACACACTTAATACCCAAAGGTTTCTAAGTGCAAACCTGGGGATCGAACCTGTGTTGCTTCGTGTTGTCTTGCTTCCAAGGCGAGCGCGTTGCCCCTGAACTATCCTCCCAACTGCTTCCTCTCGAGCGAGTGATTACTGCTAGCATTCTCCCTCTTAATGGGAGACATGCGAACACACACCAGTAATGGTTCTATTACAACAATAGAAATAAAAAGGCTTTTCCTTCTACGAGAGCACTTTAACTTGTGCTAAATACACACAGGTTACAATTTCTTTGTTGTGAAGACTTCCCACGGCAACAAACAACTTTTACTCGCTCCCACTTCTAGGCAAGTGTTAATTTAATTTGTTACTTTTACCGGCAAGGCGTTTCTTTGCATATAGAGCTTCAGTCACCAGCTCCGAACTCACAGCGGTTGCAGACTTCTTCCACTTCCCGACTTTTTCTGCTACTGCTTCAGGCACTCTTGCGACCCACACCCCTCTGCAGTACAGGTGTCTCCGAACCAGCCTCAAACTCAAGAGAGTCTCCTTCTCTCCTGCTTCCCTTGAATTGCTTCTGCACACGGGCCTCGGGTAGTTGCACATCAGCAGCTCTGCATTCAGAGCAAGTAGGCGCAGCTGGGAACGATGTTAACTTCTCCCAGTCTCTCAGACACAGCCAAACAGGGGGTATGACCACAGGACCAACTCAGAACCTGCAGATGAAATCTGCTCTTCTCTCGCTCTGGCTTTCATTAAGTGGTCACACTTACTTGTGAACTGGCAGCCTCATGCTCTGCTTCTACTGCCAACCTTCCTTCTTCAGCTTTTTATGCCTCGCAGGTGGGGCAATTGGCTTCGGGTGCAGGCCCTTGGTGTTAATTGCCTGACCCTGGCAAAGGCTATTAGGTCTGCTTGCCTGTCTACTGCCTCTGCATCCCTCTGTCCTCTTATTCGTCACAGTCCCTGAGGGTTTCTGGGACGTGTAGTCCATTTTAAGGAAATTAGGTTTTCCCACACCCTTTCTCCTTTAAACTGTACTTTTACTTCCCTTGATCTTTAAAAAAAAGTGACTATAGGGTTTAACCTTATTAGCAACAGATGGAATCGAAAAGGCAGCATTTCCATCATTCTTTTTGGTGTTGGGGAGGATATGTAATTTTATGGTTAAAAAAGACCTCTTCTTTGGATACAACACTTGTTCAGTTACACTCTTGGAGTTTACTCTTCCATCCATAGTAGGGGTCTGAAATATATCAAAGTGACAATAAGCCAGTTCCTCTTTTAATTCAGTGGCAAGAGTGCACTTCTCTGAGGAGAAATTCCATGTCTCACCCTGCAAAATTTCCCCACTACCCCGGGCCTTGTCTCCATCCAGGTGAACCTCCTGCAGTACACCACCCCCAGGATTGGGATCTGGAAGCATCTGTCCTCTCCTGGCCACCTGGCAGGAGACTTTAGGCAGGGTTTTGGTGGGGGATCCGCAGGATTCTCCAAACTGTCAAAAGGGGATTCCCAAGTTCTGAAATATATTAGCCAGAAGGGAGGAGGGGCTAATGCTGTGGGCCATATAGAAGAATTTATTCCAAATACAATCATTGAGGTGCACGTAGAAGAATTTCTGTTTTGGGGTGTTACATTTTAATACTTCAACTGCTGACATACCCAACGAGAAGTTGGAGATATTGGAAGTCTGCTCACCAGCTAGATGTAACTGGATTTAAGTATCGTCAGCATATTTGTGAAATTGCATCCCAAAAGAATGTAGTAGTTTTGTCAGCAGTTGCAAATATGGGATATGCCATCTCCCTGAGGAACTCCAGGCCTAATGTTTTACAGTGCTTACTCATAGGATCAGTGGTTTGCAGACTGAGCTCTGTCCTTCTGAACGTTGTGAATCCAGGCTGGGGTTGTTCTAGAGATGCCAAAACGTTTGAGGCGGTTAAATAGAATGCAGAGATGGATAGCGTTTGAGGCAGTTGAAAGATCTAACAGAACCAACACTCCGGCACTGCTTGAATCAAGACTAAAAGAATCCCAGTGACCAGGCCATGTCAAAAGTTTGCCTGTTATTGTTATCTAAATATTTGCTGATCCCACATGATTTATTAGTTGTGAGGACACTGCAGAGTCTAGAAATGTTGCTGAGAAACATAAACCTAGAAATTAATTAGACACAAGTTGGCAGGATTTGACATGACTGAGCCTTTGTTTTTCAAAAGAAGATGGACTTTTGCTTGTTTCATTGTTTCTGGAATAATTCCAGATCATAATGATGGATCGATGAGATATGATGGGCCCTGCAGTAAGTGGTTCTATTTCTTTAAATGTTTTTCGGGGGCATGGTTCTTTAGGAGAGCCTGATTGATTAGCCTTGGTATTAAAATAGTTAAAGGCTGAAAAAAGCATTAAGTTCAGTTGGGTAGTTTGTTATCCCAGTAATGTACCAGGGCGTTGCTGTCAAGGGAAGCAGATTTTAAATTTAGTTCTATATTGATATTTTCAACATTGTTAATAAAGAAATTGGATATCTCATAACAAAGCTGTGAGAGGCTTTCAGAATCAGTCCGATTAGAATATTGAAGTTCTTTGAATTCTCTAAATAATTCCTTGGAGGTATTGTCAGATGAAAATAACCTATTGGTGAAGGATTTTTTTTTTTTGCTTTTCAAATGCTCCTTTTGTCGTCACACATGGCCTCAAGAACACACTCTCAGAGACAATTCAAGGTTTTTTATTAGTGTTTGAAGAGGTTCTAACTGGGGCTGTCCTCCCTCACTTGTTTCCCATGTGCTTTTCCCTCCCTATCCGAGGCACCCCTAAATCCCAAGGTGGTCACTAGAGATCGGTAACCCCTTCTAGCTGTTATCAGGCTTGCTCCTACTGAGGGCCTTAAGGCAATCACCTTATCTATCTGGCTCCCTCCCAGAATGGTGGATCCTAACCTGGGATCCCACCTAAAGCAAAAGATGTCAAGGACTGTGCCTTTCAAACACTCAGGTCTCACTTAGTCTTTACCTCTCACACCCTTGTACTCCTCGCCCTCATGTTCTCTCATTGCTTTCCCTTCCTTCTACTCTCCTCACTTGCCCTCCTCCTACTCGCCACTATCTCTCCCTCTCTGTCCCTCCAATGTTCCATCTACTGCTACTCTTCCTCGCTCACTACTACTCTTCCCCTCCACTACTCTACTCTTTCCTCTCCACTCTACTCTCTGCATGCTCACTACTCTCCACCCCATCTTTTTCCAGTCATCCATATTTCACTCTCTCAATCACCTTTCTCACTTACACTCCCACTTGGTCTTATTCACTTGTCCCCACTATATACTGTGACGATTCGCAAGGCTAGGGAGGTGCGTCCATTACCCAATAGTCCCCCAAGGGGTGGTTTAATCGGGCAGTACATCATGGGGAGGGACTCCCCCTATGGGGACAAGGATGATCACCTAGGGTACAGCCCATTGAGCAGTGCCACTTCCCAACATTCCCTAGCCCCCCTCTCCATTCAGAGCCATTTTATTGAGAGTAAACCCATGTATGTTTGCAACACATGGAATACAGCTAAAGCAGAAAGTACTAGGACGAAGAAGAGCACGGAAGACATGAAGATCACTGGCTGTGCTAGTACTGGTACGAGGTGGCCCTGAGGAGGCATGAAGATGAAGTTGTCAACAGAAACAAAGGACTTTGTTGCCAGTCCCGCCCTGGCGGAATGTCAGTGTAAAACAAGAGTTGGACTAACAAACCTGTCGAGTCCAGCCGGGAGAGACAACAGGCATGGAAGCCAGCAAAGTTTCAAATGCTGTCTCCAGACCAGAGTCTCGGAAGAACTGAGGACGCCGGTGAAGCACTGAGGGAGTTTTCTCTGGGTCCAGCTGCAGCGGACCCGAATGCAAAGAAGAAGAGAAGAGCCGATAGCACAGCAGAGCATGGAGCCACAGCGTTGCTGTTGAAGACCGAGAGAGAAGTCCGAAGAATAGGAGAGATGAACCCCAGTCCTAGGAAGTCCCGGTGGCATACGCAGTCCCTCAGAAGGTAACGGGAGGTACACGAGACCCAGAGGGGACACTGGGGTAGAAGAGACTGGTTGGGCAATCTAACAATATGCCCACCGACCACCAGAGACGGGTCGGGAACCCTAAACCTTGCAAACCAGGCATTCGAGGAGAGCTACCTCATCACAGTGGCAACAACACGCCCACTGACTACCAGAGACGTGTCGGAGACCCTAACAAGTACAAACTGAGCATCCAAAGAGAACTACCTTGTAGCAGTGGCAACGGCAAACCCACTGACCACCAGAGAAGGGTCAGCGACCCTAACAAGTGCAAACTGAGCATTCGAGGAGAACTTCCTCATCGCAGTGGTAGCAATAAGCCCACTGACCAATAGAGTTTGGTCTGGGACCACAATATAAGTGACCTGGGCATCTGAGGAGAACTTCCTCGCCAGAGTGGTCAAGATAAGCCCATTGAACAGCAAATAAGGATTTGGTCTTTGCCAACACCAAGGCAGAATGGCAAATTGTACATCAAGCTGAAATAGTTTTCTAGACACCAGGTGAATAGAGTCATTTCCTGTGGTCTTATTGTGAACTGTACAGACCAATGCAGGGAGAAGGGAGTCATTCTCCTGGTCCAGAACTGGGAGTTGTGCTAAAGATGCTGATGGAAGAGAGTCATTCCCCCTGACTTTGTTGTAAACTGTATAGACTAATACCCGAACTGAGTCAATCTACTGGCCTATAACATGGAGTTGTGTAAAGGCTGTGTGCAACCTGCAAGCCAGGGGAAGGGAGTCCTTCCCCCTGGCATTTTTGTTGCAAGAGAAAATTATTTTAAACACAATCCGAGTATCGGGAGAAGGGAGAAGGAACTTTCTGTTTGATTATTCTTTGGTTGTAGTTTAAGGGATAGAAGTAGGCTTTGACACAGGACCGTGGGGTTTGATTTTGATGGACATTCTGACGGATCCTTTAGTATTAGTTTTGAGGCAGGGAATCCCCTCAGTAGGGGATAGTGAGGACCTTTTCCTGCACAAATAAGTGTATAACCACCACCATGCCACTTTTGTATCAGCTTTCTTCGTTGACACCATTAAAATATGCATTTTCAGACCCAAGAACCACTTTCTCTCACCAATCGGTACCTCCCCTTGCCCATGCTCTCTATAATCCTCCTCCATGCTCCACTGCACTGTCCTTCCTTCCACTGGTCTCTTTACAGCCTGCTTCTCCCTTTACCTCACCTGAAAAACCCACACTACCCGTTTTCTTGCATACCTTTTTTATACTCCTTCTCCCATTGGTCCTGATTCCCCAGACCAATCACTACCTTGTTTTTTCCCCAGGGTCTTGTTATACTGATGTGAGCCTCTCAAGACCCGCTCCTTCTCAAACATGGGTCAGCTGAAGGTCTGCAAAGGCGATCCATGAAAAACAGTCAATCTCCAATTTGTTGTGTGTTGTCTGGAGCTTCCTGGTTGCCGATCTGCCACGTGCCCTGCTCCGAAGCCCTGCTGATCACTACTGGCTCTCTCGCTTGTGGTTTGCGCTATCACTCCTCTGTCGCAAGGACTTCTGGACTCTGTAGTCCTGGAAGAGAGGAAAAAGAACACTGGCTAGAGCAGGGCACTGCGGGGATGGGATAATAACAAGTGGTACTTGACATTTCCAGCCAGCCACAGGTAGAAAGGACTGAGACTGGGGCCTTTCAAACTCCCTCACCCCACCACTAGGGCAGGACTGGCTCTGACAAACTCTCTGATAAGCCTCCAAACCCAGGTTAAGAGTGGTTCCCTTTCCCTCTTGACGGGGCCAGGTGCCAGACGCCCGTCGCATTGTTTTGATGCATTTTTATTTTTAGGCTCCCAAAATCAGAGGATGGTTGAGAGGTGTGCCATTTGCATCCTACTTGGCGTAAGGCTAGTTTTTAAGCGGCTAATCTTTCTTTCTTTGTACAGTAATTTTTCTATTTCCAAGATTTGAAGTAGAAAGTCAGCTTAGGGGGTTCATAGAGCAAACGAAGCTGGGAAGCAAGTGAATGCTATAGAGCAAAAGGACACAGTATGAGGCTACATTAATATGGATACATTTAGAAGGGCTTGATTTATGTCCACCACTGGGTTCAAAAAATTAGGATTACCGTGACTTGATTGCCACTGGTGAAGGCGAGATAGCCAGTTTTTTAAATTAGTACTCGGCGTGGGTTATTCTGAAGGAAATAAATGCACCGATTGGTGCATTTCTGAGCCTGACGTGACGGTAAGCCCGCTCACGTCCATGCGCGTCCCTCGTGCCGGTCTTCCTTATTCTTTTTTTTTTCTTTCGGGCTACCATGGAAATGGATAAGGGACCACACGTAGCTCCCTCTCCCTGTTCCATGGTGGCCATTTTTTCTGTTTACTTTGTTTTCAATGTACGTGCCTGGCCCCCATGGCAGGGGAGAAGTGACTACATGGCGGCCATTTTGTTTGTTTACTATGGCCACTGCTGAAAGAGAAAACTGACTACATTTTTCTGTCCATGGCAGGCATTTTGTATACTTTTTAAACTTTTTTTTTTTTTTCCGGCTTCGAAACACAACGTTTCTCGCAGCCTGGAAACTGAAACATTAGTACCCCGGTTTTATGGGCCGGGGTACTAATGTCAATATGCCCCTCGATTGCCGGCCATTACTGCATAGGTAATGCCATCGGGGCCTTCGTTAAGGCCCTAGTTACGCTCGGGCCTGTAACTATCGGCTCCGGGGGCATTACCTTATGCGGTAATGGCCCACAGTCTCTTGGCATATTACCAAAATATTTGTTTCTGTAGTTAGTCATTTTTCACTAGCTTTTAAGTGGATATAATCAGGAGAACACTTTCACCAGAAAACAACTATTGTATCCATGACTGTACTTGAAGTGCTGAAAAGTGACCTTTAGAAATTGTAGCATGTTTCCCAGAGCTTAATCCTAAGCAGGGAATCCCCTACAACCATGGAACATACATCTGCTCCCACGAAGCTGTTTTTGTGCATTTCGAACTATCTGACATTGCTGACTGCACTATGAAGCTCCCTGGATCGGTATTAGCAAATCCACCACCCTCCTCTCTCCCCGCCCCCATATTTTCCTATGAAAGAGGAAGCAGTGCCTCGCCTACTAATACCTAGAGAAGACCGCACAGATGCCATTAGGCGCCCACGATGTGTTTCGATTCCTGTTCATGCCAATTTTTATCAGCTTTTGGAAAGAAAAAGTGAGATAATGGTGCATGGTCGATTTAATGCAATTATTCACCGAACATATGGAAGCTCTTGTTAATCAAACAAAAATAGAACGAGCTCCTGTTGGGTGAAAATCTGTCTGCTGCGTAGATACAAGCCTTGCCTAAAAAGACGCCAGAACCAGACCTTCAGGAACTGTGGCACGTTTCACAGAATTTGCACCTCACTAGGGAAGCACTTACAAGCAGGAAACCTATATGTGCTCCTTTTTGAAGCTATATTTCCGTGAGTTTTCAAAAGATCTGAACTTTAAAACTACACTGTTAGCTTTGTGGGCCTGCATTTTCTATTCCCTCCTTTGCCATCTCCTCCTAGCCATAATTTACAAGACATTATATTGGTGTCGCTGACTGCAGCACAATTTCTTTAATTATAATTTGTGTATTTATAACGCGCTTAATACCCTGAGGTTTCTAAGCGTGAACCCGGGGTTTGAACCTGTGTTGCTTCCAAGACGAACGCGTTGCCCCTCAGCTATCCTCCCACAATTACTTTGTGCCTGGCCTTTATGTTTTTGTGTGAGGATATTGGATTCACATGTAAAGCGGTTTCAAAATAGGGGTTCTCTTGTGGCCTTGATAAGCAGAAACACATGGTTCTGTTTAGAGTGTGGACCTTCATAGATGGTGTTGACACAGTCGAGCATAGAAGTTAAGCAATCTGGATCAAGGAATGGAGATGTTTGTTAGGGAATAAGAACCCTATCTACGCAGTAGGTTTTTAGACTGATGACTGGAGAAAAAGAATTGTTTGGCCTGGAGTTGGCTCTCTGCCATGATACTGATGCTGTTTGTTTGAGTCTTTTATCCTGTGCACTTCACCATCGTTATCCTCTCACATCACTGAACCATGTCCAAATAATGGCCTATTGTGCACGAGCCAGAGGTAATCCCGACTGTGGTCTCTGGGTGGAAGGAAAAGGGGAATAGTTTTGAAAGAATGATTGGCTGACATAGAACAAAGACAGATGACTAGGTAGGCACAATGTGACTAAAGGGGACGTGTTCTGATGATAGTCCGAGGAGTGCATGATCGAGCGAAGAGTGAAACGTGCAGCCCAATATGGCAAGCAGTTTTACATGGAGGCAGTTTCTAGTGCATTGCAGGTGTGGCACAAGGGCATGGTTTTGTGATAGCATTGAGGTGTTCTGAAGAGTGTTCTTGAAGTGGGGCTGCTTCTTCGTCAGATGCGTTTGTTAAACTTCTCTTCTGATTAAACCAGAGAGTGATCGGTTGTGCCTAGTCAATTCACTAGAAGTGCAGTGCCAAGATTTCGCACATTGTCGAGGTGAATACAGAGAAAGAGGAGAGGGAAGATGGAGACTTCAGCACGAGAGCATAGGGATGCTGGAGTAGTGTTAGTCAGTCCATCCAAAGTAATTCTGTTTTTGGACTCTCAGTCAACATTTAAGGATGCACAGTCAGTATTTCATAAAGGCTAGATGTGGGAATTTCGGAATAAACCCTTCTCCGCCGTTATGTAGGTTTAGCTTTTCAGGATTTTCATTATTATTTATAAAACACTAAAGGCCATGTAAATGCTGTTTCGCAGACTGAGAAGTCAGTAGAGTAATGCCCTATCAAAGAGGAGCTCCTATTAGTAGGGGTGATGGATACAACAGCCAAATATTTAGTGTTTTACATTAGTCAGTGTATTACTTATTACTTTGCGAACTTAATCATCGTGCTGTGGACTAGGGTGATGAGGAGAGTTTCAGCAGATTGAAAGCTGCGAAAGAGGTGGATGTTACAGTTGTTAAGGAGTTTAAACCTGGCAGCCGCAGAGTTAAAAGTAATGAACTGCTGTAGTTTTAAATCACTGTCACTTTTAAGCCGTGGGTATGGGGTGAGTATGTCAGGGGTAAGGATAGGGGATTTGAGGGCAAAGCAAAAGGCTCTAGAAGCCAAGATGTCAATTACCTCTGTGTTGAAGGAATCAAACCTCCTGCAGCAGCAAAGTCTTGTCCAATGGTGCACGGCGGTCAGGCAGTGTGTGATGCTGGAAAAAGCTCTAGTTAAGAGAAGGGAAGGAGAAAAAGATTTGGGTGCCATCGGCAAAGAGATGAATGAGAATGTAAAGGAGGAGAAGAGCTTTCCCAGGGACAAGGTATATTGCGTGAATACAAGAGGATGAGGACACGCCACTGGGGGATGCCAACCATTGGGAGGGGTACAGGGGATGTTTTAGCATTTCAGGAAATGGAACAGGAGTGAACTTTTAAGTAGGACACTATTCAGACAAGGGCAGGTCCAAAGAAGCTAAGGTGTGAGAGAGTCAAGACAAGGGATGAGTGGTCACCATTGTCAAAGGCATTGGAGAGATCAAGTAGGACGCGAGGATAGGTGAAAGTGGTGGGCAGTAACAGGGAAGTTGGAGACATGAGTGGGCATTGTTTCTGTGGAGTGACTGCTGCGGCACTCCTGAGTGGGTCGCTGAGTCTATGCACTGCCAGATAAGTGTTGATGAAGTGATTTTAATAAACTCTGTATAACAGGTAAGACCTGAAGTCGTGGTGGTCAGGGACTCGGATTCCAAGCCGATAACCTTTGACAGGTCTATCCTTACTAGCCATTTGATAGACGTTACACAGCAGAACACAATGTTGACGCCCTTCTTGTTCAAAACTGTACAAACAATATCCACAGTAATAAGCTAAGAAAGATGATTAAAGGTCATAAGGAAATATTGACGCAACAATGTGTGTAGTGTATTTTAAGTTTTGAGTTCACTCAGCAGTGACACACCAAGGTAACATCCCCCATTTATACAATCCCACCCAACAATTCAGGTCAAATAACGTACAGTATTAAATAATGGAAATTGTATTTAAAAGGGTTTGATCAGTTTTAGACAACTGGGTCTCTGGCTTTATCCTGAGCCCACTACGATATGGTATATACAAAATTCTACAAAACAAAATGTTACCTACCTGTATGAATCTCACTGTTACAAGTCCAAAGAGGAAAGGCATCCACTTATAATCCCAACAAACTCCATGTAAATATGCGGTATTCTAATAAACACTAGACAAACTGACAGTTCTGCTTTGCATTGATTTCTTTACATGCATGCGTAACTTGTCAGTGGAACATCCCACATAATGCATGTATAGTTAAAACATTGGATTTTCTCTGGCATAAAAACAAGTATGGTGCTGGCAAAATTGACATCACTTTTATTCAGCTTTATCTGTGCACCAACTCCCCTGTGCAGGTGGAAGGAAGGTAGTGAATGGTTTAGCTATGTAGAGACCACTTGACATATAGGCAATGACACGCTAGCATAGGACTATGTGTTAAGCCTTGTACATGCAAAAGGTGACTTGCTTGCATTGGCTTGTAAGTTTGCATTCATGAATACTGTTCTCGGGAATCTATATGTTCTAAACCCACATGTACACTGTTTCCTGCATGTGTGGGTGCAGTGCACTGTAGACACGAGTATTACGACTTTAATTAAACCTGCAGTTATTCTTTCATTTATTGGTTGGGGGGGTAGAGTGGGTTTGGCTTTCCTTTCACATGAATGGATTCCTTTGTATCCATATGTATGCAGGTTTAGAAAATGCCTGAGTTAAGGCTTTCAATCTCATATTTATGGGCTGGAGATGTACTATTCTCAGTAACAGATATTTAGGAGACCCTTTCTCTCCCACATTACACCCGACACTGCCGAGGCATTGGTAAAACAGAAGAGGATTTGCACTCTGCACATATATATGGAAACAAGGGGCATGCATTTATGAGCACCTATATTCCTGTTTATTTTTTTCTTTTGGGATTTAATCTGTGCCCCATTCCATACATGAACATCAGCGATTAGTCATAACATTGAAGTAACCTCTGACATGTGTATCCAAAGTCCCCCCCCCACGGCTATCTCCCCCCTCGAATCCCTCACACATGTCCTACTGATTGCCTCGAAGTGCAGCCAACTAGTATATCAGTCCATGTACATAGAGCAGTTTAAAGACTAGATAAACATATCTGCCAGATCAAAAATATCTCCGCCCACAGAGGTCCTGCAGACCTTTGATAGCAAGACCACTCAGCAGAGCATATTTTGGACAGGAGCGTTCGCCATTGCTGCAGTGCCGGTAGGTTTGGCTTCTTCCAGTGCAGAAAAATAATTCTGCGAGTAGTAAACGGAACAATATGTACCAGTCAGCTGGGCAGTGCATCCCCATGCCAATCTTCAAGTCCATGGCCAGCATTGACATTGGGACTGATTCAACAGTAATCCAACCACCGCTGCCCAGAATGGATCAAGTTTAGGGCAATGCCAGAAAATGTGTCCCATAGTCACAACTCTTCCACAGCTCTGCCAACACTCAGCCATCCCTGCAATGCCCATATCATAAAGTCTGGTCGGGGTGAAATAGGCCCTCTGAATGAGGTTTAATTGGATCTCCCTTTGGCTGAGACTACACGATACTTGGGTGATCATGGAGAAGAAGTCATGTCTCGCACTGTTATTTTTAGCCAGAGTTCTTCAGTCCAGATATCTGCTAGGATCTGATTTTGCTTCTAGTTATTATGCATATGTATGAGCCATCCGTATTGAGCCATCTTTTGGCCCAGCCGATCTGAGTTGCCCTATAGTATGTCTGCCAAGAAGGGAGTGCCAGTCCTCCGGTTTAGCAGCCTGCAGGATATGCCTATTCAGCCTCGTTCTTTTTCCTCTCCATATAAATGTCATCATCTGGTGGTCAAATTCAGCAAATAGCACTCTGGAGGAGGACATGGGCAGCATAGGTGTGAGGTACACTGGTTTGGGCATAGAACTCATTTTAATGGCATTCATTCGTCCGGTGAGAGAAAGCGGGAGTAGTTCCCGTGAGGCCATATCCCACTAAATTCTATCCAGGATTAGTGTGTAATTTAAATTGACAAGTGTATGAAGCATCGGTCTGATCTTCACCCCTAGCTATTTTATATTCTTGAATTGGAGCTTGAAAGGAACCCCCCGCCCCCGGGTCGGCAAGTTTGGCGGCAAGTGGCTCGATCACCTGGGTATAAAGCAGGGGTGCTAATGGACAGCCCTGTCAAGTCCCTGTGTTTGCCACGCTCATGGGACAATCTAGCACCTCCCTGGTCTCATTAGAGAGTACGGAGAGCGGGATCTCATCCAGGAATGCCTCTATGTCTGGGTAGGGTGCCACATCGTTATTCGCATAAAGTCCCGAATAGAAAGATCGGCACAATTTCGTTGACGTCCGACGTACTGCGGACCAGCTTCCCGGCAGCATCTTCTATAAGAGGGATGTATCGGTCTCTGTCCTCTAGATGCACGACCCCGGCCAGTAGCCTTTCCAGGCGTTCCCCTTCACCATACTGCCGTGCTGCTCCAAGGCTATCTAAGAATTTCCGTTCTCCATCAGCGTGGCCTCTGAACCTGTCAAGAGCAGTTTTGACTTTGCCTAGAGTGATGGCCACTGAGTTCATTGCATATTGTGCCTCAAGCAGCTTTATGGCGGCTTCGCTCTCCCAGATATTTCAGCGAATGGCCTTAATAATCCCAGACTCCTTAGCCAGGGCCATACCGCAAATATAGGCTTTAAAAGCATCCCATAGGATAGCTAGGGAATCCACTGTCCCAGCATTGACCTCGAAGTAGTCATCAACACATTTCCCCAGCTCAGCCTTGAACACCGGTCCAGGAGTGCCTGGGGCTTAAGTCTCCATGGACGTCTCATGGCGAATGCGTCCCCCCAATCCAGAGTAATGGTGACCAGGGAATGGTCAGAGTAGGTTCTGGGCGTTATGTCTGCATCAACAGTCCGGCCTATTAATCACCCAGACATAAGCCACCTATCAATCCTGGAGTGAGAATCATGCACAGATGGGTAAAAGGAGAATCCACGCAACCGCGGGTGCAGCAGCCTCTGGGCGTATTCCACCCCCAGCCTGTCCTTTGCCTCGAGTATGGCCCGCGCAACCCTGGACAGGAGCCTGGTTTTACTTCCGGACCTGTCCAGGGTAAGGCCTACTATAGTGTTGATGTCCCCACCCTAAAAGAACGGTACCAGAGGATATAATGCTAACAGATCTGTCCCCTGATAGTAAAAATCGGGTTCATCGATGTTAGGCCCATATATGTTCAGCATAACCACCTCCTGTACCTGCAGTGTACCATATAGCAGAACATAACGCCCCCGGGGGTCGATGTGTGTAGTTTTGCGTGTATATCGTAGTAATTTATGAACCAGGATCATGATTCCCCGGTTTTGAGTGGAGTATTGTGTATAATAATGCTGTGGGCTCGAGCTCCTATTGAACCCATTGCAGCCAGCGGCTAGTGCATGTGTTTCCTGTATAAAAAGAATACAGGCCTTGTGCCACTCAGCATAAAGCCGAAACCTCTGCATCTTTACGTGATTGCCCAGAACCCTGACATTCCAGCTCATACACATCAGAGTTTCCGGTGTCATCTGGCCACTGCAAATAGTAGGTCCTGGGCCCGACCCGGGCCACTAAGAAGCACTGTGCAAGAAAAACTTCAAAGGGTGCACGCACACCCAGCACTCCGCCGCACATGTCAAGCATTTTCTGTTTAACTTCCCTCCCCAACTCCCTCCCAATCAGAGGAGTGATCACCCCATACCAACCAATTAAACAACATTTGCATGGTGGGACTGTTGGCAGCTTACAGACCGACCTCCAGCACAGCAAAAGTGTTGTTTAGCAATCAAAATGTGCACAATACCATATGGGCAACCAATCAGCAGGATATCAGCAATATCATCGTAGGGCAGAGCCCAGCAACGAGAAGAGTAGAGTATGTCCTGCGTCGGTGCCCCGCCTAAAGCATGTATATGATAAACAGTAAACTAGCAGAATAGACAGGGTCATCCTGGGAAGTGCTGATCCAAACTTTTCATTGCTTCTTCAGGGATTGTAAAGGAGTAAACCATCACAGAATGGTCGACCGTAAACTTGGCTGGAAACAACATAGCATGCTTGAACCCCAGATCTCGGAGCCTTCTTTTCACTGCCAAAAATAATTTTTGCTCCTGCTGTACTGTGATGGAAGAATCGGGGGACAAATTAATTCTATTGGAACCCAGCAGAAGCTCCACTTTAGCCCAGGGAGCCTGCAGCAGTGTGTCTCTGTCAATAGTAATTCAGGACCCGGCAATGATTGCGCGTGTGGGGGCTCCCGGTTTAGACTTTGTGGTCAATGCGCGGTGTGCACGTTCTATCACAAACTGTGACAGCTTGGGACCTTGCAGCAAGATGAGGAGAGTACGCTCCACTCATTCTTCCATGGGGCCCTTAACGTTGTCCTCAGGCACCGCGATTATGCGCAGGTTATTGCATCAGGACCGGGACTACAAGTCTTCGTTTTTCCTGCGACCGCCTGCACCTGTCTAGTTAGTGAGGTGATACTGTCCTCCGCTAGCCCTATCCTGATTTCAGCCTCAGTGACCCTGTTGTCAGTGTTTTCAATGTGGGTATTTATGACACTGATTGCGCCACTCATATCATCAATTTTTGTATTGAGGGTGGTGAACCCCTCCCTCATATAGTCCATAATTGTCTGCAACTTCGTAGATTCTGCAGTAGTAGGCGGGTCACCCCCCGCTTCATCCACCCCACATTGGTCCCTAGGGGCAGTCTTAGTAAACATATTGATGGAGTTCTGTTCTTACCCCTGTCCTTGGCCATGTTTACCTTCCTGGTTGAGAAGCAGGCGAGAAGGGGTTGTGATACAGCAGTTAACCGGGTGAAGCTAGTTAGGAGAGCGTTTGTAGTAAATGCAGTGTCTTGTGTTGTTCCCTCCATATATGATATATGGGGGCCTAAGCCCTACCGTGGGGCAAATCCCTCAATCAGGGCCAGTGTCACCAGTATAAAGTGGAATGCCGGAGGCGAGCCACGCAGCAGGTGTGGTGGGGGGTGGCAGTCGGTATACAGAGCGAGCCGATGGATGTGGGTCGCGCAGCAGGAGAGAACTGAGGCAGCCGCAGGAATGGATTGTTTCAGAGGTGCAGGTGGGGGCACAGGAAGTGTGCAAAGGCAACGAGGCAGCACCACGGGCAGCCAAGGGCAAGCGAGCCACCAGCGAAAGGGCCACTTACCACACAGGAGCATCAGCTGTTTTAGTCTGCTGGGGCAACAGTCCAGTCGCCGCCGGGGGGTTGCTGCAGCAGGTGCGAGCCAGCACCAGTATCTGTGATCAGCAGCAGGGGGGAGGTCCACCGTCCACTCCCCCCGCCGCCAAGACACACGGCAGCACCTCCGACATTCCAGCTAGCCGGGTGCAGCCTTGTAGTGCAGGCGAGAATCCCCACTCCGGCGCTGAGATGATCAGACTGCAGGCTGGCTGCAGTGTAAAGGGCCGCCGAAGCCCAGAGTTGGGCAGGAAGGTGCTGCGGTATTCTTATCCGCCAGGTCACCGTTTTTATTTTGTGTTCTGCACCTGAAGTATGCTTGCGATGCTCTGCAGAGGTCTCAGCCTGCAGAGCCTGGGACTCGTGCTGTATTATTGTTTCACGCGCAACTGCGCCCTCCCCCCAGAATAGCTTTATCTATATATGATGTATGACTCGAGAACAAGTTTTTCCTTCAATGAACTGTAAAATTCTCTTATTTTTTATTTGTATTTTATTGTTTAAAAACCGCAGACCAAACTCGACAGCAGCAGAGCGCTGTACAGAGTCTGAGTAGCCGGCATTTGGGCTGGCATCTCTTAACATCGCAATACTGAGAGGGCTGTGCAGCGGTATGTGCATCCATTTGAATTAATCCTTGGTCAGATGTTGTTGAAAGAGCTATGTTTTAAGAGATTTGCGAAATTGGAGAACTGTGTGGCCATTCCAGGAGGACACTGGGATAGAGTTCCATTGGGTGGGTGCATGACAAGAGAAGGATTGTGTACGGGTTGTAAGTGTGTCCAAGGAGGAGATGGACACACAGGTGGCATGAGGGTTGTCAAAGACTTTTATTAAATAAATGAGGGTTGGGGAAATACCTTCCTGTCCCTAATATTAAGAGGGGTTTCCCTGCCTCGAAAGAAAATTCTAAGCAGTCTTTCAGGAAAGTCCAAAGAAATAAGTCCACCATTGTGTAAAACATCCTATTTCCAGCCCTCGTAGTAAGAACTCAAACTAATTTGAACAGGGGATATTCTTTAGTCTAAAAATACTTTTCTAGCTTACAAAATCAAAGTTCCAAAATGGTGCAACAAACTTAAAAAAAAGAATGACAACCTTACTCCCCAGGTTGTCTCACCCTCCAAATGTCGAATGAGGGTCTTCCTTCTTTCAGTGCTCCAAAAAAGTACACAAAACAGGGGGCTTTGCTTCCCTTACCCTTGGTTTCCTCTCCTGCCTCATACAAATGTTGAGGGAATGTCTGTTTCCTTCCCTTTTTCTTGTATGTACAAATTAGTAGGAAGGATGCTTCCCTTCCCCTAGGTTCTTCCGAGTACTTTTCATAGTCAACATGTCTCTTGTTTCCCCCAGATACTGTGCCTATGAAGATTCCCCTTGTCTTCTTTGGTTTCACAGCCAGTCTGGTACACCATCCTGCCAGGTACTGTGACTATGAAGACTGCTTTGCTCTCTGTTGATATGTGAGTGAGTCCCAGGATTTTGCCTTTTCTGCGCTTTTTTTTTTTTAAACTTTGGTTTTATTGGTAGTTTTTTAGAAAGAAAATACAAACGGCAACGCTGGGAGCGTTGTAATCATCACTTTTAACATTGTCATAAAAACCCCCAGGTTCCCTCCCACCCCAACTCCTCCCCTCCCCCAGATCAGAGTCACTTCAAAAGTCGAACAGCTGGAGCTGTCATCGTTGCTCGTTGTACGTTGCCACAGAGGTATGCTATACTCTCGCGTCCAAGTTGGCTGAGTGAGATCCGCTTTCTCCCGGGTCCTGGGCTACTCCTACATCCTTGATTAAAGCGTTCCAAACCCACCCCCCGCCATCTCACCAGAGTGTTCTCATATTGTCAGTGGGGGTCCCAACCCCATGCCCCATAGACCCCATACCAGTTAACCTGAAAGGAGCCCAATTCATTATTTACCATGGCCGTCAATTTGTCCATTAAGAACATGTTTTTGAGTTTCTTAAGCCAATCTTCTTTGGATGGGGTCTCTGGGCTCTTCCACCTTTGTGCAAGGGCCACTCTACCCGCTTGCAACATCGTCTCCCACATTCTTGGGTACCTATACAGTTTGGTATCCTCCGGGGGGAGGCCCAGCAACATCGTTAGGGGGTTGGGTGGGATTAGTTCCTCGGTGACCTCGGCCATCCACCCCCATACCTTCTCCCAGAACTCCTGCACCTTGGGGCAGGACCGCCACATATGCCCCCTCGACCCCACTTGGCCACAACCCCTTGGGCATCTGGGGGACACTCCCGGGAACATCTTGGACAGTTTCAACGGGTCCCTGTGCCAGCCCTGTAGAATCTTGAAGTTGTGCTCCATGTCCGATGTGAATAGGTTCCCATGAAATGCTATCTTAAAGACTTTGGACCACGCCTCCTCTGAGAGTGGTTCTCCTGCCAGGTCGTCCCAAAACCCTCGAAACCCTCTTCTCCCCTCCAGGTTAACAGTGTTCAGTATTTGGTACATTTTGGAGACCGCCCCCTTCCTTGATGTGGCCGTGTCCAGAAACTTTTCGAAGGGGGTCAGCTGTCTCCGTAGGTTCTGGCCCCATGTTTGGTCACAAAGGATGCCTTTCAGGTGCAGATATTCAAAGATTGAAAGGGACTCCCGCCCCAGTGCGTCTCGCAGGGCCTCGTATTCGAGGAACTCGTCCTCTTTGAACAGTTGTCCCGCCCATTCCAGACCCCCGTCCGACCAGGACTGGGCACTCCTGAATCCCCTGCTACCTAGTTTGAGCGGGTGGCCCCAAAGCGAAGACATTGGAGAGGGCCATGTCGTGAGGTATGAGGTTGTGGGTCCCTCTTTCCAGATTGTCCAAAGTATTCCCAGGGTTGGGTGGGCTTTCAGTTTGCTAGGGATGAATCTACGCGGCAGCCACAGGAGGTCGCGCACTTTCAGAGGGTGGGCGTCCATGTCCTCCAGGTATGACCAGTAGGTGCCCATCCCCTCCTTCATGTGCTCCAGCAAGACCCGCAGCTGGGCGGCCCGGTAGTAAAGGAGAAAGTCCGGTAGTCCGAACCCGCCTTCCTCTCTGGGCAGTGTTAGGGTGGCCTTTCCTATCCTCGGGGCCCTCCCTTGCCATATAAACTCGCGGATTGCTTTTTGTAGATCACGGAGCAACTGGGCGGGGACCTCCGTTGGGAGTGCGGTGAATAAATATAGTAATCTCGGCAGAACGTTCATCTTTATCGCTGTCATGCGCCCATACCAGGACAGAATCATACCATCCCATCTCCTAAGGTCAGACGTAACCCCCGCCAAGATAGGCCCATAGTTCACCGGGGCCAATCTCGAGAGATCTCTAGTCGGGGTTACCCCCAAGTACCTGATGGAATCCTTCCCCACCGCAATCCCCGCACACCTGTCCCGGGGGTCCAACCACGGGTCCTGGACCCTCATGGGTAGGAGCTTTGATTTTGCTGCATTTATTTTTAGTCCCGAGAACTGCCCGAAGGCTGTCATCAGACGCAGTAGGGGGGGGAGCGAGGAGCTGGGCTCCACCAAGTACGCTAGGATGTCGTCAGCAAACAGGGAGAGCTTGAACTCTACTTCTCCCCTTTTGATCCCTTTGATGTCGGGGCGGGCCCGGACTGCTATGGCCAGAGGTTCCATCGTCAGGACGTATATTAACGGAGAGAGTGGGCACCCCTGTCGTGTTCCCCTCGTGAGGGGGAATGAGTCGGAGAGTTCCCCGTTCACCTGCACTCTCGCTGTTGGGGCTCCATAGAGGGCGGAGACCCAGGTCCTGACATGAGGCCCGAAGCCCATTCGACGGAGGAGTTGCATGTACCTCCACTCAACCCTGTCGAATGCCTTCTCGGAGTCCAAGGAAAGCAAACTAGCCTCTAGGTCTGATTCCTGGGCATAGTGGATTAGGTCAATAGTCTTCCTGATATTATCCGAGCCCTGCCTGCCCTTCACGAACCCCACTTGATCCCCGTGTACTAATTTGGGCATTATCCCCTCCAACCGTTTACCCATCACCTTGGCTAAGATCTTAACATCTATATTTAAGAGGGAGATCGGGCGGTAGGAGGAGCAGTCAGTGGGGTCTTTTCCTTCCTTGGGCAATACCACTATGATGGCTCTCATCATCGTTTCCGGCAGGGTGCCCCCCTCCAGTACTGCATTGAACACCCTCTCCAGGTGTGTGGCCAAAATGGACCGGAACCTCTTGTAGAAGTATACTGAGAACCCATCTTCCCCCGGGGACGTTCCCGCCTTCATCCCACCGATTGCATTCTCCACCTCCTCCTCTGTGACCCCTCCCTCTAGACCTTCTGCCATTTCGCCTGTCAGGGACGGGATCTGGATGGAGTCCAGGAACTCCTCAATCTGAGTGTCTTCCCCGGCATATTCTGACGAATATAGTTGTTCATTGTAACGTCGAAAAGCCGCTCCTATGACTGGGGTGCTATGGTCTAGTGAGCCCTGTTCGTTCCTGATCGCCCTCACCATTCTGCTTCTCTGGACCTCTCTAAGTTTCCAGGCCAGGATTTTATCGGCTCTATCCCCCTTCTCATAGTATTTTTGTTTCACTAGCTGGAGGTTGCGCTCAGTTTTATGCAACAAGAGATCTTTCAATTGAAGTTTGTAATTTTCTAGGGCAGTGATCTGTTCCATAGCCAAGGGTGCCTCCGGGGGGCCTCCCGGCTGGAGCTGTGCGATCTTTTCCCTAAGGGATTTTTCCTGGGCCTCCCTTTCCCTTTTTTCTGAGCCCCCATTCTTATGAGTACCCCGCGTAAGGTCGCCTTGAAGGCGTCCCACAGCACATGCGCACCCACCTCGCCATTGTCGTTCAGCTTGAAGTATTCCATAATGGCGTCCTGCACTTCCTGCGCCAGGACATCGTCCTTCAGCAGGGAGTCGTTGCACTTCCATCGCCCTTTTCTGCCACCTCGCCATTCCCCTATAATGGTGGTACGGACCAGGTCATGGTTGGACCAGGGGACCGGGTCAACCTCCTAGCCAGAGACATATGGGCGCAGGGACTCGTCTACCAGGATGTAGTCTATTCGGGAGTATGATGTGTGGATTGCAGAATAGTATGTGAAGGAGGGGTGTTCTGCCCTAGGGGTCGGGATGGTGTCCACTAGGCCCAGCTCTGTGTTGACCCTTTGGAAGGAGCGGGCCATAATTTCGCCTGCAGCCCTGGTGGGTTGGGGTTCCAAGCGTTTCCTATCAACTTTCGGGTCCAGGACCATGTTAAAGTCCCCCCCCACCGCCATCAACCCGCGTACGAATAATTTCAATCTGTTCTTCACTTCCTCCCAAAATTGCGCCTGGCCTTCGTTGGGGCTGTACACAACTGCAAGTGTTAAGGGGGAGCCCCGCAGGGAGCCCCTCGTCAGCAGGAACCGTCCCTCTGGGTCTTTCAATGAGGCTTCTACTTCAAAGCCAATGTCCCTCGCTAGCACTATGGCCACCCCCCTTTTCTTGGTCTTGTGGGAGGCGCTGAGGACTTCCCCAATCCCCCCCCCCCGTAGCCTTGGTTCTTTCCCCCTCGCCCAGTGCGTCTCCTGAAGGAAAAGCACGTCTAGTTTAGCCCTCCTGAATTCCCTGCAAACCAGGGATCTTTTGGTGGGGGTGTTCAGCCCCCTCACGTTAAGGGAGCCCACGCCCAGGGTAGGCAGATCATCAGCAATTGTCTAAGATTAACCAGCTACTGGATAGCTGACTCGTGGCACTTTCCTTGTCCGGCTCTTTTCATGTTATCCTCTGATCTCCCATTTCCCTTCCCCTGAAGTGGTCCTGAAACCTTTCCCCAACTGATCCCTGGTCCCCCCTGTGAACATAACCACATCAACAAACCCCCTACCCCCCTCCCCCCACCCCGGCGTCCAGCCAAACAGTTCTACCATTGTTGGTAGCTGGCCGGACCACCAGCCTACCGCCTCCTGCTGGGTGAATATCCATATTAGAGCCTCCATGAGCCCCCCCTACCCTCCCCCTCAATGTAACTCTCATACTTGTTCCGGGAGGATCCACATAAGTCCGGACCCCATGGTCCTGGAGTTCGGCCTGTCTGCGGGCCGGAACAGATGGTGAGTCCCCATGATGAATTCTTTACACAGTTCCCCCGAGGCTGATGTCGCCTGCCGTGAGATGCCTCAGCACCCTTCCTTCCCCGGGTCCGACAGTCCCGCTCCACCCTGGCCGGGTTCCGTGTCATTCCTGTCCGTCGATGGGGACTAAGGGTTCAATTTTTTAAATTTCCGTGGGCCAGTCTTTTTTCTCCTCTCTCCTCGTGACCGGCGCGCTCTGGCTTCATCCGCGGCGAACCCGGAGGGTTCCCCTCCGCGGGGTCGGGTCCATTGCTTATTCCTGTATGGCTCCCCTTATATCTTCCTCTGTAATCAGATTCACTCGTTGGCCTTCGTATTCAAACGTGAGGGAGAAGGGGTACCCCCATCTGTAGCGCACCCCCATTCGTTTTCAGCATCTGGGTCAGCGGGCGGCACATCCTCCGTTTGGCCAGCGTGTATGATGAGAGGTCCTGGAAAATGGCCACCTGAGCATTGTTATAGGTTATCTCTCGGGATTTCCTGGCCTCCTCTAGAACCTTCGCTTTTTCAGTATAGTAGTGGAACGAACCAGAATTGACCGGGGGCCCCCAGCTCTTCCCCCCGCTCTATGGATCCGATCAAACGTCGGTTCGGTTGTCATCTCATCCGAGAAGAGGAGGGTAATGATGTCCCTCACCACCCGGGTCAAGTCTCTTTCCGTCTCCCCCTCCGACTCCGGCACCCCAAAAATTCTGAGGTTGTTCCTCCGCTCTCTGTTTTCAAAGTCGTCCATTTGTCTTGCCCTCTCCTCATCTCTCTTTTCCAGGGCCGTTAGTCTCAGGGCCGTGTCCAGCTCCTGGGTCGCTGCTGAGGACTGGTTGGACTCTAGTTGTGACATTCTATCCTCGACTTTGTCCACTCTGCGGTCCATGTTTTCCATTTTTTGGGCGATGTCTGCCCGCATGTCCCTAATCTCCTGCAAGACCGAGGCAAAGCCCTTTTCCATGGTGAGGGTGGGCAGGGGTGGGGTCTGGGAATGGGACATGCCGGTCCGTCGGTCCGGGTCGCTGTTCTCCCTGCTGGTGTCTTGGTAGCGGTACTCCTGGAGGGTATGGCGCCAACTCATTCGGTCCTCCTACTTCTCCCCTCCGCTGGTGCGCCCCTGGGGGCAAGGGACAGAGCCCGGTCGGGGAGCGCGCTCTCTCTCCTTCTGGTGTGGCCCACTGTGGGGGGCCTCTCGTGGGCGGGCACTCGCCCCACCAGACCTCCGGTGGGGGCCTCACACCCCCTCCCCCCTTGTGTCCTCTGCCTTTGGTCGGCAGTTCTTAGGGTGGGGGGGAGCGGCCATGGATGTCCAATAGCGGTCTGTTGGGGGGCTCTCAGGTGTGATTCCCCCAGCGAGAGCCCCCAGGCGGGCACTCGCCCTGGGATAGAGCCCAGGGGCCTCCACCTAGGTAAGTGATGAGCTCGAGGATACTCTCCTCCGAATGTTGTGTGTCACCTCCAGGACTGGGGACGTTTTCCCCCTCGTCTTCCTGACTTTTTTTAAATTTATTTATTTATTTATTTATTTTTTGGGCTCGACAGGGGGGGGCGGGGCCGACTCGCCCCTCCAAGCCCTCCGGTGCGCCCCGCGACTGGTCCCCCGGGGTCCTTGAGGGTTGCGTGGGGGCTGGGGCGGGCTCCCCCCACCTACCTCGGCTCCGAACTCGGGAGCGCGGGCAGGCCGCCTCTCCTTAAGTGGGTCGCGGCCCGCGTATCTTCCGGCTCCTCAGCGGGGGGACTTCCCCTCCGCGACGGCTCTGTGGTCGGGTGCTGCAGGGGTGTCGCCGGCAGGTCTTCTGCCGGGGCGCCGGCGTGCTCCGTGTTCGGGGAGGAGAGGGTTCGTGCGCGCCTTCGAATCCAGGCCGCCGGCGCTTTTTCTTTTCTCTTTTTTTTTTTTTAAATTTTTTTGGGCTCGACAGGGGGGGGGGGGCGGGGCCGACTCGCCCCTCCGAGCCCTCCGGTGCGCCCCACGACTGGTCCCCCGGGGTCCTTGAGGGTTGCGTGGGGGCCGGGGCGGGCTCCCCCCACCTACCTCGGCTCCGAACTCGGGAGCGCGGGCAGGCCGCCTCTCCTTAAGCGGGTCGCGGCCCGCGTATCTTCCGGCTCCTCAGCGGGGGACTTCCCCTCTGTGACGGCTCCTTGGTCGGGTGCTGCAGGGGTGTCGCCGGCGGGTCTTCTGCCGGGGCGCCGGCGTGCTCCGTGTTCGGGGAGGAGAGGGGGTCGTGCGCGCCTTCGAATCCAGGCCGCCGGCGCACGCCACTTCCTCCCTCGATGGTCGAGACGCTGCCTGGGGCTCTCCGGGGCTCCTCCCTTCGGGCCGCAGAGCTCGTTCTCGGGCACCCGGGGGTCCCCAGATGCCGCTCTTTCGCCCCGGGGGGTGCCCGAGGTTCACGGGTTCCGCGGACCGTGAATGTCCCGTGGGGGGGTCACAGGGGGGGGGGCTCAATCCCGGCGGGAGCGGCGTGTTCAGGCTGCCATTGCCTGTGCGCCCCCTGGTGGCCTCCCTTTTCTGCGCTTTTAATTGTGGTTTTCTTGTTCTACTACTACCTGGCAGGATAGTATACCTGGCAGGTATACTATCCTGCCAGGTACTGTGTCTATGAAGATTGCTTTGGCTCTCTCTTCATCTGGGTGCAAATCCTTGACTTGCCTTTTCTGTATTTTTAATTGTTGCAGTTCTCGCTTTACTACTACTACTGCTTTGTAGGTCACAGCCAGCCTGGTACACTATCCTGCCAGGTACTGTGACTGTGAAGATTGCTTTTTGAGGCCTTGATTAGTTATGTGGGTGTGGGACTCTGATTTGCCTTCTTTTAGCCATCCCTGTGCATTAAAGGTGATAATTCAGCGCCAGACAGGTGGGGGGGGACACATCTACCAACTTTGAGAGTAAAGCAGGGGGCCAGTGGGGGCAACTGCAGTGGAAATTACAGGTATTCTAAGCCACAGACGCCCCTTAAAAAGGGCCCCACTGGGAACAGCAAGGGTAACAATGCTTTGGGTGTATAGATAGCCCAAGGGACCACCTTATGATTAGCCTAAAAAGGAAAAAACTAAAATATCATCATAAGCACACACAGTGGGACATCCCTCAGGGCAGGCTGGGCCTGGGAAACCTCTATCTGAAGCACATGACCAGTTTTCCAGGGATCTACGAAAGGGGAGCCGGGCTCAAACTGCTCATGACGAGTAAGAGGATGCAGCTAGAACTGGGTTATGTAACTACAGGGCGGTCAGCCAAACTAGCAGGTAGTGGATCTGATCCAGTGTGCCAGTCACATGACCGCCGATGCCCATCGGCAGGCAGTTGTGGGAACGGAACACTGGACGGAATGGCGTTCCTTGGAGAACCAATCAGATGGTAAGTTCCTGGGCTCTGGGTAGGTGGTCAGCCTTCACAGTATCCATCACAGGGCTTGTGAAGGTCACCATCCAACAGGTTTTGTGTGAATGTCCCCTTTTCCACCAGCTGCAGGGTGTGTCGCGTTCTGTTCTCAGTGGTGCTGACCAATGGCAGTGTATTAAAGTTCCAGCAGTCAGCACAAATGTTACTTCATTAATTACAAGTTGTTCCGGAGTGGGCAGTGAATAAATGTGATACAACCTGGGGAGGTAATGTGTTGGGAAACTTTTGGACTGCTTGCTCCAATTACGCTTCACTTACCAACGTATACCTTTGAGAAGGTGACATCCGTGAGCTAATGAAATCCCTGGTAACCATTGAAAAAGTGAACTCTCTGAATTGCAAGTGTTTCAATGGGTTCTGACCATTGTACTTTCTGGTATAAAACTACTGTTCGTAATACATTTAGATGTCAACTTTTTGATCAGAGCCTATCCACTGTTCTGTTTGATTTGTCCTTACCCAACTGTAACAAACAGCGTTGCTTCTTGCCCGGTGTGTTCTCCACTTTTTGAGTACATGTTTTTTATGATGTAATTAGTGGACCCCTTGCTACAACGTCCTCCCCGAGAACGCCTCTACCAGCGGGTGTGCGTCCCGCTCCTGGTACCATCGGCATCCAAACTCCTCTACTGCTGCCAGGATTCAAATCTCCCACTTCCTCCTGGGAGGTCTTCTCTCTTCAGAGAGTCCTTCTTCCCTTTTTGTGTTCCATTTCGATTTTCCTGACACAACTTGACTATTTTGTAGTGGTTCGGAGGATTATTTCACATTACTCAGCGCTTCTTCCTCATCCCAGTACTGTAGTCATCCCTGTACTCAATGTTCTTCCTCGTCTTAGTGTTTCTTGACATAGTCTGTTCTGCAGACATACATCTAAGTGTGTGGGGTTATTATGTCCTGTGCAGGGTAACAGGGTGAGGGAGATTTGGGTGTAAGGGAATTATCCCCCCTTTCTCCCAAGGTGTCATCCCTTGTCCCATAGTGGTTTTTCCTCCCCATGAGATCCACCTACCTAGTACCACCCCCAGGGGGAGTATCGGGTAGCAGCCTCACCTCTCTGGCCACATGGGAAGGGGTTGCCCCATGGAGGCAGTGTTAGTCACAGTGTCCTCTCTTAGTGGACCAGTTGTGATTCCAACCGGTTGTGTGAGGAGTGTGCCACCAGATATGGGGGGCTTAGCCATCAGTTACGCTGGTGTGCTACTCGTGACTTCTTTGTAGATGAAACATGCAGTCTTGAACAGTATCCTTACTGGAAGTGGAAGCAAATGTAGTTTGCATAGGATGGGGGGTTGGGGGGTAGTTCTTTCGAAATGACTTGCTCCTGCAATAAGACGTGCTGCAGTGAAGTGGACTGCTTTTAGGGGAGCCAAGTGAGCAGTTGGGAGCCCTGTCAGGAGAGCATTTCCCCCCATCAATGTGTGAGACCACAAGGGCCATGACTATGGTCCGGAGGTCCTGCAGCGGGATGAAGGGTTTGATTTTATGAAATTTGGAGATTCTGAGCCAGGCTATTTGGGCCACCTTGGCTATGTGTTTCTGGACAGACAGATTGCGGTCAATGGTGAAGCCTAAGGATTTTGCTGAGTCTGGGAGTTGTGAATCAAATCCTTCTAGGCGCATATCATTGGGCAAGATTTTTTTTTTAGCATCTGGAACAATGAGGATAAATTCATGATGGGTTTAGTTTGAGGTAGGCAGTCGACAGCCAGGAATGGATGATGACTTGGTAATCGCAGAAATTATGATGTCCTGCGCTATTTACTCTCATGTACAACTGAGTATTGTCTGTGTATTGGTTGATGGCTATATTGGGATCTTTGAGGAGAGTGCACAGAGGCTCCATGTAAAGGTTACAAAGGATTGGTGAGAGGATGGGTTCTTGGGGGACTCTTCAGGAGACCTGGAGTAGGTTAGAACGCAATGAGTTCACCTGGACAGCCTAGTGTCTGCATTAGAGGTAGGATGTAACCAATTCAGCACAGTGCCAGATAATTCCATCCTATCAGCAAGGAGAGAGAGAAGGATGCAGTGGTCGACGGTGTGGAATGCAGGTACGAGGTCAAGGAGGCATGAGTCGCCCTTATCCATGACTTGGAGAGCATCATCCACCACCTAAATGGTGGGTGTCTCTATGCTACACTTTGGGCATAACCATGACTGATAGTCATTTACGAGGTGGAGTTGTTTGATTCTGGTGAGAGGTTGTGTAGCAAGTACTTTTTCAAAGATTTTGCCAATAAACTGGAGGTTCGTAATGGGCCTTCAGTTGGCCAGGTTGTCTGGATATAGGGTTGGTTTCCTCAAAGGAGGTCATATGAGACCAGCCTTGCGGATGTCTAGGATTGATCCTTCTGCGAGGGAGGCATTGATGATGCTGAAGAGCGCAATGAGCGCCGGGTCCGTCAATTGTTTGATGATGGAGGCTGGAATTATATCATCATAGTAAGAAGTAGGTTTGAGGGAGGCAATCATTTTTAGGAGATCCAGTGGAAAGAGAGGAGAGAATTCGGTCCAGAGGGGCAGTGTGCATTCCAGGGTGCAGGGGATGCTAATGCTTTTTCAATGGTCTCTCGGATTATGTGTATTTTTTCAATAAGAAATGGGTTGATTCTGTTGCATTTTGCTTGTACCTCGGGGTTGGGTGAGGGTTTGGTAAAATGCTTTACTATTTCAAAGGTGGATTTGCTCCTGTTACTGGCTGCTGCAATGTTGGTGGAGTAGTAATCGGAGTTGGCCTCAGTAATCCCAATCCTACGGTTTGCGCAGAGAGATTTGAGGTTGGTGAGGTCTCTTGAGTTATGGTTTTTGTGCTACTGTTTCTCCAGGCCTCTGATTGAGCGTTTGTTGGAGGCTAGCTCGGGGGTGTACCATGGGGCAAATGGTTTGGTCTTAGCCCTGCTCGATTCTAGTGGGGGAAAGAGTGTCCACCAGTTTCATAGCAGAGTTGCTGAATAATTTCAGGCGGACCAAGGCATTCCCTCTGGTGGGGAAGACGGCAAGGTTTGCTTCTAGCTCATTGACCGCAATGTTTTTGAATGAGCGGCATTGAGTGATGGTTTGTTTAGCCTGAGCTTTGTGTGCCGTAGTCGAGTTGGTGACTGATACTGGGATGGCATCGTGGTCAGACCAGTCAAGTGGGATAGGGTCTGCACAGATGATGCACGGGGATGATGTAAAGACTAAGGGTCGGGTGTTGCCTTTGTTGTGCGTGGGGGAGAGCACACTTTGCTTAGGTTTCATGGAAGCGGTCAGTACGAAAAGTGTGCTTAGAGTGTGGTTGTCAGCCGGTGACTCTGGGACGTTCAAATCAACGAGAAAGACATTAGTTGAATGTGCTAATTTGCCAGAGGAGAGTAAGTTGGAGATGTCTGCAATTAAAGAGTCACTCCTATGAGGCGGTCTGTAGATGAGGTGGAAGGTGATGGATTCCTTGTACAATAGAGGGAACCGGCAAGCGAGTGATACAAGTTAGCTTGTTCTGGGAGAAGGGATGATGGAGCCACTCGCTCCTTTGGATGGTTGCCACTCTGCCTCCTGCCCTTCCTGGCCAGTCGTCATGTTGGATGCAGTAGCCATGAGGTAGGAGGACATCGAGAATATGTGGGGAGGATTGGGTGAACCATGTTTTTTATGAACAAAGCATCAAGGTTGTTGTATGAAATTAATTCAGCGTTATCTTCACGTTGAGCGTCTGCTGAAAGAGTCTTGATCAACATGAGCGGGCCTGTGCATTTGGTCCGTGTGTGTTGGATGGGGGCAAGGACCGTATTAATGAGGTTCACTAGGGTAGCTTGCTGGTGCTGCCCAGGGCACTTGGCCATTAAAAACCCTAGTGCGAGTGGGGTTGGGCTGTGGAGGAAGGGGACATGTGATGTCTTTTGGTGAGTAGCAGTAGTTGCAATTAGTTTGTAGGTGAAATGCAGGATAGCGGTTGAGGCCCTTGGCCCTATCGGACCTGAGCGGGCACAAACAGGTGAGGTCCTTGTCTTCTCGTGTCCTTTGAGGACGCCGGCGATGAGGGCACCTAAGGAGGACTGATTGAATAAGTGGTGGGTGGAGCAACTGAGTGGCAGGTCCTGGTCAAGTGGCACTTTCTGGCTCTACATTTCTTTAAGCATTTCTGATTTACTCTATGGGCGTTTTTATATACTGTTATTTTAAGGGACTGCATTCTATTGAATGTTTAATTTTCAATGAATCATTTGACAAAGACAAACCAGAGACTATTAGATATAATTTCAGCCCCAAGGGATGAAGTTATTGTGGTTAAGATTTTTTTCTTGTTCAGTGCACCGTTGCCAAAATCAGAATTTCATCATGGTAATGATATTCCACTGACTGTCTGGGGCAGGGGAGTTGCTTGGTCTGGAAAGAACAGGGGCTAAGCTAAGGTTCGGACTGGCGGGATTCAGGGCTAGCTATAGCCGTTTGGTTGTAGTCCCTGAGCTTCTATCCGGGGCTACAACCAGAAGACCCAGGGCTATACCCCCTCAGGCACCCCTTGCAACGCCTCTGGTGTGGGGGTTGTTTTCAGGATACACTGATGAAATTATTTCCAAGCCATCAGTGTTAATTTCTTCCTTATCTACTGATGATTCTTGCCTGTGATGTTATAGTGCTGTTATGGTGTTGGCTACGGTAAAGGTTTGCCCAACGCAGAGTGCATTCAGTTTTAGGATTAGGAGTACTTTCAGTTAAATGCATAGCATAGTTACAGCAATCATCTTGTTTATCTGCTGAATCTATAGCATAGCTACATTAATGCGTTTTGTATTATTTGTTGAATCTATTGCATAGCTACATTATTTATTTTTTTTGCTATCTTTTGAATCCAATGCATAGTTACATCAATTATTTTTGTATAATCTGTTAAATCCATAGCATAGATATGTCCGTTATTGTTTTACTGGGTTGGATATATGGTATAGCTACATCAATTATTTTGTATTGTCTGATGAATCCATAGCATAGCTGCATCAATTAGCTTGCAATACCAGTGAAATCCATAAAATAGTTGCATCATTTGTGTCCTACTTGTTGAATCTATTGAAGTGCTACACCAATTACACGCACACCAATCAATCCCATAGCATAAATGCATCAATTACACTGTGATACCAATTAAATCGTCAGCATAGTTGCTTCAGTTGTTTTGTATTACCTGTTGAAGTCATGGCATAGCTGCATCACTGTCACTGTGATACCTGTTGAATCCATAACATAGCTACATCGGTTGCATTGTGATGTCTCTGAAATCCATAGCCTAAATACTAAATTTGTAATTTGATAACAGTTGAATCCATATCAAGGCTACAGCTGGTCTTGCCTGTTTACTCCTTAGTATACATAAATCAACATTTCTGTTTTACCTGCTGAATCCATAGCTTATCTACACCAGTTGTACTCTGACACCAGTGTTGCTCTTAACATAGCTACACCAATTGTACTGTGGTACCGGAAAATTTCATAGCATAGCTACATCCATTATACTGCGAAAAGAGCCCCCCAGTAAAACCAGATTAATTGCATTTGTATACCAGTTGAATCCACAAGAAAGCAACATAAGTTCACACTGTGATATCATCTTATTCTGTATCACTGGTATATCAAACTCACTGAGCTGCCAATCAAATCTATTATGGCAGCCCAACACCAGTTTAATCCAGAGCACGTTTCAGACCTTTCTCTTACTATTTGAAGCTCTAGGCGTATCACCTTACTCAAATATGCGAAGATGAAACCTGAGCTAAACTGTATCAGGGCTAAAGCTCCACAACACTACCCAACAAAGTAAATATTACACACCCTAACCCCTTTACCGCACTTCAAACCAGGCCATCAAGCCTGCAGTCAAATGGAACATGCCGAGAAACCACAAATACACTAGACCCAGAAAGTAAAAGTATAGGGATGTGTGGTGGAACATACATATGTTACTATTGCTTAAATGCCTTTCATGCAAATCTAAGCTGCACTTTCATTGCCCTATTGAATTATAATTCGTTGCCTCAAACCTGCTTAACCCTAGGTCGTTGTGCGCAGGTCTTAACACCAGGTACATTGCAAGAAGCAGCCCACTTCATAGTCTGTCCGCTTTATTATGTATTTCTGCTTGGCACAGACAAGCGAGATGTAGAATACTGCCTCACCCAGCGAGATTGTAATTGTTATTTATGCAGCGCTTATAAACAGGTGGAGTGCTTCAAGGCAGGAAGGGGACAAGGGGATACAGTAATTCTTCTTAGGCCTTGACGTTTCTGAACGATCTAAACAGAAAAAATAGCATAGTAGGCCTGACAGCATTTCTCCTAGTGCAAGTGCATGAAGTGTTACAGTTTCGACCAAGCTCGGAAGGGGGGGGACGGAAAAGGGTGGGGACAGGGGGGACAGAACAGACAAACTTACTAGTCCAAGTACATTTAGTTAATGCATGCGTACAGACAGGGTGCGAGGAAGAGGGAGTGGGGCAGGGGACAAACACGTCTAGTGCAACAGGGCCTTAGGTTAAGATTAGAGAGGTGGCCATGCTCAGAATGTAAGCAGAAAGTGCAGTAGTACTGAACATAGGCAGTGTCCCGGAGGCAAGTGCAAGGGCAGGTAGGAGGAGGCGGGGGGGGGGGCTGGGACCTGTAAGGCTCTGGAGATGAACTAGGCAATCAGTCAGCAAAACTGAGCAGAGTTAAGGAGGAGAAGGAGGAAGGAGGGTGGGGATAAAAAGAGCATAGGTTAACAGGGTAGAGTGAGAGACAAGGAGGAAGAGAAGAGGAAGGTCTTGAAGAGTTTCCGGAACTTAAGGTGCTCCAGCTCTAAATGGAGAGAGGGAGGTAGTCTGTTCCAGAGGTAGACACCTGCAGAGGATACAGATCTGTTTGTGAAAGCGGCTCATCCGCAGAGAGTTGGAGGACGACGAGCGGAGGACTCTAGAGAGATGGCTTCAGTGTGCATAATTAGCAACATTAGGCGGGCCAGGCACTGCCTGAGCATGTGAGAACCGTAGTGCACCATAATATGCTGACTTGCTGAAAATGTGTCTGAAAATGTCTGCTCCATATTGCAAAGTGCCCTCATCCAGACATGAGAAAGTTAGTGTGCAATACCGTATTACAAGAACCATGTAGAACAGGTTGGAGATAACCTAATACATTGTATGCTGTGTGCATGGAAAGCTTTTCGGTACGCCCGTGCCATAGAAAACCATATTATGTGGATGTTTAAAAGCCATGTAAACTAGGGAATTAGGGTTTCTGTATCGTGGTCCAGAAGGATACAGGTATCAGGCGTTTTTTGTGTGGTTTCCTGTTCTGTGGATTTCTACTCTCTGCTACTTTGCCAACTATCATTTAAAGACGCTTACCCACCTAACCTGGGAGTTGATTATTTAGTGAGTGGTGACATTTTCCACGACAGATGGAAGCTGCTATATCAACGCCTTCAGAACAGTCTCAAAAAGATTCTAGAATAATTGTGACTCCACACTTCAAAGACCCTTGGTGAAATCCCTATCCAGATACCTCCTCAAGCACTCACCTGAACGCAATGTTTGTGAGGAACTCACTGATCTACAGATTGAAACTGGAGAAAAAGGACATACCTCTAACTCAACAACCTCACTGTCACCCAATCAATTAAGCAGCCAACCAGCTATAAAACCACAATTGCAAGAATTCTTGCATAACGCCCCTTTCATCACAAGATAATCTTTAACAAACACAACGATTGCACAAGGACCCTATGGTGAGGATCCTGACCGGAGTAAGAATTTACCCAGCCTTTTCAATTCTGAAAAGCCCTACCCAAGACTCCTTGGAAAAATTGGACCCTACCACAGATTCCGATACCACCACCAATACACACAATATTACGATTTGCACCAGATTTCTTCTGATTCATTTCCAAACAGTAGTCTGATATATTTGACCACCTCTCTGAGGACCAAATTGATGTACATTTTATCACGGAAACCTGGCTTTCTGCTGATCAATTGCCATTAGTCCATGAAAGCATTCCAGAAGGATACAAGATCAAATGTGCAAACCACCCTAACAGAAAAGGTGACAGGATAAACTATAAATGCAGAGAAGATAAGGCCTCAAAAACTGTGCTAATGGCTAGTAAAAAGTAGGGCGTTGCAATGAATCCGAGAGAAAAAGAGGCTTCCATTATATTTGTAAGGAACTCATGGTGGCAACAGTAAAGACAGACATAAGTGATCACAGTTCAAGGGTCTTTATTGAACTTTATAATGGGTGAAATAAATGCCTAATCTAAACCTAAATCTAGGATGGAAGAAAGCTACGACCATCAAATAATAATAAGGCAGTCCTAGTGGCGTCTTGTCAAATAAAAAGGACTTATACTAAAAAAAAAATAACTATTGCCAATTCCTTACTGATAAATTACAAAAAGAGTGTGGGATAATGTTAACCAGCAAAGAAAGAAGTGTTCCCAAAATGAAAGTCAGGATGATAAGGCTGGGTCTCCCTTCTCCACGTCTGAAACACGGGACAAGGCGTGACTCTCGAGCACATCACACTCCTGGGCCTTGTCAGCACGAAGTTCACAGTTCAGGTTCAATATCATCAAAACTTTCAGAGGCTAAGTCTCTTTACTGATAGTCTCTTCCCTTACAGGGTCTGCTGCTTCACAACGACAAACAAATAAACAAAAGGTTCCTTCGTTACTCTGGTACCTTGGGCGATTGCTCTGAACACCTTGGATCTCCCTCCGCCAGGCTTGATCCTTCTTGCAACTTGTACCTCCCTCTGTCGGGTTCACTACAGCCTTTCCAATATTGCTTGTATGAGTCAAATGTTCTTTAAACAATTCCCCACTGCAGACAACCCTCGACCTGGTCTACTCTTGTCGACACAATGTTCATGGGTTTATTACTCTTGATGCCTCTTAATCAAAATAAACCAAAGTTCTCTCTGTGGTCTTGCACCTTGGGCGCGGCCCTAGGATCTCCCTCTGCCGGGCTCGGATCCTCCATGTCGTTTGGGTTTCCCTCCGTCGGGTTCACTACGGCCTTTCTTTAACACAATTCATGTATTTCTCATTTTCCTCAGACAGCAAGGTTTTCCTTCTCCTAGCTTTCTCACGGAATCCTTCTGTCGGGTTCACACTTGCCTTTATTACACAGTTCAGTCTTCCCGGAAAGCTGGGTTCCTTTCCCCTACCTTTCCTCTGGCTATTGGTCAGAGACTTTCGCTTGTATAAGGTATTTGACCTAACCTGTATTTGACCACTCTGACGCCTCAGGCCACCCTTTTTTAGGACTTCTGGTTCTTGTAGTTTCAAAGAATAGGTCCCGGTCAGAGTCTTTCAAATGAGTGCTCACGTTGTGCCAGACCCCTCTGCACCTGGACCTCAACTGGTTTTCTCTGCAGTTCAACCACACACACAAGTTCATTGTCTTTCGGATTCCTTGCGGATTCCTTGCGTTCAAAAATGTTGCCGTTTGCAACCTTGGGCTCAAAGTTCAGCTTACTTTCCTCGAACTCCTCGGCTGTGCTCAAACCATTGGCTCCTTTGTTCTCTGTAGTCCAGGATAGTACCACGGTAGCCAGCTTGCCTCTCCGCCTGCGTTATCAAAGCAGGAGGCCCCCGGGTACCATTGACGTCTGCTGCTTTTCACGGCAGCTGTTGATCCGGTCTTCTAATTTGAGGTGAAAAGGGCATGGGCAACTCCCCCTTCATCGTCCTTCAAAGTGACACTTGTGTATAGGCGTGTTATAAATGCCATATCAGATTATATCATATCTTCTAGATTTCACTGCTTTCCTTCTCCGTTTGAACTGCTGGTTTCCTCATGTGTTCAACCTTGCTCGAAGTGTGCTTTCGTGCTCCGCCTTACATCCATGTAGGGAAGTAAAGGGCCGTCAGGTCTACCTGATTATTTTCAATTGCCTGACTCTGCCTGGCCCGTGTATTGGGACATGTCAGGTAAACGGCTCTGGTGTTAGTCCGTTGTCTGTTATTGTGTAAAAGTGTTGAAAGTGTTTGTATGGGAAAAGGGGTGGAGGGTAAAGCTTCTAAATATCCTACAGGGTAGAATGGGGAAAAGGTGTTAAAGGAAAGGGGATACCGCGTCTCTACCCTCTGTCTCCCACTTCCACTCTCTGAAGACCCATCGCCCAAGGGATCCTCCCTCACTGGTCCACGCCCAGGAACTGTATCCAATAGAGATAGCCGTGTCCTGGCCACCTGGATGACAGATCCCCGGGGACTAGAAAGTGAGACACCCTGAGGTTTCTCACATATCTTTGAAATACTTGTGAACCACAAAAGATTTCATGGTTTCCCAAAGCACCGTCCCTTAATCTTTGTGCAAATAATGCTCTTAAAATGTCTCAAGATATGAAAACAGTATTTTCGTTCTACATTCCTAGTGAATTGTTGAGCAAATGAAGCCTAGAATTTCTAACAGCATGAGCCTACACGTCTTTCGAGCAATGCTCTTCCCGAGGAATCGTCTGGCCGTTTTCTCTAATGGATGTTCCCTCACTTTTGGTTTAATTATAGTACAAATATTATATGATACAGGTTAATAACCAACTTGCAATAACCTTTTCCTTCGTTGTAGTGTAAAGATGCACCCCAAAGAATCAAGTTATTTATTGCCCATTTATGTGAAAAGAACACCACATAGAAACAATAAATACAGCGATTATTGTTGGAGTTAAATTGCATGCATTGATTGGGGAAAAAGAAAGTTTTTAACAGATCCAAATTGTGCTAAAAAAAAAACCATTTCATCACATTATTTGAAACAGTTTTGCAGGCGGGAGACCTGGAGCCCCCTTACATTATTGAGGTATCCCTCCCTACGTTTGTTTTCTGCTGCAACGTAATGCCTATTCACAAGCCACCATTAACGTTGAATCATTTCAAATGCTGGTGCCCCTCAGGAATTGACTGACCCCCACACTGGCCCAAATCCGCCTTTTTCTCAATACGGGGGTAGTATCCACTTCGTACAGCTTCGGAAAGGGCTGCTGGTTCAATTAGCAGCGATGCCCACCCGTCACCCCTCAATGTCTTTTCAGATTCCATCTGTGTAAACGGAGGCAGCATGCTACTGCAGAAAGACCTTCATAAATGTGCTCACGCTCTTGGCATTTTTTTTAGTTTGTGCATGTGCCTTTCCCCTCGTACCCTTGCATACTGTGTTGTGCATGCCCACCCAATTTCCTGGCCACTGCACAGTAAATACTGGGTTTATGATGCGGTTTTCAAACTCACTCATTGACCTGTTCTCACATTCTCATTAATGTCCATCATCACACGAATGTATACGTCCCTACATGTTTATTCAGTAATCCATTCATCCATATCACACTTAAGCATGCATTCGTCCATGTATCGATCGTCATGCTATCAAATGCCCTTAAACTTTAATTCACCCATTTTCAAAATCGTTCATTCATCCTTCCAGCACCATGCCCTTTACTTCCCCATCCATCTTCATGTTTATTAATTCACACATGCTCCCTCGCTCTCCAGTCCTTGGATACACATTCATTCATCCACCACTGTCTCCCCACTCTGTCTGCTATGCCCTGGACATATATATACTCCATCTCCTAAATGGATCTGGGCGATGAACTTTTCACTGCAAGGCAGTCAAAACTCTTCGCTTTTTCAGTGCTTGTTAAGCCTCTTGCCAACCGACTTAGTTTTGTGTTTTGCTGTTGGTTTTCGTTTTTCTAATTTTAAATTGTAAAAGTGCTTTATAATCCCCGGAAAAAGGGATTTTACGACAACCTGGTTGCTAAGAATACGGTTATCTAATGAAAGACGCCTCCGCAAGCCCTTCTGCGTCCACTTTTTCTTGATGCTTGCGTGATTTGTATAGGTAGAAGAACAGAGGAAGAAAACAAACTGTTTTGATCAGAGCTATTCTCAGCACCACTGCGCTTCAGTTAAACTGCATTACAGTTGTGCAATGTTTTCACTCCCCACCACATTTGCTTCCACTCAAAGGCCTGCAAACCATTGGCTCTCCATATGTTTGGACTCTAGCCTGTGGCATTTTAGCAAAGCATTTGAGGAGCACTGTATTCGTTTCGAAAATCTGCATCCTCCATCGTGCTCTACAGCGGGAGTGTCTATGCCCTCTCTATGCGCAGTGCAATATATTGACCGTTTCCCCAGGTGAATCTCACGTGCTTTCTCTGCTTGCCTTTCTCTGCAGCGGATATATGGAATGACCACTCATTTCAGAACGACCCGGATCTGCCGCCTGGCTGGAAGAAGATCAATGATATTGCTGGCATCTACTACTGGCACGTGCCCACGGGAGCAACTCAGTGGGAACGCCCCAACTCCATCATAGCAGATTCTCAGGGCTCCAGGAAGGGATCGCTGAGCTCTGGGAACTCGACGCCCTCGCCGGAAAGTGAGGTACAGCGCAGTTTACCAGCTTATTCCCTAAACTGCACGACATGGATCAATATGTGCTGTTCTTGATTAGCTGTTTTTGACGTATCCTGCATGGTGGGGGGAGTACATTATTCTCATACTATTTCTCATTAATACAATTGTCTTGTATGGGAACACTATATCCCAACACATTACACTTTGCATCATTTCATACACGCATCCTGTTTTATTCCATACGTTATATAACCCCACTCCTCCCATCCCATCTTTAAAAAAATAAAAAAATAAAAAATGTTCCTTTGGATGTGTTCAATGGACTGCAGAACAGATCTTGACTTGCTACCTTGTCCAATCCGATAACTTCATTTCTGTTATGATATTGACACTTCTGTGATGGTTAACTCTTAGGTTCTGTTGGTTGAATGTTATACAAGCAATGAAGTTTTAATTTGTGACCCTGTCTAGGTTCTGCAGTGTCAGACCGTGTAACCAAGAAGGGCTTTTGTGATCAAACCAACCAGCCTTACTGCTTCAAGTTGTAACAGCAATCACAAAGTCCTGCCATGACTGAAGAATGAATGTCTCATTTTCCTCACTGAACCATACAATGACATGATAAACAAGCCTTGACTTACACTTGAAACAGTGATCAATATCCCATGCTGCCCTCACATTTCCCATAATGTCCTAATGGAATTGACCTACATATTCAGCGCCAGGTGACCACTCCGGTGGTGATAGTGCGTGGTGCAAATGTCCATTAACATTAACATATTCAATGTTTAGATCTTTTGAATTTCTTACTAAAAGTTATAGAGACTGGAATTGCTACAGTCACTGCGAAGCATGAATGAGTAGTTGGTTTCCCCTTACTTTGGGCGTCTGAGTATTTTCTGTTTGGTTTTCCACCAGAATATTTTTGTAAGGCAGGTCTTTCTGTATGTTGGAACAGAAACATCCTTCAACGGGAGGACTGTTTTGGTCATATGATTTTGAACATATAGGAGGTCCCGTGGACTGGTCTTTCACTTGAGCATCTTTTTAAAGCTCAGTTTGCTCATACACCAGGAATAGAAAATGTAAAGGCAGTGTAACCAGTTTGTATCCTCCCCTCCCCATGATCGCTTGATATCATCTCGGCCATAGGTCATATGACATGCATCAAATTTGAAATCTTAAGCAGCACATCATTCAACCTAATTTGCTTTGCATGATTGATTTGTTAGCGGCAGTGAAAAATTGTATATTACCACTGAAGTTCAAGGGAATTCCAACTAATTCTAAACTTTAATTACATAAAATAAATCAAGTTATTGAGTCTTTTTGGTGATTTAATTTTATTAGGATATTTTAATGTAATGTTTCTATGATTTCGTTATCTTGATGACTAATAAAACGTTTTAATTCAAAATAACTGTTGATTTATATAACTGTCATTAACCTTTTCCAAGTTAATCACCCTCGGTGAATTCCTGCATCAGAGGCCCTGTTAAATTCGGACAGCCCTAGCTATCACGCCATAGTACATGGTGTGTTTTTCATTTCCTTGGATTTCCTCTTTGATTTAGCTTCTTTGGATCAACATAAAGTAATTCTGGTAATAATTAGTTCCCCCGATCAGTCAGTCTTCCATACTGACTCCTGGGAACCCTGCTTAGATAATGTTCCCAAAAGTATGCCATTTGTTTAGCACAGCAGACTACAGGTGTCTTTTCTGTTCTTTCATAGCTGGATTTTTGTACATGCCCTCGTTCTGGCATTGGCTGGGGATGTGTATTAAAGGTCTGAGGACTCTATGGAGGTGCATCGCAACTCTTCTCTCCCCATACTTCTTGCCCTACCCAGTAGGTCTGGTGGTTTTGATTCACTTTAGCTCAGTCAAAAATTATAGCGGTGCATGTCACTGCACAATAGGTGAGCTTCATCTTATTTCTTTAGTCAATCAGTATTACATCCCTGTTTGATATTCAGTAGTACTTAGAATGTGCTTTCCTTCATCTTTGAGGGATGTAGTTTCATATTATAATAAGGAATTTACTCCCATATTGATCTAATGCCATCTGGTAGTAAGTTCTGGAAAATGTTCCTATTAATATTCCTCTCACCAAATCGGTTTTAGGCTAATTAAAGAGAAATCTAGGCCATATTTTTATAATTGGGCTCCATAATTGGAACGTGGGAACAAAATGACACTCCTTTGTTCTTTGCAAATGTGTGCATTGTGTTTGAGGCCTGAATGGAGCTTGATGTGCAATCCCACATGGCGGCTAACATTTTTCTGTGGCTTCCTAATCTTCCAAATTTTAAAAAGCCCAATCGTTGAGACTAATATGCATTTGAACCGATTCGAATGATAAAATGTATAGTAATATAGGAATACAGATGTTCCAAATTAAACAGTCTTCCGGGGGCGTTTTCAACTATTCCATTTGTTAATATCCCCGCACAAATATCACCATACAAGAATGGTGCTGTATTTTTGTGGCAATATTACCCCATTTGAACCTGCAGGGGACACCCCTGCAATCCCCACTCCCATAATTATCCCCACTAATATCGCCTATGGTCGTTCCTGACGACCATCTATATGGCGATATTATTGGTGGGGATAATATTACCTGATACCTTTTTCAACATCACTGTTTTAAAAGTAGGTTTGCAGTCATCTGTATTTAACTTCCTTTTGAGGATACAATGCGAGGTTTGTGGTGCTATTTGTAATACCTCTTATGTTAGCTTTTGTAAATGGTATTTCTGTATCAAACACTAACCCTTAAGTGCCTGCCCTAATGTGAGATCTTCTCACCTTGGTGTGAAACTTGTACATAATTGGAGAAGAGGAATCCTTCCAGTTAAAAACAAACTGAATTGGTTTACTGTCCTTTTGACTGAAGCCTTTTTTACCAAGGTAAATTTGACACACTTTAAAAACAAATGTTTTAATTAATCAGGTACATAGGAATATGTATAGAGGAAAAAAATCACATGTACAGCATACCAATAAAGACAGATCTATATAAATGTTAGTGATTGTGAGAAACCGGAGGGCGTTCTCACATCTTCTCTTGGATCCACTTCCCAGATGGCCAGGGAAAGGCCATCGGTTTTGGATCCCGACCCTGGAGGTGGAGAAGCGAGGGAGGCGCACCTGGTTGGGGGGGGGTCCTTCAGGAATAAGTAGAGGACATCCCTGCGCGAGACACATTACTCTCCCTCCCCATTTCATAAAGAATAGATAATCCCAGAAGCATTTATAGAATGTTGTTACCCCTTTTCCTATAGCCAAGCTAACATCAAGAAGAATTAAAATTCCCTGAGACACAGAAGGAGGGTGAGAGAGGAGACAGCCAGTAGGCAAAATATGGTATCCCCCTTTCCCTATTCATGACCAACCTAACCCTTCCCCAAACGTTATGGGTTATTGCAAGACCTCTTGCCTCAATTTGCCCCATTCAACCTTTGAAAGTGCTCAGTCTCTCAGAGAAAACTTCTATTCAGGGGGGCTTGTGTGTGCAAGAAGATGATACTGAGGAGTTGGAAGTCTCGAACAGCACCAACGGTTTTGGAGTGGATTGAGGAGATGAATTGTCTTGCCAGTATGGAAAGGATAATCTACAGGAAACAAAAGAAGCTTGGCTTGTATGCTAAGATCTGGGATGAGTTTCTAAACATGTACTAGTTCATTGTTTGTAAATATGTGCTCTATTATATGCGTGCCTTTTATATTGTTTTAATTCCATTGCTTGATCTTTGCTGTTTTGCCTAAACTACAAATAAATGATTAAAAAAAAAAGAAAGTGCTGGGACGAAGAAGAAGCCAAGAGGAATGAATACTACACTATCATTTTAGCACTCTGGTACTGGGACGAGAAAGATTCCTGCAGAGTATGGTGAGAGTCGGGCATGTCCCCTTTATTTTGGTCAGACAAACCTAGTTAAGGATCCACACATGCAACCTCTTAAAAGGTTGCAGGTTTATAAAAAGGCAGCCAGAGAACACTGTAGGGAGGAGAAAACAGATAGGCCTGTGGTGAGAGGACCAGCAGGGGACCTGCTTTTGCAGGAGGCAGTCGTGGTGGGACCTGTGGAGGAGCCAGGACACCTGCCTTCGAACAGCAGCCGGAGCTGCAGAGATCCATGAGAAATCAAGACGCTGTCCGCATCTGTCCAGAGGCGGCAGAGCAATCTGCGATGCAAGGCAAGTCCCTGTAAGCAAGCAGGACTTGCAGAAGCTGGCTCATCGACCGCTGAAGAAGGCAGAAGCCAGGAACCAGGGCATTCCGAGCGACCTGCGAGTGAGGTAACTGAACGAAAACAAGAAATTGAGCAAAGTGAATGCATAATATTTATTGAATGAAATGGAAACCTGAAATTAAGCTTAATGAATATATTTTGAATACTGAACTGAGTAGAATGTTGAAATTAAACATATCAAGTGCCTATTGAACAAAGAAATCTTGAAATCAAGCATAACGAATATCCATTAAATATCGAACTGAATGAAAACTTGCAATTAAGCTTATTATAATGTGAAATCAAGTTACAATTGTAATGGGCAAAGCAAGGAACTGCCAAGGAGGAAATGCCCATATGACAGTTACGTATAGTAAAGAGTGCAAGTGTGAAAGAGTGCCATAGAAAAGTGGGACATGAACAAAACCATTTCAAAGTGAACTTTTAAGAGTAAATGCAGTGCAGCAAGGCCAACGACTGACAAGAAGTGTGACACATTATGCCAGAGCCAAGAGGCTAACCAGGAGAAGCTAGAAAAGTGTGAACCTGCATGTCAAGCCAAGAGGCCAACAAAGAGCACTTAAGTGAAAGTAACTCTGAACACAGGATCAGTTATAGAAGAACCTGTGTGGCTGAAGATCCTGGCGATCCTGGTTGTGTGGCCTGTGATGGCTGGACTGTGTGGTATGGCAACTGCGACCTGTACCAGTGAGCCTTGAATTATAAGAGTTAAAGACATTGTGAAGTCAACCAAAGAGATATAGTAAAAATGTACTACTGAAGCAATCCAGAAAAAGGGTCAGGCTGACCTTACGTTGTGTTTAACCTTTTGAAAGACTGAAACAAGTACAAGTGATTGAGTTAAAGTCTTGGGGAAGGGAACCTCGAGACTTGAGAACTGCAAGTATTGTCTTGAGAACCGAGTCTCAAGACCCTTTTCCTTGCTAATTGTGTTGCTTGGAACTTGGGAAGGGAACCCCGGGGATTGTATGAAACTGCAGTACTTTGAACATAAGAAAGGTAATTTTAAGACTTTTGTCGAACTTTCTTGAACTTGGCGAAGGGGAGCTGAAAAGGAAGCTACGACTTGGAAGAAGCTCAGAACTCTTTGTTGATCACCATTTCTTTCAATTTTGATATCCCTACACATTGTTTACCTTTAGTTGTGATGGCAAGCATAGGTTTTGGACACTGACAGACTTTTAAGTAGTTGAACTCTGACTCACACTTTCCTTAGTTTCGTTCAGGTAATGAAATCCCACCTTAGCACAGGGCAAGTTGGGCCTTCTACCATTTTGACATTTAAGTTAATAAATATATTTTGTTTGAACTTTGAATCTGTTGTCTGTATGTTACTTAATGATGCTTTCAGATGTTAAACATCCTTTAAAGAACATAGTGTGCATATATTATAGAGTAATGGTTGTTGCCCACTAGTAAAAGTGAAACCTAAGATCCATTGACTTTGTGATAATTCTGTTGCTAATAAACTTTTGACTCATGTGTATGACATTTTTAAAAGAGGTGTTCTTCTCCAGCATGGGGTCTGGCATGGAATCACATGCTCATGAATATTCCCCGTCGTCAGGCCGGGAATCCTCGGTATAGAAAAAAATCAGTATCAGTTTCGTTTCTGATCTGTCTTTCTTAGTAGTAACCAATCACTGGTCTCTGGGTCATACTGCCCCCAGCCAATCACTGCCCTCTCCCTAAGCCCTGCCTCCGGCAGCCATCCTCAGATTTTTACCGCACGTTCAAGTGTTGGGAGTCCTCGTGCTGTAGCTCACAAGCTTTTGCTGCGTTTTCGTGCTTTTTCAGGAGATTTTTCTAATTTTTCGGTTAAATAGAGCCTCAAGCGCCACCGTTTCTACATCCGATCAATGGGGATCCGTTTTGGAGTTTTCTACGCCCCTCAAGGGTGAAGATTTCATCGAGTTACGCTTTTGGAGGATTCCAGAAGTTCCGAAGCCTACCCCGGACATGGCCCAGGAGAATGGAAGCTCGACGCCCGGGAAGCTGTTCAGGACCTGCCCTGGATGCCAGCTTCAGAATGTTTTCAAGGAGGACGAGCATTCGTTATGCCTCTGTCTCCATGAGGACAAGACACACAAGGAGAAGGACTGTGCGTTTTGTGGGAACATGTCGGAGCGGACCATGAAGGATCACCACCTCCGTCTCGCCAACTGGCTGGAAGGGAAGAGCCCGTCAGGCGAGAAGAAGAAAAAGAAGTCAGAGCGGTCTTCTAAGTCCTGTGAGGGTGCCCCGGCGACAGGGGCCCAATAAAAGGCTAAACACCGCGAGTCCGCAGGCACCGGGAGTGCCGAACGGTCGGGCTCCTTGGCTGCCAGGCAGGGCGCATCCTCCCCGGCGCCATCAACCACGAGTCAACGCTCTGGCTCGGGTAAGAGGAAGTCCGAGAACCCGGCGAAGCTTCTGGAGAGGCCCCGGTCGATCTCGAAGATTCCGGCAGAGGGGGAGCGAGGCTCGGACCCTCCCCCCAAGGTGAAGGCCCCAGGCATCCAGAAGGTGACGATGGCCTTAATTCACCCTGCTAAGACCTCGATTGAGGATGTCGCCGCAGCCCTGGCTCAGACTGTGGAGGTTACACCAGTGGAGGCGCCCTCAGGACCCAGAGTCTCCCTGCCACCGCGGAGGGAGTCGTCTTTCAGGCCCATTGAGAAGACCCCCACGAAGTCCTCGTTGGAAAAGGTGGGGGAGGGGCTGGTGGCCATCGTGGATACGGACACGACCTCTGAAGAAGAGCTCATCAAAGTCGGGGAAGATGCCCAGCCCATCGGGAGGGATCCCGACGAGGGCGACGACGAGAGCGACAGTGTCACCGACAAGGCTCCTTAAGAGCCCTCGCGCCCGTCGTTTCCGGCGCCGCAGGACACCTCGGCGGCCATTTTGTCAGCGATTCAGTCCTTATGCTCGGAGATAAGGACAAGTTTGCCCCGTCCCCCGACGGAGGTACTTGAGCCAGACCCGACGGGGGAACCGGAGCCAGTACCTTCGGAGAGTCCACCGCATAAGAGGAGGACGACGCATCCTACGCCACCTCTCCCACCTCTGCGACCTGCTCTGCCTTCCCCCCGGTCTACTACCCACAGGGATGATACAGGCACGGACACGGCTACGACAGGTACAGATGATGACGGAGGCGACGACGGGACGTGTCCTCCGTCGCCCCCTGCTCGGGCGTCCCCGCTCGACGAGATTGGATCCTTTCATGCCATGATTTCCAGGGCATCCGAGCTTTTCCAGCTCTGCCCAGAAGAAAAGAAGAAAGAAGGGTTCCTTTACCAACGGCGCAAGGTTAAAAGGAAGACGGTCCTCGCCGTACCGCTTCTTGATGACATCTGGGATGAGGGGCTCGCCCTCCTCAAGAACCCTGCCACTGCGCCGGCAAAGAGGGACCGGTACAAGAAGAAGTACCGGGTCCCCGACGCTGCCCCCTTGTGCCTTCGGGCACAACCTACCCCGGATTCGGCCGTCTCGGCGGCGGCAAAGAAGAAAGCTGGGGGGGCATCGGCCTCGACATCAACTTCCCCGCCGGACGGCGAGGGCAGGAAGTTGGACACGATGGGACGACAGATCTTCTCATCCGCAGCGACGACTATCAAGGCGGCCAACGCCCTGGCTATCTTAGCCCGCTACGACAGGGAGTTGTGGTTCACAATCGCCCCTCTGTTAGACTTCCTTCCGGACGCCAAAAGGGCTGAGGCCCTTGAAATCCTACAGGAGGGGGAGATTGCTTCGGACCACGCCATCACGGTGGCAACGGACATCGCCGACACCGGTTTCCGTCAGTTGGGCAACGGCGTTTGCTTGAGACGACGAGGATGGCTCAAGGCCACGGATTTCTGCCAGGACGTACAAACCAAGGTTTTGGACATGCCCTTCGACGGGAACAACCTGTTTGGGAAGGCGGTTGACGAGTCCCTTCAGGCCATCAAGACAGACACAGAGACTGCCCGGGCACTGGGAGTGCTCCAACAACGACGGCCGTCCTTTCGGAGCTCCGGAGGCAGACAAGGTGCCTCCAAGGGATCCGGCAGTGGCTCCTCCACTTACCGCCAAGCGGCAAGATCTTCGTCCCAGGAAGCCTACAGGGGACGCGGCAAGTCAAGTGGTGCCCGTCGTCGTTGACAAGGAGGTCAAGGAGGCAAGGCGGCCTCCAAACAAGATTGAACCGACCGTGGGGTCGGGCCCCCGCCGAAGCACCCCGGTGGGAGGCCGGCTGGCGAGGTTCGTCAGCGTGTGGGAGTCCATCTCCACCGACCGTTGGGTGCTGGACGCCCTGGCCCAAGGGCACGCCCTCGAGTTTCAGAAGAAGTGCCCTCGCGTTCCACCCGTGGCCAGGAAGGAAAATCCCGTCCCTCAACTACTGTTGGAAGTAAGGGCGATGCTCAAGAAGGGTGCCATCGAGCTCGTCCCAAAGAGGCTTCGGGGCTCCGGAGTTTACTCAAGGTACTTCCTCGTAAAAAAGAAGACAGGAGGATGGCGCCCCATCCTGGACCTACGACGACTGAACAAGTACATCAAGGCACAGAAGTTCCGTATGGTCACCCTCCAGCATGTGCTAGGACAGCTGGAGGAGGGCGATTTCCTGTCGTCGTTGGACTTGGAGGATGTGTACTTCCACATCCCCATTCTAAAAAGACACTGAAAGTTCCTCAGGTTCGTGGTCCAAGGGCGGCACTACCAGTTCAAGGCCCTCCCGTTCGGATTGAAGTCGGCACCCAGGGTGTTCACCAAGTGCCTCGCACCGGTGGCGGCGCAGCTGCGCCTACAGGGGATCCACGTCTACCCCTACCTGGACGACTGGCTCATCCGGGCAAGGACAAGGGAGCTCGCCGTGGAGCACACTGCGAAGACCGTCCAGCTGCTCACAGACCTGGGATTCTCCATCAACTTTCCAAAATCCCACCTGGTTCCGTCGCAAGTCACCCTGTTTCTGGGAGCCAAGCTCGACACAGTGGCGCGGCTGGCCTTGCCTTCGAAGGAAAGGACCAGGACCATTCTGGGCAAGGTGCAGCGTCTGCTGGCCACGGACATGGCCAGGGTAAGATCCATCAAGTCCCTCCTCGGGATGATTTCCTCCTGCATTTATCTGGTGCACCTTTGCAGGCTTCGGATGAGACCCTTACAGGACTTCCTCGACGCCCGCTGGATCCAGTCGACGGGCAGCTTCAAGGACAGGATCCCTCTCAACGAGACGTTCCGTCAGGCGATCCGGTGGTGGAGTACCCGCTCCCATCTGTCGGTGGGCACGGACTTTCAGACCCCAGCTCACCAGGTGACTGTGACGACGGACGCCTCCCTGGAAGGTTGGGGAGCACACTCCGGAGATCTTCACGCGAGAGGCCTTTGGTTCCCGGAGGAGAAGTGTTTCCACATCAACATCTTGGAGCTCCGTGCGGTGTTCTGGGCCCTCAGGTCCTTTCCTCCGTCCCTCAAGGGCAAGGTGGTAAGGATCTTCACCGACACCACCACCACAATGTTCTACATCCGGAAGCAGGGCGGAACCAGGTCCCCGGCCCTATTCAAGGAAGCCCAGGATCTGTGGCATTGGGTCGTCGCCCAAGGGATGTTTCTGGTGCCTCTTCATCTGGCAGGAATAAAAAACACGATCGCCGACTCACTCAGCAGGGAGCTGCGCTCGTGCCACGAGTGGGAACTACGCCAGGATCAGGTGGATCGACTTCCGACGATGGGGCGAACCCCAAATCGATCTCTTCGCGACGGCGACGAATTCCAAGTGCCGGAGGTTCACCAGCAGGTTCCCCCAGCCGAGGAGCATGGGCGATGCTTTCTCGTTCCCCTGGGACGGCCTATTTCTTTATGCGCTGCCGTTGCTGCTCCGGCTCATCAACCAGCTCAAGAGGTCCCGGTGCAGGATGATCCTCGTCGCACCGGCGTGGCCGAGGCAGATCTGGTTCCCGGACCTTCTGGACTTATCAACGTCCCCACCAGTCAAGCTGCCGACGGACGCAGACCTTCTCTCCAGAGAAGGAGGCGCCATTCTTCACCACAACCCGGAGTCGCTGAACTTGCAGGACTGGCTCCTGCAGCACTAGAGTTTGGAGGGTACGACATCCCGGCCGACTGCAGAGAGGTTCTTGCAAAGGCCAGGGCGTCCTCAACTCTCAAGTGCTACGGACATAAATGGAAGAGGTTCTCTGTCTGGTGCCGTGCACAGAAGATTAACCCTCTGCGGATTACGGCCCCTCAAGTACTGCCGTACCTACTGTCGCTGGTCAAAGCTGGACTGGCTCACGCCTCCATCAAAATACATCTGGCTGCAATCTCCCGATCTACCAGGACGACTGGACGGGCGTCCTTGTGGTCTCATCGCCTGGTGAAAGAATTCATGAAGGTTCTATTCTGATCATTCCCGCCGGTGAAGGCTCCTGCCCCGGCGTGGGAGCTTAATGTGGTGCTGACCAAGCTCATGGGGGTCCCATTCGAGCCTATGCATTCGGCACCTTTGAAGTTCCTGTCGTGGAAGACAGCTTTCCTTGTGGCCATCACCTCCGCACGACGAGTGGGAGAGATCCAGGCCCTATCTTGCAAGCCTCCATACTTGACTTTTCATGACACGAGGGTGGTGCTGAGGACACACCCATCGTTTATGCCCAAGGTGCTGTCGGACTTCCACCTCAACGAGCCCTTGGTGTTGCCAGTTTTCTTCCCGTCGCCTTCGTCGCCGGCTGAGAGGACTTTGCACTCGCTGGATGTAGCTAGAGCGCTGAAGTTCTACGTGGACTGCACAAAGAGTTTTCGGAAGACGTCACAACCGTTTGTGAACTTTGGGACTGTGAATCAAGGGAAGGCTCTCTCGAAGACTTCCATTTCCAGATGGCTCTCCGGCTGCATCATGCACTGTCACCGGTTGGCAAACCGACAGCTGCCCGGCCGTCCGAGAGCCCATTCGACCAGAGCGATCGCTGCTACCACGGCGTTCCTGTCTGGTGTGCCCCTGCTGGACATCTGCAGGGCTGCGACGTGGAGGTCGACGCACACCTTCACAAGATTTTACTGCGTCGATCGGGACTCCAGGGAGGAGTCCAGAGTCAGCCAAGCAGTGCTGCGCAACCTGTTCGCCTAAGGTGAGCCTGGTGAGGAGGTAAGAGTTGCTTAATGTTGAGTTGTTGTATTGCTTAATGTTGAGCCTGTTGCCACCTCCCGTGGTTGTGCATGTGTGTACTGCTATGTATTCTCTTATTCATGAGCATGTGAATCCATGCCAACCCCATGCTGGAGAAGGAACAAGTTACTTACCTGTAACTGTTGTTCTCCAGCATGGGTCTGGCATGGATTCACATGCGAACCCTCCCGCCTACCCCTCTGCGGCTCTTCACTTGGTCATACTGCCACTTTACGTACTACCAAATCTGAGGATGGCTGCCGGAGGCGGGGCTTAGGGAGAGGTCAGTCATTGGCTGGGGGCAGTATGACCCAGAGACCAGTGATTGGTTACTACTAAGAAAGACAGATCAGAAACGAAACTGATACTGATATTTTTCTATACCGAGGATTCCCGGCCTGACGACGGGGAATATTCATGAGCATGTGAATCCATGCCAGACCCATGCTGGAGAACAACAGTTACAAGTAAGTAACTTGTTCCTTGCTCGGGTCCCCTAAACATAAAAATGTGCAAAATCGTGCAATGATTTAAAAATAATGCAACATCAAAAAAAAAGTACTCTATGTGCATTCATTGAGCAGGTGCACAGTTGAAACCACTGGCTGATTTGCTTCATCTTCAAAAGAGGTTGGGCATAAAGCGGTGAAGACATGGCTTTTTTGTGGTTTGGTGCAAATCCACGCAGTAGTTTGTGTTTTCTTTTGGTGGGGACAGGGTGCTCACAGGAACCAACATCTTTTATACATTTCCTGTGGTGCATTGCAGAAACTGAGCCGTTTCAGAAATGAAAAACTGCAATTTCTTCTTCATCTATGCAAGCTGTTCGCGTGGGAATTTCACTGTGATTTCAAGGCACATTTGCAGAAAATGTGTGCAAGAAGAAATAGGGGTGCCACAAAAACTATTTTCAAAATGTATACTAAAGCACCAAATATTGCACTAGTTCTCTTCCCTCATCATAGTCCAGTTGCACGGGCCGAGAGCCAGCAATGGGGAAACATCTGATGTTGCATAATTTGGAAACATACTGATAATGTTGTATATGGCGCCTGTGAGGATATAGGTGGGGTGAGATGTAGGATAACAAAACTCTTGAAATTCAGTTTTAAAACTTTATTTAAAGGAGAGTTAAGCTGAAACAATTCGACACAATAAAACACTTTAAATTCAGTGAAAAAACATTAGTTAAAGTGACATTAAGGTGGCAGTTTAACACAAATAATCCCGTTGTATTATTCATTGCATACCAATGTGAGGCAGCGATCTTAATGAATTGGGTTTGATCTACTGACCACCAACTAGAATGCATTTATCTCCTAACTGATATTTGCTTATTTCTTACTTTGCCCCTGATGATCAACACCACTGTGGACAATTCACATAGGTTTCCGCAAAGGGACCACATTGGCAAATTTGCGGACGTTTTAGCAGAAACCTAGCATTAAAAGCGTGTAGTTTAAGGTCTATTTGATCAGCAGCCCCTGCTGTGCAACCTTTGGCGCACCAGATATGTTGGATTGCAACTCTCATTAGCCCTTGCCAGTGTAGTCTATGGTGAGGGTAACAGTAGCATAGTTTGTGGGCCGCATGATGTTGACTTGGCTGTAACCAATGTTTTTCTTCCTGAATTCTAGAGCAGAGTCTTATATTATCTTTTTGGTGGCTGGACCCTCTCTGTTATGTGTGCAGACGCAGGTTCTCTAAATTCTGGGACTCCTTCCCACTCACCCCTTCCGTTATTTGCAATCAACATATATGTAGTTTACTGCACCACTTTTTTTTTGCAGCCAATTTCATCTTATTCTTTTTACCGCATTTCGCCTGAAAAACAGATGGGGGGGGGGGTTTGAGTTGGGATTATAATTAAGTTGGGAGGATCTGGTGGGCCGCAATTAATAGGGTGGGCCATCATCAAACCGAGAGTATAAAAATGAATGTGGTTGCCAGAGGGATACATACATTTATGTATTTCATTTGAATTTAGTCCAGGGTTAATCCTACCCAGAGCAGGCAGACCTCCCATGTTAACTACCGTATCCTACTTCAAAGTATATAGGACATGTATTTTGGGATCAAAACCCAGTTTCCCTAGTCTTTTTTTTTTAATTTAACGCTCCTGACCAATGCAAAAACGCGATATGAGACAGACTGAAGCTCCCTGCCATCCTTGAAAGTATTCTAATGGAGCCTGCATTTATTTGTTTCGTGGCGTCCTCAGACATTGGATTTCTTTTTTCCACTTATTTTTTATTATTTTATCACAAATTAAGTAATTAACAGATAACAAGCGTCAGAAACAAATAGGCACAATAAAAACATATGAACATCAAATCACACACTATACAAGAGGCAAAGTAAAGAGAAGAAAAGGAAGAGGAGTGAAAACGAAGAAGTAAAAAAAGAGGGGAGGAGGATAACGTCGCAGCTAAAGATATAGGTCATTAAAAGCACTCCAAATATCATCAAATGTCTCTTGTCGCTTTTCACTTGGAACCTTCTCTCCCTACTAGGAAGAAGCAACAAACTATGCAACCAATCATAGACAGTGGGCCTAACATCACTTTTCCAAAACTGCAGAATATGCCTTTTAGCCACCACAAGAGCTTACCAGCAGGCAAAGCAGTATTAGAAGGGAATAGACCCAGCACACCCTACATGGTTTTCTCGAAGCTAGACACTGCATCGATGCATACCCACTAATGGTGAGGTGTCCCCCCTGTGGCAGGAGTAGTAAACTAGGTGTCTGGGAATTTCCACATTTCATTTCCATTGCTGCTCTCACTGAACTATAAGAAAAGCTTTCACTCCTGCATTTCCTCCTTTCTCCTTCTGCTGTGATCTCCCTTTCTCTCTCTTTTGCCAGCTCTCCTTTCTCTTGTTTTGCGCTCGCTTGCTTGCTCTCTCTCTCTTCACCTTACCTTATACCACAAAATATGGCTTGTAACTGGAGCCACTCTTATGCAATGTATAACTCAAATTATAGAGCAAAAGCTGAGCACCCGATACATTCTTTGTCCCTCGTTTCTCAGCGCGTAGGAGAAAATATTCAAAATGTTAGTGCTAATTTGTATTTCATATTTTGGGAGAGGTCATTGTAGTTTGGGATAATTCCAGGGTTCAAAATTGAGGGGAGCTGGGCTACCAGGTGCTAATTTTGGCTCCTAGGGCCAACTAATGCCTTTCAAATATGTAAATGTGACATTAACTTTGAGTATTTGAGAATGTTAAAAAAGAACACATCTAATGCACATTTAAACACAATGGTTCATGCAAAATGGACAAAAAGTTAAGCATATTTCTGGTAGCTCCTGGTTCATCTGCGATAGCTCTGCTCATTGAATCTCAATTTTGAACCCTGTAATTCCATCACCCAACGTATAGCGCCCGGCTTCACCTTGACAAACAATTTGGGGACAGGCATTATCCAGTGGTAAGGACTACTCCCTAAGTTTATAATGCTTAGGTACAACATGATGTATCAAATCCTTCCTGTCTGTCAGTCAGATTGTTGGATTGTCCAGTACGAATGTAGGTGATTTATAGAGCGCAAACAGTGCTAGGAGTTCTGCTGAAGCTGAAGGGGCACAAAGCATGTGAAGACAGAAGGTAGGATGCACAAAGGGGAATTGTCAGAAATCTGGCATTTGTCGGCATGATATATAATGTAGGATAAACTGGGAATGCCAAACCAATATTGTCTAGGCATACTACATACCATCTTTCAGGAAAAACAAGCCTCTACTTGCTATCTGCAGTTACTTGTGTGAGCTATGCACACATGGCGTCTTATCCAGAAATGCTGCCTTTCCGAAAGTGCGCCTTTTAGCATAACGCTTGAGGAAAGTGCGCCTTTTAGCATAACGCTTGAGGAATTCCGTTTTCATAACTGACCTCGCACAGATTGTCTGCGCTAAATCTTTCATTCGCTTAGAGAAATAAAACTGAATATTTAATCTGTAAACCGTGGAGGACCGCGATTGGCTGTCAAGCGTTAATAAAAAGCACCACATTAAATATTAAAATCTAGACTTTTATGATCATGTGATTAACTGTTGGCACTGGGTTCTGGTGCCGTCCTCGGGAACAGTCCAGCATTCTCTAGATGCCTTAGTCCTTCTGCCCCTGGTACGACGAGCCAGACCGTTGTGTGGAGGCTGAGGAAACTGCAGGCAAAGGCAGACAGGGCCACATGGGGGTTTATGCTTCCTACTGCCTCGCACTGCTATATGTGCGTGCGTGTGCAATAGAGGCGTGGGACAACTGAAGCGAGGAGCAGAGACCAAGGCGATCACAAATCTAGCAGGTGCCATTGAGCTCACGATCAGCCCAATACGACACGTTAGGAATACGGGGATTCAGTGCTATATGGAAGCAGGCTTACATCCTAAGCATCAACTTGATGGTAATCATTTGTACCAATGCATATTAGCGAGAGAGGGCCATTAGACCCATATCTGGCCTAGTCTTTGTTGAGTAACTCCTGATGAGACTCAACTCAAAACCGATCAATGGCGGAAGCATGCCATTCACTCTCTGACAACTTCCCGGTGCTGACTTGAGACTAAACAAACCTGTTCTGCTCCTATCCTCATGTTAGTAGACATGTGCCCACTTTCAACATGTTTCCTTCTGTCTTCTCAGGAGCAGGCATCGGACAGTGCAGAATCGGGGTTATTATATAGGCTGCCTTTCAGGGAACAGCTACCTCTAATATGCACTAACCTCTACTTTCCCGTGGTGTATGATTCAGGTGTAACGGCATTCACTCTGGCTAATATAGTTATTGAGGCCAGGGGGTTACCAACTTAGTACGGCATTCACCCTGGCTACTATAGCCATTGAAGCCAGGGGGGGTTACCAACTCTAGCATGGCATTCGCCCTGGCTACTATAGTCATTGAAGCCAAGGGGTTACCAACTCTAGCATAGCATTCGCCCTGGCTACTATAGTCGTTGAAGCCAGGGGGTTACTAACTCTAGCATAGCTTTCGCCCTGGCTACTATAGTCGTTGAGGCCATAAGGTTACCAACTCTAGCATAGCTTTCGCCCTGGCTACTATAATCATTGAGGCCATAAGGTTACCAACTCTAGCACGGCATTCGCCATGGCTACTATAGTCATTGTGGCCATGGGGTTACCAACTCTAGCACGGCATTCGCCATGGCTACTATAGTCATTGAGGCAATAAGGTTACCAACTCTAGCACGGCATTTGCCATGGCTACTATAGTCATTGAGGCAATAAGGTTACCAACTCTAGCACGGCATTCGCCATGGCTACTATAGTCATTGTGGCCATGGGGTTACCAACTCTAGCATAGCATTCACCTCGCAGGCTACTATTGTCATTGAGCCCAGGTGGTTACCAGCTCTAGCACTGCATTCGCCCTGGCTACTATAGCCATTGAGGCCTGGGATTACCAACTCTAGCACTCCTGTTACTCCTGTTGACATAGAATTGTGTGTAGAAAGTCATCGGTCCCAAAGAATTTCTTTGCTGTAACTAAAAGTATCATTTCTGTTCCAAATGACACATTTTGCATGCATTCCAATTCTTTACATATCCAAGTGGAATACGTAGTGCCAGGTAGGGGTGTTACATATTTGCCACTTAATATCCATATTCCTATTCATTAGTCAGATGATTCAAGGTTGCCAACTGAGTTAAGGTTGTTTATTCGGACAGTCCACTATGGGATAGCACCATATCATGGGGCTGTGAGTGCTTGGTACGTGGTCAGCTGGTTCAAATTGCATCACCCCTTGGGTGCTCTATGTTGTTTCAGCACTTCTTAACCCACTAAAGCCCGTTTAACCACGTTATTCTCTCATGCAAACACTGTGGGTAATCTCAGATTTGAATACTCAAGGGCCATAACCATGTTTACCAAGAATGGGGAATAACCCATTAGTCTAAGCGATGTACGCCCCTTCTTCTGTGTCATGAGACCCAGGAGGATTTTTCTAGGGTGATATCAACAGGCCGATTCATGTAATTCCTCTCAAAAGTGTCGCACGCGGCTGGCGCACAGCGTGCCCGTGCAAAGGTCTACGCCAGCCGCGTGCGATAAAATCAATTTCCGCGCACAGCGTATTCATGGATTCTCGCCTCCAAAAGCAGACGTGGCGCAGAGTGGCGCAGCGACCCTGCAGCAGCGCCAGTTACACCCCCAAGAACGCCCTTGCGCAAGGAAAAGCCATCAAGATCGCAAAACCATCGCAAAGGGCCGTGCCAACCCTGTACCAGTTTACCGGACTGGCAAACAGCAAACGCAAAGCGGGGAACGCGTATTACGGGTTTCGGGAACACGCGTGCGCTAGAAGTTGCACACGCGTGTATTTCAGAGGTGTGCGAGAAGTCCCACACGCGATCGGGCCTGGGGGAGCGGGGTACGTGTATTTCAGGGGCTCGCGGGTGGTTCCACACGCGATCGGGCCTGGGGGAGCGTGTGCGTGTATTTCAGGGGTGCGCGAGAAGTTCCACACGCAATTGGCCTGGGCGCGTGAAGTTCAGAGGTGCGCAAGAAGTTCCACACACGATCGGGCCTGGGGGAGTGTGTGCGTGTATTTCAGGGGTGCGCGAGAAGTTCCACACGCGATTGGCCTGGGCTCGTGAAGTTCAGGGGTGCGCAAGAAGTTCCACACGCGATCGGGCCTGGGGGAGCGTGTGCATGTATTTCAGGGGTGCGCGAGAAGTTCCACACGCGATCGGGCCTGGGGGAGCGTGTGCGTGTATTTCAGGGGTGCGTGAGAAGTTCCACACGCGATTGGGCTGGGTGCGGGTATTCCAGGGCTGCGCGGGAAGTTTTACACGCTCGCCTACAACCCGTATTCATGGAAACGAACGTGGCCAATCCGGAAAACATGTACGCCAGCAGGAAGTAGGCGTACGTCCACCCGCACAGCATAAAAGTGCACGCAAACAACAAACAAGCTTAGACGCCAGGATGAACATACCGTTCCTAGCAGCAGTGGCCGTGGGATACCGCAGGAGGAGGAGAATAGTCCGGGCCAGAATTTTTACACCCAGAACCAGCCTTTTTGGGATGCCTGATGACCATGTGTATGGGAGGTACAGGTTTCCACCTCACATAATACTCGACCTGGTCAGTGAGTGGGAGGATGATCTCCTATCAACCATCCTGTGCTCCCAAGCACTCAGCCCCCTGGAGAAGGTCCTCAATGTACTGCACTTCCTGGCCACTGGATCATTCCAGCGGACAAGTGCCATAGTGGGGGGGGGTGTCACAGGCCACGCAGTCACTTTGCCTACACCAGGTCTTGGCCATCATCACTGCACGCCCATCAGTCGGCAGGCACATATACCTGCCCAGAACACCTGCAGAAAGGCAGGCTGTTGCCCAGGATTTCTACAGGGTGGCACAATTCCCCAAAGTGCTAGGTGCCATTGATTGCACCCATGTGGCTCTACGTCCCCCCAGGGCAACTGAGCACATCTATAGAAACCGCAAGCACTGGCATTCCATCAACGCCCAGGTAGTATGTGATGCCAAGGGAATCATCACCTCAGTATACGCCAACTATCCAGGCTCCACCCACGACAGTTTCATCTACAGAATGTCTACCCTAAACCGGGACATATAAGCTGGGCGGCATGGCGATACATGGCTGCTCGGTGAGTATAAATGCCACTGCGCATGCATGCATGTCAGATACTGAGTAATGTCACAACCCCACTGATGATACCCATCACCACCTCCCCAGGGGACAGTGCCTACCCTCTCAGCACCCACATGATGACGCCAATTCGGAACCCCACCACGCCACCCCAGGTAAGATACAACACAGCCCACATTGCAACCCGGGGCATCGTGGAGCGCACATTCGGAGTGCTCAAGTCACGCTTCCGCTCCCTTGACCGTTCTGGCGGGCAGCTGTTATACGCTCCCCCAGTAGTGTGCAGGATCATAGTGGCAGCATGTGTCCTGCACAATGTTACAACACGCCGGGGCCTGGCCGTGAACATGGTGGTGCCCCCACATCCCCAACCACATGCATGCCCACTGCACATGGGAGGGGAAAGGGCACGGGGTGAGGCAGCCCGTACGCAGCTCGTGGCTAATTACTTCACATAAAATCACACCCCTTTGGAGTGCACACAGCCCTGGCACATACCAGCTGACAATCAATGATGATTGTAACAGACAATTATGATGTGTCAATGGACAGTCAACTGTCACAACCATACTAGCCTGAGATTGTACATCTGGAAGTGTTCCATTGTGTGCTTCCCTACCTACACAAACACCACCAATGCTGTGTTCAAAAGACACACTTCTATGCTGCTAAAATCATTACCCCCTTGCAAGACACAACATGACAACAGTGCCATGTCACCCAACCCCTCCCCAGCACCGCCACTCAACACACCATGGCATGACATGCCATGTGAGAGCAAACAAAGTCATCCCCCAAACATGACACGTGTCACAAAGTACAGTGTCCCTAATGGAAACTGGCCACACACAATATGCCCACATAAATGTAGAAACAACAACACACATGACCAAATACTTACCACAATACAATCGACATAGCATAAACATGACAGTACTAAGGCAAAGGATACGTAGTCTTACAACATGAGAATGCCAGCACATCCACCACCTCCAACTGTACAGTGTTGTTGCCACGCACATCTGGAAGTCCACTGCTCACAACATGAGCTCCATCTCCAAAGCGGACGGCCTTGTGAAGACATGAGGTATGAACCTGCAAATTAGGAGGGAAGACATGGATGCACAAGCACACATCAATACACCATGCAGTGCACAATACAACAACAATATGCACTAGGAATGTATATACAGTATTGACTACAGACTGCCCACACAGCTCATGGGAGTCCAACGTCACTGTGTAATTCACTGTCACTTGGGCACACCCTTTGCAAGCCCATGGAAACGGGAAGCAGGAGGGGTGTGTGTCTCACAAACCCAAGCATCTAACCCAAACTCAGGACAAGCCTGCATGTGCCCAGCCGGAATACAGTGGATGCCCACGGGAGCCACACAAGGCAACACACTGCAACAAAAAATCAAAAATCAACAATGGCCATGTGTGGGCAAGGGGGGGTGGGGGATGCCACCCCGGAGGTCCGATGACAGGGTGCCCAACAACAGCCACATGCGTGTATGTTGCGAATAAAAAACACCTCCATGGGCTCATGGCCTGAACGGCTACTAAATAGTGGGAGATTCACTGCTGGATTCGCTCTCCTCAACCTCTGCTGCTGCTGCCACAGGAGGTGATGGTGCTATGGGAGGCAGCCCACGCAAAGCCCTAGTTTGGTCCTCCATGGCAGCAAGCATGCGGGTCTGGAAGGCCTAGTTCTGGAGGGATATGGTGCGGAGAACCCCATGCAACACCCGACGTGTTGCCCGGACCTCCGCCCGAGTTGCCTGCATCTCTGCTGAGAGCGTACTGGTGACGCGCTCCAGCAGCTGTTCCGTCCTGGTGACAGTGGAAGCCTCAAGGTCCACAAGAGTCTGCCTGAGGTGCCGGACCTCTCCCCTCAGGGCTTCCCTCTGTCCCTGGGCATCTATAGAAATTGATTCCCTCAGATTGTCCAGGGCCGCCTGTCTGTCCCTGTTGGACGCCAACATGTCCTCCCTGACTGATTGGCAAATGGAGTCTGTTGCCTGCTGTAGTAGCTCCATCTGCCTTTCTGGGGGGACAATGGAAGTGGCCACCCTCTCCATGGCTTGAGCAATCATTTCTGATGATGCTACCTGTTGGTTGGCCATACCGTAAATGGATTGCTCCCATGCGGTATTGCCTGGTGGCGGACGGCCACCACGTTGGCGAGCACCACACCTGTCTGGGGCAAGGCGAACTGCGCCTTGCTGTGTCGGCACTGCCTGAGGCTGCAGGACTGCATTTCCCCTCTGAACTGCTGGCCCAGGAACAGGATCAGATGTTGCGGAGTGTGGCCCTGCATCCGTAACCACCACAGGCGCACCTACCAACACTGACATCCCCATAGTGGGCTCTACCCCTGGTGCAGGTGGGTCGGACAGAAAAGTATCCCTTCCATGAACACATACCTGCGAATCCACATAGGCCTCATCCGAATCAACACCTGAAAAGAGTTCTGGGGAGGTGCAGCCAGGGACACTCCTGGACAGTATGGCCTGCAGCAAGAGAGGGTTCTCCCCCACCACCAAACCACGTCCCCCACTGGTGCCTGGTCGTGCTTCAGATCCCTCCTGGGCCTGCACCATCTCCTCTCCCTCAACAGCATCAGGTGCGTCATCCTCTGCAAAGACATGAAAGACAAAAAATGGGAACAGGCATTAGCACCATGGCACGCTATTAGGCCAGACAAGCTACAGTACCAGTACTTGATTTATACATGTCCCACATGACTATAACCCTCCCATGCATGCACTGTCCATGAGTTGGAAGGGGAGGTTAAATGCCAGACACTGATGACACCAAGATGGGAGAGCAACACATCAGCTGCATGCTGGCTAGCAGTGCCATCACACATTGGCCTGTGAGTGGCATGCCCAATACACATACATGACACATGCCATCACACAGATGGCATGTACCATAGGCATGTCATATATGTGACAATAGGGCAGAGTGATGCGCAGTAGAACCAGGTGAATTCCTACAATCAGCCTGAATGAACACAGCTAAATACGGAACAATGTTGTAGCAAGATGCCACTTCAAGGGCAACTGGCGCGATGTAGTGCAAAACGCCTACTGTGGCCAGAAGGGATACTGTAATACCCAAATCCCGGGGCGCCGAATGCATTGGATGAAGCACACGGGTGGGCCAAAACACTCAGGCGCACACACCCTGACCTGGCACTCAACCAGAACCCCTCCCACTAACAACATACACATGGCTCACACACACATGCATGTGCACTCACCGGACAATGCCTCGTAATCTGGCAGTTCTCCAACACCTTGGATCTGCTCCTCTGTGACGTAGGTCCCAGCAACATGCTCATGTAGAGTGAGTTCTATGTCCTCTTGTGGAGACCCACCTCCAGTCACCAGAGTTGCGGCATGACTTGAGGCCAGCTTTTTCTTAGCCCCACGCTTAAGGTCGTTCCAGCGCTTGTAGCATTCAACAGCTGTGCGCCTCATAAACCCAAGGGCACTTATGCTGTCCGCGATGGACTGCCAGTGTGCCTGACGTCGAGCAGGTGTAATCCTACACCCTGAAGTGACCAACATTTCGGCGTCATGTTCGGACACATACTGCACAAGTGCATCCAGTTCGGCATCATTGAAGCTAGGCTTCCTTGGCGTGCCGGACCGTGTAGCCGTGTCGGGGTCATCAGCCTGTACTGGACGAGCACTCTTCCTCTTTCTTTTTGTGGGTGGTGGGGATCCGGAGTGCCCTACGCCGCTCTGGACACTAGGGGCAGGAGCACCGGTGGACTGTGTAGTAGTAGTGTGCGATGGCACACTGACCACATGACTTTCTGCAGGCATTAGCTGAAGTGTGATGATGGCACGGGGAACCTCAGTCTGATGTACCGGGACCAACACTGTCCTTGCTGGGGGAGTCAGAGCTGGGGTGGACGGAGCTGCAGCTGCCCCTGCAGCCTCCCCACCCCGCCTACTCGGGGCAGCAGATGACATGGCTTCCCCTGTACCACGTGGCCTGGTGACACTGGCTTGCGCCGCCACCCGTGGCCTAGACTTGGCGACCTGGAAGTCAGCCTGGGAGTCAGCCTGTGCTAGGTCAGGTGCCACAACGGGCCTGTCCAACAAGGGCTGAGCAGGGATGGTGTCAGCCACGTTTCCCTCAACCATGGGGGGGGGGGGGATGTATGTCCCTGACTGGTCCTCCAGACGTGGGGGGCTAGGAGGAGTCTGCAAATCCTGGCCACGTCCCCAACCGCGCCCACCACGCCCACCTCTTGAGGCTCGGCCACCTTTGCCACCCTTACCACTTGCTCGCCTCCCAGCCATGGCACTGATGGAGTTATGCGTATGGGAGTTGCAGTGGACAATTGTCCTGGGCAATTGGGGGTCAAAGGGGTAGGGTACTAGATGGAATTCGTACCCAAGTGCTCTAGCAAGGCTGTATGGAACCCCTGGGGAAAGATAACGGGTCACGCAATGCACAGGCACCGCTAAAACAGAAAATGACGTGCACGCGACCCCTCGTAGACCACGTGCGTGGGAAAAGGAACCTGCACTACGCTGTGGCACCCAGAAACACAAAAATGAACGTATGCGTGTCACACGCAGCCTACAATGACTTCTGAAGGGGTACGCTACACACGGGGCTAGCACAGTTGGTAAATACGTGCGTGACTCACCGTCTGCCTGGGGAAAAGAGCGTGAAAAATACACGCGTGTGCACGTTGGCAACACCCCCGCCAAAAGAAGAATTGTACACTGTCTGAGGAGACAGGACAAAAGGAGAAGTCAACGCTGTTTGAGGAAACAGGTCGAAGAGAAAATCAGAAAAATACTGACAGAGGTAACAGGGAGTACGAACTAGAAACGCTGTGAAGTAAATCGCGTGTGAACCGACAAGAAGTACAGATTTCACCCACTCGCTCTCCACGGGAAGCACGTACAAGGAAATGACATACTAAACGCACCTTTTAAACCGCACCACACGTCCAACGTCACTATCCGCCAATTACGCGGGCTGACACTCGGACGTGCAGTTTTTGGTCTTGTAACATTCCCCCGGGTACAGGGACACGCCCGCGCGTGTCGCGTCACAGACGCGCCTGCGCTGTCAGGGCCTTTGGTCCAATGGAATCGCGTACACAGGCCAATCGCGTGTGGAACTTCTCGTGCACCCCTGTAATACACGCGCCCAAGCAAATCACGTGTGGAACTTCTCGCGCACCCCTTTAAAACACGCGCCCAGGCAAATCACGTGTGGAACTTCACGCGCACCCCTGGAATACACGCACACGCTCCCCCAGGCCCGATCGCGTGTGGAACTTCTCGCGCACCCCTGAAATACACGCGCCCAGGCCAATTACGTGTGGAACTTCTCGCGCACCCCTGAAATACACGCGCCCAGGCCAATCGCTTGTGGAACTTCTCGCGCACCCCTGTAATACACGCGCCCAGGCAAATCGTGTGTGGAACTTCTCGCGCACCCCTGGAATACACGCACACGCTCCCCCAGGCCCGATCGCGTGTGGAACTTCTCGCGCACCCCTGAAATACACGCGCCCAGGCCAATCGCGTGTGGAACTTCTCGCGCACCCCTGAAATACACGCGCCCAGGCCAATCGCGTGTGGAACTTCTCGCGCACCCCTGAAATACACGCGCCCAGGCCAATCGCGTGTGGAACTTCTCGCGCACCCCTGAAATACACGCGCCCAGGCAAATCGCGTGTGGAACTTCTCGCGCACCCCTGAAATACACGCGCCCAGGCAAATCGCGTGTGGAACTTCTCGCGCACCCTTGAAATACACGCGCCCAGGCAAATCGCGTGTGGAACTTCTCTCGCACCCCTGAAATACACGCGCCCAGGCAAATCGCGTGTGGAACTTCTCTCGCACCCCTGAAATACACGCGCCCAGGCAAATCGTGTGTGGAACTTTTCGCGCACCCCTGAAATACACACGCCCAGGCAAATCGCGTGTGGAACTTCTCGCGCACCCCTGAAATACACACGCCCAGGCAAATCGCGTGTGGAACTTCTCGCGCACCCCTGAAATACACGCGCGCGCTCCCCCAGGCCCGATCGCGTGTGGAACTTCTCGCGCACCCCTGAAATACACTCGCCCAGGCAAATCGCGTGGGGAACTTCTCGTGCACCCCTGAAATACACACGGCCAGGCCAATCGCGTGTGGAACTTCTCGCGCACCCCTGAAATACACACGCCCAGGCAAATCGCGTGTGGAACTTCTCGCGCACCCCTGAAGTACACGCACACGCTCCCCCAGGACCAATCGCGTGTGGGCCTTCTCTGGCGCACATTTTTTTCCTGCGCAGGGACGCTACCGCCTGCTTTCGTGTGGCGGACATGTATGGGCCTGTGCGCGTCTTTGGCCGTGCGCTGTTTTTCCCTATTCGATTCCATGAATACTTGTTGTAGGCGAGCGTGTGGGCGTTCTGCGCACTTGCCTCCTGTACTTCCCCCGTGACGCCCACATTTTCACGAGTTGTTCCCCATTCTGCGTGACACGCCCCGTGTTACGCCTACTTTTGTTATGTGCGCCGCGCTACGTGCGAATTCGCTGTGGCCTTATCGCACAGCGTTCGGTGACCTGTGCGCCAGCGTGCGCCGCGCACTTTTTCAGCGCACATCCCACATTTTGCGCGTGCACGGACTTCCATGAATAGATGTGCGATGTTTTCTGTGCGATAATCGCACTTGCACTGCGATAATCGCACTTGCACTGCGATTTTCGCTATTTCACTGCGAATCGCACGTTTTCGCACGCATGCGCCGTTTTTTCGGCGCACGTTGATTCCATGAATCGGCCTGCAAGTTAGTAGGGTAACCACTAACTCATTTCCTTGCTCCAGTATTCTAGGATTTCAGGACAACCCCAACCACCTGCTGGATTTGTCAGTCTCTCCCACTTTGACACACTTATTGACACATTTGTTTGCTCTTCTCTTGGCCTTCCAATGTCTCCTTCACCCGGGCATTGTGCTTGCACTTATCACCACCCTATAAACTGTGGGAAGTGGTCTGTCACTCCTTCAGTATCCAGCAGCTCCTGGAACACTAGGTAAGTTTTAAATTCCTCCTATGTTGTCTTACATTTTCTGTACGTTCTGACAATTGCCTGGTTTATATGAATAACTGACCATTGGGCATGTTGTGCCAGCCCGACGACTCCTCTAACAGGATCAGCCTGCCCATTATTGAACACACTGCAGCTTATCATGTCACTAATGCACAGCCATACGTGTGGCCAAATACAACCTAGAGTTTTGCTCTTCAATCCAGAGTCCATTTTCATGTCTTCCTGTTTATAAAGCGAATGACTTATAGAAGTGGTTTCCTGGCACCCAGGACCTATGGGAGAAGTATTAGTTTAGCAGTCAAAACCTTGGGAAAACAACTGAGCTTTAAGGTTGCGAGGAAAAACCGAGAAAGGTGTAGCTCAAGTGGGATGGTGTCCGAAAGAGCAGGAGCCCTCACAGAAGAGAGTGGCCAATTGGGCAATCACATTTGTAGTTTGGAACTTTGAGCAGCTTCAAACGTGAGGGCCATAATGTTCCAGTACGGGATTTTAAAGTATTTCTCCATGTATATGGGTGTCGTTTGAATAGGGATAGGACCAGACCATTGTGCCCGGCATAAAGTATAGGGTTCCATTTAGTTTATTGTACAAGCAGTCATGACATCGAAGTTGTGGCTAGCCTTGTTTCCCAGTCAGTCCTTTTTTTCTGTATCAACAGGGCTGGACACTTAGTGCAGTTTAGCAGGGATTTTTTCTTTCTTACCTGCTTTCCTCCTATGCTACTTTTTAAATTTAATTACTTTCCCATCTGGCTGCACCCATCTTCCATTTCATGTTTAGTTTAACCAGATTTTCTGCCTGGCAGTTCTGTGGCAGGCATTTCGAAGTGGCCATCTTTCAGATGTTCTGCCCCTACTGGTGAGGCCCGGAGTAGCGGTGAGATGACTGCGCGGGTCTTGCACAGATGGCTTCAGCACTGGGAGATGACCTTCCAGAGCCTTCCTGTCAATCATATCCAGGACTCTGTGCAACCATGAAAGTGTATTTTGATCTCCAAGCCCATTTCTTAGTCAGTACCACCTTTTCCTTTCAGATGCGAGGATCCGGTGTTGAGATCTCACCAGCCTCATATCTATTTATCGGTGTCCGGACATTTCATCGACAACAATTGGTCGACAGGACATTTGGTCGACGTAATTTCGTCGAAAACCAAATGGTCGATTTTTTTAAAAATTTCTATATTTATTTTTAAGGTTGTAGTTTAGGGAAAAAAAGGTTTTTTTTTTAGAAAAAAAAGGGGGTTGGGGGTGGGGGACCCCCCCCTAAAAAAAGGGGTTAAAAAAAAAAAAAAATTCGACCATTTGGTGTTCGACGAAATTGGTTCGACCATTTATCCAGTCGACCAATTTTTTTCGATGAAATGTCTGGTAACCCTATTTATCTGGTCACTTCTGAGTGGACCAATCTTTGGTTTCCACTTCAATGACTGCAGCAAAAGATTGCTTTTTTATTTAACCAATTTTAACATCTTACATACTCCGATGCCACGGTACAATACTTTAAGAAGATCATTAAGAAGGTTGTCTCCCAGCTGGTCGCTTTTCAACAGTATCAGCCTGTGGCCTCGCAGTCAATTACTCTGCAGCCCACTCGGCACCCTCTCCCCTTCCTCAGATGGCCCTGATAACACGTCCTCACAAGCTGAGGCGCCCAATGACCTGGCTACGCTTGCTCATTGTACGGAGTCGAGCAGCAGTCAGGAACATCCTTCTTCTGTTTTTCCAAATGCCCCAGATACTGTGGGGACCTACCTACCTGTTGAAGCTAACTCAGTCTTAACTGACATGACAGTGACCATAAAGGTGATGAGGACTCCCCATTTTCCATTAACCCAATGCCTTTCATGACAGATGTGGGGTGTTGCATAGGTTTTAGGTCTTCACACACCATAGGAGGTTAACATCCAGCCAGGCGCCCAACATGGTTTCTTGCCCTCAAAGGGTCAGAAAGATAAGGCATTACACTCTTAAAGGATGTGCTTGCAGAGGCATGCAACTATGCAACAACTTCATTCGGTGGTTAGTAAGAAGGTGGATGACGGATATTACCAACTGCCATCAGAGAAAACGTGCGTATCATCTGATCCTCAACTACGTGGTTGCGGTGGCTACCTTGTTTTTCAAGTGCTCATTCTCTTCAGGGAAAACCTCTCCTCTGTTTAAGAAGGACAAGTTGTGAGAATCTTGGAGCAAGAAGGTTTACACCAACAGGGCCTACCAACCTGCTTCAGGACAATTCTGATGCCATGCTGGCGGGAGCCATCTAGTGTCTCTGGAAAGAGAACTTAGAATTTCAAGATATTTATATTTCTCAGGGTGAGGTTTTAGTGTCTAAACCAGGTCTCATTGAGGCTAAGCATATCGCACGGAACATCATGGAGTCCCCTATGCTCCACATTGATACTGCTTCTAGGGCAAAATTGTTGGGAACAGACATGCGCTGCTCTGCATGGACAAGGGCCATCCATTCTAACAAGGAAGGTACATAACTCTTCCATTCCTCAACTGATGAGTTAAGAAAAAGAAAACTTCAACACAGACTGAGTAACCGGCTGAGAAGATCTCTCGAGCACCAAGCCAGTTTCACTCTGAGACCACGTTCAAAAGCGTTGATGGTTTTCAAGGTTGCACAACTGAAGGAATAAGCAAACGGAAAGGTCCCCTAACTCCTAAAGGCATACAACTCTGAACTGCAAATAAGGAGTTGTACTCCTCTCCTGCGTCGTCAGATCCTAAGAAGTCATGAAGCCCTCGTCCAGATCCACAGCCCCCCAGCTGATGGCAGCATCTGAGTTCCGAGCAGCATGGTGTTCTATTTCAGAGGATAATTGGATCTGTTGATCACTGCATCTTATTACCGCATGGGTATCCCTCCTTTGCCTCCCTTTACGTCTCCTATGATTCAGACCGACTCTGTATCACTCTTTCAGGACAAGGGAAACATTCTTCAGGTGACAGTAAAAGAGGAGGATCCCTCTACAGAGAGGGGAAGCAGGCCATATGCCTGCCTTTTAATTGTTCAAAAGAAAACCAGACTGGCCTGAGAATCATTAGATGCTAAAGTCAATATGAGCGAGTCCTTTTGAATTTAATCAGTGAAGTGATATAAAACAGAATATAGCATTAATGAGCAGCAAACTTTTAAGAGTAATAGTTAGGTCTAATGATACAATGCATGAACACTATTGAAATCATGGTGTTAGAGAAGGAGGGGTTACGACCAATGGATTAACCATGAGAGGTTGGTATACAGCCTTTCATTATAACAGAAATTACTTACAAATTACTGTGGAAGGTATAATGGGTGTCAAAAACTTTATCAAGTCATAACATGTTATCAGCTAATAGAGAAAAGGAATACTGATATAATGAATGTATACATATATGAAGTTGAACATTGTTATGAATGTGTTTGGAAATATGCAACAAAGCTGATAACTGATGTTGAATGTCACTTTCTCTCTCCCAACCAATCCTCCGGACTACCAATCCTTAATCTCAGTCTAATTTGTTCAGTGATCTTGTAATTGTAGTTCTGAGGCTTGTGGAATCTGCTTGGATCACATGCTGTGCATAGGCCAACATGTAGTGGAAGCTGCAGAGTATTAGTTTGTTTTTCGAAACTCGAATAGGGGTGTCGAACTAGGGCATGCCAGTAATACTATCCCTAGTGTGACGTCCACTGTACCCATGACCCCTCACGCGTGAAGGACCCTCAGATTGTTTGTTTTTTTCCACCATACTTGTCGGAAGCATAGTTGTGGAGTAGCCTGGCTTTTAGCCATTAATCATAAATTTAACAAAAAAACCTTGTTCCTCAAATCCCACTTCGAGATTCCAAAGATCGACGCTGTTACTAGAGAACGAACAGCCGTTGAGACTGCACGACGGACTTTGGGCCTCGGAAGGCCTCTGGCCTCGGCCCGGGCCACAGAAGGCCTCTGGCCCTGCAAGTAGGGAGAGTGGGGGGTGGACATACTCATACTTGTTAATTTTCTTACATACTCTCGCCCGCTGCCAGATATTAACATATGGAGAGTACTCCATTTAAATTCTGCCCCAAGTGCAACCGTAAATTCCCGTGGGTAGATGAGCATAACACCTGTAATCTGTGTCTTCCTAGGGATCACCCCGAAGCAAATTGCAGAGCTTGCAAGCTCTTCAAGCAAAGACACTTAAGGAACGCTTCACCAAACGTTGGGCCCACTACGCCAGGCAGCTCGCGGCCATGGACGCTGTTGGTTCCTTCAGTGATGGCAGCAACACCGCCGTATCGGACGGCGGGGGCACAGGGGTGTCGTTAGGCACCCAAACGCAACCCCCCGACCTCAGAGGACTGTCTGGCGGGTTAGTTATGGGGACAACACCCAGCAGCAAGAGCGCTACCCACACACCTTCATCTAAGCACACTAACCCCACCCGAGACTCGACATGTGTCGAGTGATCGGCAGAAAAAGGCACAGAAAGAGCGGTCCGCAGAATCGGTGTCCTCTGGCCGTTCTAGGTCACGGTCGCCTCATGACACACAGCAACCGTCTAGGTGCCACATTACCTAAGGTCACAGAGTTATGGTCGTCAGAAGACGAATCCGACTTCTATCCCCAAGCAGCACGTTCAAAGTCGACTCCGGCAGTTTGTTCAACGTCTGCCTCTGTGCTCGACGTCCCTCCTCTAAGACTCCAGAACCTCGTGAACCCAGCTCCGAATCTCAACGCTAGGCGTCGAACGATTCAGGGAAAGCCAGAGAGTCAGGGAAACATGCCTCTACACATGGTAAAGGGGAGAAACAACAGAAAAAAGCTTCTGAACACCAGGTTCAGAAGGAGAGACACCAATCTTTAGAGAGACATACATCTTTAGAGAAATCCAAGACCCCTGTCTAAAGTTATCCCTCCCACTCCCCAGGATATGGGAATAGAAGAGGAACCACAGCAGGAAAGGGTCATTCCCAGTTCCAGAGAATGGAGCTCGGAAGACATCAACCGAGTGATGAGTAGAATGTCTTTTATGGCAAATTTTTACGAGAAAAACCCTGATTACTTCTAGAGCTATCAGAATACCCCTGCTACCTATGCCCCTTTGGGATCCAAAGACCCTCATCCTCCTACTAAGAGACTCCGTACTGAGACTCCAGTTCAGGGCCTGATTTCAAACCCATTCTCTATTGAACCTTACCAGCAGTATGCTGAAGATCCTGAGATACAAACACTGGACGACCAGGCAGGGGTAGACTATTATGGAGATGATGAGGACCAGGATGAGGAGGAGGAAGACGAGGCAGAGGCCTATAGTCTCGACTCCCCTATTCCCAAGGACCCACCGTTCAATGACTCACCTGTGGATAATCAGCCATTACTGAACGAGGTCTTAGCTAAAGCTGCATCCCACTTTCTGATAGACACTCAGGGGGCTCAAGAAGAGAGGAACTTTGCAGAGCAAATTATGGAGGATAGAAAATCCATTGCCCAAGCCATACCAATTCTGAAGTCTATTCAACGCAGAATTGACCCTTCTCTGCTAACCGCTAATCTTACCCGAGCAGTTAACCCAAGAATAGAGAAATTATTCAGGGCCACCCCCTCAGACTCACTTTACATAAGGAGTCAGCTTAAACCCGACTCATTAGTGGTCACAACCACCAGGAAGAGGGTGGGCACACCTCTAGCATCTTCTGAAGCTCCCCCAGACAAGGAGAGCAAAAAGATATATGGGCTAGGAAGAAAGGTTGCTTCCACTTCCGCTTATCAGGCAAGAATTGCTAATACCACCGCTCTGCTGGCAAGTTACAATTGTCACCAATGGGAACAAGTAGCTGCCCTCATTGCCTCCGCACCCGAACCTCTAAAGAGCCAGTTGGCCCAGATTGCATCGGAAGGAAGGTCGATGTCCGGATGCATTTTCAAGGCTACCTTTGACGCAGCAGACAATGCAGGCCGGTTTATCGCAGAGAGCACAGTAATTAAGAGACACACTTGGCTGAGGCAGTTGGAGTTTAAACCTGAGACCCAAGCTACCCTCATCGACATGCCGGTGGAGCCAAATGTCTTGTTTGGAAAAGCGGTGGAGGAGGCGCTCAAAACAGCCAAGGACGAATATGACACCCTAAAGTCCCTTGGACAACTAACTAATAAACCCACAAACCAACGAGGGAAAAATAATTTTCATCGCTCTCGCGGCCAAAATTCCCAGAGAGGGAGGGTCTAACTACTTTCAAGGCCAAGGAGAATCGTGGGGAGGCAACCAACAGGCTACCCAGGGTTTTGCCAGAGATCAGGAGGGGCCGTGATGGAGGGAGAGGCAGCCCAGATAGAGGCACTACGCCTCCCAACAAACAGTGACATTCCGCTCCGGATCCCTTCCCATGCATACCCAGTAGGGGGGCGCATTTCCACCTTCACCCACACATGGGAAGGAATCACTTCGGAAAGATGGGTGCTGTCCACAGTGTCCGCGGGATACTGTATCAAACTGTTGGAACGCCCCCGCGACCATTCTCCAAGACAGAAAATACACTCCTTGGAGCACCAAAGAATCCTCCTCAAGGAGATTGTCATTCTTCTTGCAAAGAACGCGATGGAACTCGTCCCGGGCAACCAGGTAAACAAGGGTATTTATTCAACTTACTTCCTTGTGCCAAAAAAAGATCTAACAATGCGCCCAGTATTAGACTTGCGCCCTGCAAACAAGCATGCCAAGCCTCAAAGATTTCACATGACTACACTCCAAGAAGTAATCCCCCTACTAAAGAGAGGAGATTACATGGCAACATTGGACATGAAAGATGCCTATTTTCATATTTCCATGTTCCCAGCGCACAGAAGGTTCTTGCGTTTCAAGGTAGACAGCCAGCACTACCAGTTCAAGGTGCTACCCTTCGGTATAGCCTCGGCTCCAAGGGTTTTCACCAAGGTACTGGCGGTGGGGGCGGCGCACCTACGCAGGGAGGCAATCCCAGTGTACCCTTACCTGGACGACTGGCTCATCACAGGGGAAACCCCTGTAATTTGCAGATCCAACATTAAAAGAACGATCAACCTCCTCTTTCAATTGGGCTGCTCAATAAACGAGAAAAAATCAAGCCTGGTGCCAAGCACCTCAAAACAGTTCCTAGGGGCTGTTCTAAACGCCCAAGAGGGGTTGGCCTTTCCATCAGAGGAAAGAATTTGGAATCTGTTACTGCAAATTCCTCAATATCAGTCAGGTTGCCAGATAAGAGTGCGCAAGGCGATGTGTTTACTAGGCATGCTGGCATCATGCATTTACCTGGCTCCCCACGCGCGACTGCGCATGGGTCCCATGCAAGAATGGTTGGCGAAACAGTGGTCTCAGGCAAGTGGTCAATGGACGATCTAGTGGTTGTTTCGCCAAAACACTAGTACAAAGTCTTTGCTTGTGGACAAGAGAGAATCTTTCAAAGGGGAAACCCTTTTTTCGATCCAGAAATACAGGCCGTATTCACAACAGATGCGTCCCTGTCAGGATGGGGAGCACACCTCCTTCAACACACAGCTCAGGGTCTATGGTCTCACACAGTGGCTCAAAATCACATCAACCTGCTAGAACTGCTGGCAGTCTTCAGAGCGCTTCGGGTATTCGAACCCCACCTAATCAACCTGTTGGTGCAGTTCCTAACAGACAGCACGACTGCAATGTTTTACATAAACAAACAGGGAGGCACTCGCTCGCCAAATCTGTCCAGGCTTGCCCAGAGAATTTGGATATGGGCACTCAGACGGAACATTTACCTGTCATCTCAACATGTTCCAGGGGATCGCAATTCACTAGCGGATGCTTTGAGCAGAGATCCCCTCCCAGAAGAACACGAATGGTGTCTACACGAAGAAGTCGAAGGAGACCTCTTCTCACAGTGGGGTTTCCCCACTATAGACCTAATCGCCACAAGCGAAAACAGACAATGCCCAGGATTCCCATCCAGGTTCCCTCAGCCAGGCTCCAAGGGGAACGCTCTATGGATGAACTGGTCAGGGATGTTTGCCTACGCTTTTCCACCAACCCCTCTGATGAGGAAGGTGGTCAACAAGATACGCAGGGAATCGATGACGCTCATCCTCGTTGCTCCTATGTGGGCGAGACCACCATGGTTCCCGCACCTGCGCAAACTGGCGGTGTGCGAATCCATCAGACTCCGTGCTGGTACAACCTACTCTCCCAGCACAGAGGACAAACAGTGGATCCTCAACCCAACTTGATGAACTTGGCAGCATGGCTCCTGAAGTCATAGAGTTTGGCCATCTCAATTTACCACAGAGGTGTATGGATATCTTAAAAGAATCAAGGAAACCTAACACAAGGCACTGTTACTTTGATAAGTGGAAAAGATTTGTAATGTGGTGCCAGAATAAACAAATCAACCCAGTTGATTGCACTCCTTCCAATATTGTCACCTACAAGCTCCACTTACTGGACGCAGGGTTGGTATTTAATTCACTCAAAGTACACATGGTGGCGCTGTCAGCCTACACCACCTCCCATAACAAGGTGTCATGGTGGAAGGTGCCAGTTGTAAAAGCATTTATGGAAGGGGTGAAGAGACTCCACCCTCCAATTTCTAACCCACCACCAGGGTGGGACCTTAATGTGGTGCCTGCTAAACGCATGGGACCCCCCCTTTGAACCCATGCATAGCTAGTCTCAAACACCTGACTTATAAAACTGCCTTCTTAGTAGCCATTACATCCATAAGAAGGGTCAGTGAAATTCAGGCTCTGTCAGTGCAGGATCCTTTCTTTAGTATACATAAGGATAAACTGGTTTTACAAACTCACCCTAGGTTCTCACCTAAGTTTATTTCCAAATTCCACGTTAACCAGTCCATTGAGCTACCGGCTTTTTTCCAAGAACCCAAAATCTCTGCTGAGGTGAAACTACACACACTTGATGTGAGAAGAGAGGTCCTCTACTATGTAGCCTAGACCAGACAGCCAAGAAAAACAGATCAACCGTTAGTCTCCGTTGCTACAGGCAGAGAAGGAGATTGTGTCTCTAAAGGTGCCATCTCTAAATGGATAGTTAAATGTATCCAGCTGTGCTACTCCCTTTCAGAAAAGACACTGCCTTTTACGCCAAGGGCCCACTCCACTAGAGGTACTGGGGCCACTCTGGCTTTCTTGCAAATATACCCCTTGACACCATTTGCAAAGCAGCTACATGGAGCTCTATTCACACTTTTACTCAGCACTACTGCATTGACACTCATTCCATGACAGATACTCAAGTGGGACAAGCGGTTCTAAGACATTTGTTCGCTCATGACCCTTCTCACATCCCACCTCCTAACACTGCTCGCTAATCTATGCACAGCATGTGATCTAAGCAGATTCTACAAGCCTCAGAAGGGATACATTACTCACCGTAATCGTTTTCTCATGCTTGTATCTGCTTAGATTGACATGCAACCGCCCTTCCTCCACTCTGAGAGAAGGTGCATGGATGCTTGTAGTCTTATCTATCTGCTTGGAAATGCTGTACTCGCGCTACTCCTCATGCTACCTCATGTCAGAAAAAATACAATCTGAGGGTCCTACACGGGTGAGGGATCATGGGTACAGTGGACGTCACACTAGGGATAGTATTACTGGCACGCCCTAGTTCGACGCCCATTTTTGAGTTTCGAAAAACAAACTGTAATACTCTGCAGCTTCCACTAGATGTCGGCCTATGCACAGCATGTGAATCTAAGCAGATACAAGCATCAGAAATACCATTACGGTGAGGAATGTATCCCATATTTTATTTTTATATAACCTGTGGTATGTGTTTAAAATTATGTTTGGAAACATATAGCCGGTTTTGAGAAAGGCCTTGTGGCCGAAACACGTGTCAACCTAGACTGGCAAAAAATGGATTAAATTAACTTGAGATCAACCACAGGCTTTGACTATCTTTAAGGTGTCCGGCACAACAATAGTGCATTATTTAGTATTTAATCTACATAAAGGAGTGGGTATATCAGGTGTTTGGGAGAATAAAGTATGTGTTGCAGGAAGATAGACCACATACCCAAGGGAACTTTCTGTTGACCTGAGAAATATTTTGGATCTCGCCTCGTCTGAAGTTCTTCCTACCCTTTGAAAAATTCAATTTGATACCCCCTGCCCTCTCTGCTCAAATTCGGCAACACCATAACTGGGGAGTGGATGTGTACTGTGGAACTGAAAGATGCAGGTCTGCACATCCCCATTTGGAAAGGTCACCAATAATTCCTCAGGTTTCCCTTGGAGCAGAGACACTTTCAATATTGTTTTCTTCATTTTGGTTTCAGTGCTTCTCCCCATGTTTCAAACAAGGTGATGAGCCCTGTGGCAGCACATCTGTGCCTTAGAGGCGTGCACCTCTTTCTGTATTTGGGTAACTAGCTGATTTGGGCAGAATCATGTGAGCTTGCCGTGGAGGCCCTCCAGCAACTGTTAGATTTGTTGTTCAGTCTGTGTCTTCCATTGAACCAGAATACGTCATGACTCCCACTTGAAGTTCACATTCTTTAGAAACTGGTTAGTTCAATTTTCAAAGCAGTTTGTGTGGGGTATCCGACCTGCATTGCTTCTAAATTACATCTTCTAGTGTGCAATAGAATTTCCTGTAACCCGGATATATTTCTTCTGGAAATCCTGAAGGTAAAACACATCTATGACACAAAAACACATTATTCTCCTGCTTGGGGTTTTAAAAGTGTTTTTCCAGTTTTGTTACGTTCAGCCCTGTCTTTATCGTATTTTTGAAAATAACTGCAAAAATAGTGTGTTGAAATTACTACTGCTCTGCAGACTTATAGGCAATAGTATTGTCTAAAGTGCCTACTCAGACCCCCCACACTACTACTAAATCAGCAGTGGTCCCAATCATAAAAGTGAAACGGCACAGCCTGGCAGGTATACCTTCTTTACCACTTTTGTCATTGTGAACCGAGAGCAGACTGTTCTCTTCTGGGGGTGTGAGTTGGCATAGAAGCAACAGTAGTTGGTGGGGTACCAAAATAATATAATGTCCAACCAAAGTTCTATAAATAGTAGGATCTTTAAATAAAATAACAATCATGCACACTAATAAACATCTACTGGCCTACTCCATAAGGAAAAACACAGAGAAAGTAAACATTAAAGTAAATGACATTCTAGGTGGGAAGTGTGGGAAACCTGAAGGTGTCTCACTCGCTTGTCCCCAGAGATCTGTCGTCCAGGTCGCCAGCTCACGGCCATCGCTTTTGGAGCCAGTTCCTGGGGGTGGACCAGTGGGGGGGGAGGAATTACCTGGGGAGTGAAAGTGGGATACCGAAGGTTGGGATTCGCTACGCCCTTCCCATTAACACTTGTTCCCCATTCTACCCTGTAGGATATGTAGAATATCTACCCCCCCTTTTCCAACACAAACACTTTCCTACACCATGACAGACAACGCACTAACACCCGAGCTGTTTACCTGACATGTCCCAACATCACGGTCAGGCATTGTCAGGCAGTTGATAATAACTCTGCGCATCTGACGGCCCTTTCCCTTTCCCACAGGAATTAAAGGCGGAGCACGAAAGCACACTATGAGCAAGGCCAAACGCACGAGGAAGCAGCTATTCCAGACTGGCAGTTCAAATGGATAAGAAAGGCAGTGAGACTTGAGAGGATAAGGAGGGAAGTGCCCTTGCCCTTTTCAACCCAGACCCATGAAGCATCAGTGAAGAGAATCACAAGACTGGGATTTTGTGTGGTGTAACAGATGTCAATGGTGCATGGGGGCATCCCGCATTGATAACACAGGTGGGGAGGCACGCTTGCTACTGTGGTACCGTCATTGACTCCAGAGGCGAGACAACCAATGGGTTCATCACAGCTGGTAAATCGGAGAGAACTGATAGTAAACCGGACTGTTTTGAGCCTAAGGTTGCGAACAGCAACATTGTATGAACTTGTGAACAAAGAGCTTGTGTGTGTTTAAGCTTGAAAGAAAGTCCACTGAAGGACCAGCCGCAGAGTGGTCAGGCGCCACGTGGGTGCTCATTCGAAGGACTCTGGCTGGTCCCCTTTGTTGAAACAACATACCAGGATGCCCTAGGGGAGGCCGGCCTGAGGAGTCAGAGGGTCATACAAGGGTCGAGTCAAACCCCTTGTACAATCGAAAGTCTCTGACACGTTTACAAGGAGAGCAAAGGGAAGTGAATCCCACATTGTGAGAAAGCAAACTAAACTGTGTATTTGGCAAATGTGAACCCGGCTGAGAGATAACTGCGAATAAAGGTGAATAGAAATACATCTATGAACATTGTGTTGACAAGCGTGGACCCGGATGAGGGATGTCCACAATGAATGGTTGTTTCACTCGTGAACATATCGTCGACAAGAGTGAACTCGGCCGAGGGTTTCCCACAGTGAATGGTTGTGTAAAAAGACATTGAGTCTCTGGAATATCACATTGTGAATGAAAGGCCGTAGTGAAACCGACAGAGGGAGGCCCATGTTGTACGAGGGATCGGAGTCTGGCAGAGGGGGATCCTAAGGTGAAGAGTTATCGCCCCTTGAAGATTTATTGAAGGAACTTTTGTTTTGGTTAATTGTAACACATCAGGTCCTCTGGGCAAGAGACTTTGTATGAAAGAGATTTGGCCACAGAAGGACTGACATTTTGGTAACAAACTGTACCCTCGTGCTGGCGAGACCCAGAAGTGTGCTGTGCTCAGGAGTCCCTCCTTGTCCCATGCTAAAAACGTAGGAAGGGAGGCCCCAGCCATACCATCCTGACTTATCATTTTGAGAACACTTCTTTCTTTTCTGATGAACATTATCCCACACTATTTTCTAACTTAGCGGTAAGGATTGGCAAATGTTTTTTTTAGGACAGACCCTTTTTATTTGACAAGACGCCACTAGGACTGCCTTATTAATATTTGATGGCCGTAGGTTGTTCCCATCTTAGATTTAGGTTTGGATTAGGCGTTTTTCTCACCCATTTATACATTTTAATAAACACCCTTGAACTGTGATCACTTGTGTCTGTCTTAACTGTTGCCACCATGAGTTCCTTACAGAAGACTGCTGGTCAGGCAAAGATTTCAGCAGCAAAATATTAAGTTTATGAATCTTTTTTTTAAAAAGGTAGAGAAGTAGTCCCAATATCATCAGGGTCCTTTAAGGTGAAACTTCAAGACCTAAGAATGATGACGATTTCGTCTTGTCCCCTTCTCGCCTTGAAGCGTTTTGAAGCACTTCACTTGTGCATAAGCGCTTTGCAAATTAACAATTACAATCGCCAGAGGGACATGGCCTCTTCAAAAACCTTTAGTTTCTTGTCTTTGATGCAAGCCAGGTTTTTCAGCGTTGTAGTTTGGGCGCTTATGGCACTGGAGCAGTGTCTAGTTTTGTAACCGTGGTGACAGGTTCCAACGATGCAGTGAACATCCAGCAGTAGGGACTGCTTGTGGGTGACGATGCTGCGGATGGCAGGCAATGCCAGCTCAGCAGCACTGGACGATTCTGCTACTTTAGGTGCAAAGAAGAGGCGACTAGTCGGTGGATAGGAGCCTCGACTGGCTCAGCTACGGCTTGTGGTACAAATAAGCTGATAACCAGACAGGCAGTGTTGAGTGTTGGACGCCAAAAGACTCTGCAGGAATCAGATGTGGAGGTGGTAGAGCTTGGGTGATGAGTCAAAGTCCAAGATGTAGCGGCAGTCAAGCATCTAGATCTGGAATCACCCATGCACTTCCCTTGCTTGGATGGGGCAGAAGGTGCTCAAACCGGTGACAAAATGGTTAAGAGATGCAGGGTAAGCCAGGAGACACTTCGTTGGTGCTGTTTGCTGTGAGCTCCAGTCTAGGGTCTCAGGGACAAGTCCTTTCTTTCGCCCTTGCTAACCAGAATGGTAGTAGAGAGTTCTTGCAGGGTTCTGTCAACTCCAGTGAGCAGGGTCATGCGTACCAGTGTCTTAGTTGCATGTCTTGGTCGCTATAATGGGAACGGGAGTTGCGGGGAAATTAAGTTTTTTTTTTTTTAAAAGGGACCCTGCAGCGCCGGTTCCCAAGCACCGTAGTGCAGAGAATCATTATAGCTGGGAGTAAGGAGAGTCAGCGGCACACAGCGAGGTGTGCTGCCAAAATGCAAGTAAGGGGGGGTAGTGTATATGTACTGTATGGGTTGTTTGACTGTAACGGGCAAGTTAGCTACAGTCATTACGACCGCAAGCATTCCCGTTATGGTGAAACAACCCAAATCCATCTGCCCTCTTCGGGGGGTTCACAGAGAAGCCTGTTGGGTTGGACACAGCATGGTTAACGTGGGTACACACAGGCCACACAGTTAATACACAGCTGGCCTTGTGATAAATGAGTCTCTGCTCTCTAAGCTGACAATAATATTACATTCAATGCTTGTGGCTATATTTGTGCAACCTCAAGAGCCACCATTCCATGATTGACATGCCTTATATACTTGGTTTTCGGAAGCTATCATTGCCACTAGACAAGCCAAAAGGAAACTTGAGGGAATCTTGCGCAAGAATCCCAATGATTCCAGTCTCCTAGCATATAAGCAGTCCGTGTTGAGTTGATAATTAAGGCGCTTATTATATCAGCTAAAGCCACCTACTATAACAAAAGAATAATTAATGCCCAGACAAATGTTGGAGAATGTTTCAAAATTCTAGCCGAATTCCAGGACCCTCCAATCACTAACAGTGATCTTTTTAAAAACCTCAGCCTGGTGCCAAGAAGTCCATAATGGCTTCATTTCCAAAATTGCAGTCCATAAAAAATATTAAAAACATTCTCAACACTCGTGACTCTGCTTCTGTGGACCACACATCTAACATCTCCACTAATAATGGTAGTCCTTTAGTCATTTTTCGGAAGAACAAGTGCGTAAGGTTGTTCATGACTTTAGAGCTACCTCATACCCAGGAGATGACTGCCCGACTAACATCTTCAAAGACTCATCTGGACTTACATGTTCCTTGGCTAACCAAATTAATTAACTTATCCTTTGATGAAGGCATTATTCCGTCTTCCTTAAAAGCTGCGTGGGTTACACCATTGCTGAAAAAAGGCAACTTGTACCAGTTGATTAGACATCTACAAGCCTATAACTCTAATGTGCCTTTTATTCTCAAAATCCTAGATAAATTGGCTTATACTCAACTTCAGGCACATGTTGAGGAATACAACATTTTAGGCCAACGACTGTCTGGCTACCGAGCACAGCACAGTACATTAACTGCCGGGCTTGACCTCAGGTCTACTCTGGCTGGCATGGCAGATAAAGGTCATCCTATACTGCTGATGCTCCTAGACCTCTCTGCAGCCTTCGACCTTGTAGATCATGCACTATTGGTGGCTAGGCTCGGAGAGGTTGTTAACTGTTCCACTTTGGCATCCAAGTGGATCACTTTTTTTTTGGGACCTCGAACTGCTCGACTTGTTGAACAACCTGCAAGTCGAGTATGCTAACTACGCTGATGATACCCAGGTTGTTCTTCAGATCAGCGGGCTTTACAAGCAGGACCTCTGTGCCCTCAACACTATCTATAATGCCACACAGAACTGGATGGCCTGTAACTCTCTGGCCCTCAATTGTAAGAAGACCGAACTTATGATTGTTGCCACCAAAAATGGTCGGTGCAAGTTAACATCTTATTATTCCCATTTTTTTACCGCGGATCATATTATTCCGGTCTTTAAGAAGGTGATAACGTTAGGAGTAGTCTTGGATGATGAACTGTCCATGATGGCTCATGTATCTCATATTCGGTCTGCATGCGATTTTATCAATAAGCGCATACTATATATTTGCCCCTTTATCACCACTGAAAATTGCACTCTGCTCTCCACTGCTTTAATCAACTCAGGCTTGGCTATTGCAATAGCATGCTGGCTGGTACAACCGCTCTTAACATTGAAACCCTTCAGGTCACGCAGAATAATGCTGTACGCACTACTTTCAAGCTCTCTCGTCGTACACATGTCTCCACATTTAGGAAATCCCTACATTGGATTCCTGTAAAACAAAGGATCACACATAAGGTTTCACACTGGCTCACAAGTGTTTGTTCCTGTCATGTCCAGCCTACCTATCTGATCGTACCAAGAGTAAAACATCCACCAGAAATCTTCGATGATCTGCAGCACCCACACTTATCCAACCAAGATTTAAACTGATGCATTTTGGCGGTACACATTTTGATGTTCAAGCTACACTTCCCTGGAACTTTCTCCGTCTCCATATGCCTTATTAATGATTGTTCTTCATCTAAAAAAGCCATTAAGACTCATCTTTTTATCCTTCACCCGCGCTAATGCGTAATTTATCTTCTTCTGCTCTTCCCAGGTCTGATTTTTTTGCCTGTCGTTTTGTTTGTCTCGTCTTGGGCATGAGGCGCGGTACAAAAATAAAAATAAATATAAAATAAATATATGGGGTGTACCTTCCCATGATTTCCCAGTAAGTTGAATAAATGCTTGTTCTACCTTCATGGCAGGTTTTCTCTGATAGCACGAGTTTTTAGTCGGGAACTTCTCCTCTTACAAGACTTTTTCTGGCACGCATAACCAAACCACTGTTTGAAATCAGGGAAGTTTGTTCCCAAGAGGAGGCCTTCTAGTAACCTAGGGATTACTCTAGCCTTCACCTCCCATGATTTTTTCCCACTAAGATGTTGACCGTGTATGAATATTCACTACAACCATAAATGCAGAGGTGTGGTACTTTGGTTTTCCCCAGTCTGTTTCCGGAGTTAGGATTTCTGAGTGAACAGCATTCTCTCGGCATCTGGAGTCTAATTTGGGAATTATGTTCTGCTCGTTTACATTTACTGGTACCTGAAATCTTCTTTGGGTGTTGTTGAAGGACCCATATTAATACCTGGAGGTTTTCTTCTTGGGATCCTTCTTTTTCTTATGGGTTTTGCAGTCAGTTTCTTTTCTGTAACTGCAAATCTCTTTTAAAACCCATTCCTAATTGGTTGAACCTTAATGCTTGTGCTTTCTAGATCGGAGTCCATTGTTGCACCTGGAGTGTGATCACATGATTGGGATTTGCACTCAGTAAATCGTATTTGTGGTGGAAAGTATATAGTCTCTCCGGCCGATAATCCTTTTCTTCTGTGAAAATGTGATTTGCTTAATGCAATTTTATTTTGTCCTGATATTTTGCAAGAACACGATTAAGAATTGTATAATTTGTAGTGGATTCAAGTATATCAATATTCTTTCCCTTATATGAATGCATCAATTTCTCCTTCCCAGATAGTGTGCTTTGGTTGTGTGTTCTATTAGTAATTTGATTGTGGTAATTGAAGTGTTAAGACGTTACTCTGTTTTAATTGCTATCTCATCGTCATGATCTTCATAAACATTGGGAAAAATAGATCATATATTTCGGGGGGCACAAGGTGATGCATTCTATCCTGTGCAGGCCTGGTAATCTCAGCACCCAAGATTTTAAGCTGTGCCAATGCCATGATCACCCCTCTCTGTCTTCTTTCTCAGTATGGCTGCAGCAAAGATAAAATACAGGCCACTTTTAAAAAAGCAATTGGGTAAAAGAGCAGCCTCTCAGCTATCAAAACACTTTAGCGAAACTAGAATTGCAGATCAGTATGATTTACAGCAGAACACGTCTGCTTTGAAGATTAGAAAAATTAGTCTGTTGTCTTTGTCAAGTTTATTAATTTTGCGGTTTGCGGTCACCATTTCACCTCACAATTACTTATACATGAGGGCAAAAGAAGCTATACAGAAGAAAACTCCAGTCTAGCAAGTGTTCATCACAGTCGTCGTTCGTTAAACTCAAAATCAAGTATGGTCTAAAGCGATAACTTGATTTTTTTTTTTAATGATTTCTAAAACATCCATGGCTTCCTCCTCTAATGTCTTGATGAACTTTGCTTTTGTGAATGTTCTGTACAAATTAATACTGCATTCTGTTTCAGAATCAATATTGTACATGTTTTATAAATATATAAACATATATGTATCTGCTTGGCCACATGGGATTAGAGCAAATTTTTCTCCTATTGCTTTCATGTAGCAGCGCTAGTAGAAAACTATTTATGTAAGGTTCACCAAACCCTGAATTGTATCTAGGCACTCACTTGATGTGTGTTATTCCCAAATCAGCAATTCTTTTATCAATCTTACAAAGTTGGCCTGGCCCGCCCTGTTAGTATTTACAACTTTTTTGAAATGCAACAGCATGATTAGGAAGAAGCAACATTGTCTATTTTACAGGTAGGAACATCAACAGGTCTAGGTAGCTCCTCCCAAGTAAGCTTCAATTCCAGTCTATCCCCTGCTTTCAAAATCCCTCTCCAGCAATCTGGTTCTGTCTTGAGAAAGCCTTCTAATAATAATAGTTTGGCATTTATATAGCGCTACAAAACCTCAGGTATCTGAGTGCTACTTATTATTACCCACGGTGTGTGGTGCTCATTTATCGACCTCGGAAGGATGAAAGGCTGAGTTTGTGTCATGATGCCCGCTCCCGGGGAGCCGGTTCAAGCCCGGCGTCCCCGAAAGCGGACATCCAGTCCCCAAGGAAGGACCCAGCAACCCCATATAGGGGCCCTTTGGACAGTGTCCTGGTGCCTATGGCGCCAGGCTCATAAAAGACGTCAGTCCTGGCACCATAGGCGCCAGGCTCATTATGGGAATGCTTGGGTGCACTTACCTGATGCAGACCATGCTGCAGGATCCCGGCCTCCTTGAGGCCTGAAAGGAACTACTTTACCTGTGGGACTAATTTACCATTCGGGCGTGGTCGGGGAAGGATACATACCTGGAACTTCTTCCAAGGCTATTTAAATCCCACCCGAACAGCCACACGTGCTTCGCGTTGTTCTGCATCTAGCAGCTGGACGCTCACCGTGTCTGCTCCTGCATCCTGACTTCTGCCACGCCTGCCAGCATCCTGGATCACCTGCAAAGGAAGAGAAGAAGAGAACAGAAGAAGGAAAAGTCCTTACCTGCTAAATCCGCATCCCGGAGACATCTCGCCGACAATCCTGAAAAGGAAGACTTTAATTTAAAAGCTCATCGCGTCGATCGCTGCAGCGCCGCATTCCACTCACCTTTACAGGGCGCCTCCATGTTCAGCAGCGATCATCCGGATTCGCAGTCACGCCCCAGCACCTAGTGAGAAAAAGACCAGAACAAAAGGTGAGAGAGAGAAGGGAATAAGGAAAGCTAAATCTCCATGTTAAGACTTACCTGTTGATTCATTCAATCTTCATTTCGGGTCCGCGCCGCATCCTGGCATTTCCGGACCCCGGCCCCTAAGGGGAAAAAGAGACATCAACGTTAATGAGCGAATGAAAAGACATGACCAAAAAACGCTCATTAAAGACTTACCTGATTTCTACAAGGATTTCATCTCTCATCTCGGGTCGGTGCCTGTTCCCCGGCATTCCGTACCCCGGCCCCTATGGGGAAAAAGACACTAGCATTAGTACATTAATGCATGGACACAAGGGGAACCTCTTATCAAAAAACTTACCTGGAAGCCAAGCAAGTTTGGTTCTCACCAATCCGAAAATCCAGTGAAGTAACTGGATACCAACGCGCCCCTGCATCAGAAGCAGGATGGAGAGCTCGTCCTTCCAGACCCTAAGGTGAGACGCTACGAGAAATCACAGAAGGGTTTCAAGGAGGGTGAGAGGGGAAAGTGGGAGGCCGATTGCATTACCCCGCAGACAGTTAATCCCCTATTTTCACCTACAGAAGGATACTTCTGCGAGCCAGACAAGCCAGATTTGGGGGCCCGGTCCAGTCCGTCTTCCGAACCCTGCGCATCAACTTAGAAGAGGTCACAGCAGCGCGAACCAGGCCAGCGCCTCCGTGGGAGTCAGATGAGCGTAACAGAACGCGAAGCCTTCCTACAAATTCCCACCCAGGCACTATGGAAAGTTCTGAGACTGATCAGTTGGCCCAATTACTGGGGGAATTACGGGCCGAAGTACATGCCGCTCGTCAAGAGACTAATGACCTCAGGAGGGAATTAATAATATCAAAGGAAAGAACTGATGACCTGGCCAGACAGTTTTTGCAAGGTCAAGCTGGGCAAACTCCTCTACCCGGTTCCGGAGGGAACCCCGCTCCTGTGGTTTCCAGTAACCCTGTGCAGATTAATCTACCTGGAAACATGCCGCTGGCCCCACCCGAACGCTTTGCTGGGGACCCCAAGCGATTCGCCGTATTCATGAATCAGTGTCGTTTGCACTTCCTATGCAGACCTGGGGCCTTCCCTAATGATCAGACCAAGGTAGCCTTTGTATTGTCATATCTCAGCGGCTGCGCTGCCGATTGGTCAGTTCCACTGGTTACTCAAGATGACCCGATTCTCCGTGATTTTCAAAGGTTTCAAGCAAGCATGGAAAGGTTATTTGCTCGACGCTCTCAGGGGCAGGCTCTGGATGACGAACTTCTATCCCTGCGACAGGGCAATCAGGACCTCCTATCCTATATTGCAAACTTTAATAGACTAATTGTGGAAACGGGATGGCCAGAGGATAAAAGAGTCACGTTGTTTTATCGAGGCCTTCGCGGAGAACTTAAAGATGTCTTGGCCCAAGTTGTAAATCCGCCCCAAGAATGCACAGAGTATATAGACTTAGTGGTCCAATTGGATCACAGACTTCAAAACAGAAAAGCACATCGGTCCAGGTTTGAGACCCGGGTGTTGGTCAAGACCCATGCTAATCCCAAGGGAGTAGATGTCTGAGCCTATGCAAATTGGAGGGGTTAAAGGACCCTTAACTCAAAAGGAACGTGAAAGGAGGCGACAGTTAAAATTATGTCTTTATTGTGGGAATTCTGGACACTTTCTACGAGATTGCCCGGCAAAAACCGCCCCGAAAGGCGGTAGGAGCCGCTGATAAAAACCATGAAGACTCTGTTTCGGGAAACGACTCCGCTCGACAAGTGTAGGGGTCCGCTTGCCGAGCTTGAAAACTAACTCTCAGACCTCGCATTTCATTGTGCCAATGGTTCTCGTAGATCCAGAACAGCCAAAGCGGTTGCATGCAATAAAGGCATACATCGATAGTGGGGCTATTGGAAACTATGTGGATCGTGAATTGGTCTCTAGGATTAACCCCCCTCTCCGTCCTAAAACCAGCAAAGATGTCATCACCACAGTCGATGGAACTGAAATTGCCTCTGGACCGGTAACACATTCCACTACTGAGGTGACTCTTATTGGTCCCGACGGCCATCGGGAGGGTGTTGTTTGATGTAATCAAGGCTCCACAGTTTCAGGTTATTCTTGGAATCCCTTGGTTAGAGACACATAATCCTCAAATTGATTGGCGAGCTAAGAGAATAACCTTCCCGGATTGTACACAAACCTGCTACCCAGAAAACCTGAAGATTAATCTAGCATCTGTAACCTCTGCCTCCATGCAACTACCTCCGGAATACCAAGTCTTTCAGGACGTCTTCCAAAAGGAACAGGCCAACACGTTACCTCCTCACAGATCGTACGATTGCCAAATCGATCTGGTGCCCGGTGCACAACCCCCTTGTAGCAGGATTTATGCCCTTACCGAACCTGAGAATCATCATTTGAGACAATATTTGGATCAATACCTAGCTAATGGTTTTATTCGCCCGTCAAAGTCCCCGGCATCCTCGGCTTTGTTCTTCGTGCCCAAAAAAGAAGGCGACCTTAGAACTTGTATCGATTACCGCGCATTGAACCAGATAACGGTTAAAACCCGTTATCCTCTGCCTCTGATCTCTGAACTCCTTGACCAGGTGAAGGACGCTTGCATATACACCAAGTTAGATCTCCGGGGGGCTTATCATCTGGTACGAGTTAAAGAAGGCGACGAATGGAAAACTGCCTCCCGTACTAAATACGGATTATTCTAGTACCAGGTGATGCCTTTCGGATTATGTAACACGCCGGCTGCCTTCCAATACTTCATGGATGATGTCCTTCGGGAACTCATCGATGTTTGTGTTGTCGTATATATCGATGACATTCTGGTGTACTCCTCTTTGGAATTTGATCACAGAAAACACGTCAGGGCAGTACTTGAAAAACTGCACCAACACAAACTATTTGCTAAATTGGAGAAATGTGTTTTCCATACCACAGAAGTCGAGTTTCTAGGTTTCATCCTGACACCCAAAGGAGTCCGAATGGACTCAAGAAAAGTGGATGCCATCCTCAAATGGCCATCACCTAGCTCTGTAAAATGGGTTCAAAGCATGCTCGGCTTTGCCATTTTCTATCGCAGGTTTATCCCGGAATTTTCATGCGTGGTACAACCCATTACTGCACTCTTGAGGAAAAATAAACGTTTTGAATGGTCTGAAGAAGCAGAACAGGCCTTTCAGGATTTAAAAGCCAAGTTTACCTCCGCACCTATATTGAAACACCCGCGTCCAGATCTCCCTTATGTTGTCGAGACTGACGCATCCAGCCTAGTAATGGCAGCTGTCCTGTCCCAAAGAGATCCCGAAACCAACCAACTGCATCCCGTAGCATTTTGGTCCAGAAAATTCTCGGCACCCGAGGTTAATTATGCAATCACGGACAAAGAACTGTTAGCCATTAAGTCAGCTTTTAAAGCCTGGCGGCATTATCTGGTTGGCGCTCGACATACCATCACAGTGATCACTGATCACCGGAATTTACAGTATTTGAAAACCGCCAAGGCTCAGTCATCACGGAAGCTCCGATGGGCTTTGTTTTTCGCTGAATTTGATTTCGGGATTACCTATCGACCTGCCTGCAAGAATGGCAAAGCAGACGCCTTATCCCGAATTGGAATGGGAGAATCTGATACAAACTCGGAACCAGTACCAATAATTCCCAAACAGAGGATTCTAGGCATGACTTCGTTACAGACGCTTGAAGACATTCAAGCCAGAGTGAAACAACTCCTGGACCCTACAACCTTACAGGAATGGATACAAAAGGGATCAGACTTTACCATAAATAATGGTTTACCTTATTTCCAAGGACGCTTATTCCTGCCACATAAGGAATTACACAAACTAGTTATTTCCGGTTATCATGATACATTAATAGAGGGACACCCCGGTATTGCCAAGACAGAGGAAAAGGTGAAACGACAATTTTGGTGGCCCTCTTGGCGAAAAGATGTTAAATCTTTTGTGATGTCCTGTGGTGTTTGCGCCCAAAATAAAAGTCAAAAGAAAAGACCAGCCGGTCTCCTTCAACCTCTAGACATACCACCAGCACCCTGGCACACCCTATCAATGGATTTTATTACGGACCTGCCTCCTTGTTCGGGGTACAATACTATTCTGGTAATTGTGGATTTGTTTTCCAAAATGGCCCACTTTATTCCTTTGAAAGGTTTACCTTCAGCTTCTGTCCTAGCCAAAGAATTCCTCGAAAATATTGTTCGGCTACATGGATTCCCATCTATACTAATCTCTGACCGGGGAAGCCAATTCATTTCCCACTTCTGGCGCAAATGTTGTCAAATGGCGCACATCGACGTAAGATTATCGACCAGTCACCACCCTCAGACCGATGGTCAGACCGAGAGGACAAATCAGACCCTTGAACAGTACTTACGGTGTATGTTACAGCAATCTGAAAGCAACTGGAAAGACATTCTTTGGATAGCCGAATACGCATATAATAATTCGGTACACTCTGGAACTGGCCACAGTCCTTTTTATACTTTGTTTGGGCATCACCCTCGAACCTCAAACCTTGACTCACCTCAGAACCTCAGAATGCCTGCAGTAGAACATCTGCATTCTACAATTACCCAAGCCTTCAAAGAGGCAACTACGCATTTACAACAAGCCAAGAGAAAATACAAGGAGAATGCTGATCTACATCGGAGTGAAGCACCTCCGTATCAGATTGGGGATCAAGTGTGGTTAGCTACCAGACATTTACCACTCAAAGGGCCTCGAACTTTTAACCCAAAATATCTGGGACCTTATTCTATTACGGCAATAATTAACCCAGTGGCTGTTAAACTTGATTTACCAGCTAGTATGCGAATTCACCCTGTTTTTCATGTGTCACTTCTGAAACCAGTGGTACCCGGAACCCGACTACTGAAACCTCCAGAACCTATTCTAATAGATGGGGAGCCTGAATTCGAAGTGAAGAACATTTTAGACTCAAAAATGTTTAGGTCAAAACTGTTCTACCTAATTGATTGGAAGGGGTACGGACCTCAGGAGAGGTCGTGGGAACCCAGCGACCATGTGCATGCACCTCGATTAGTCAGGAAATTCCACCGACTCTTCCCAGACAAACCAAAACCCCCGGAGGGAACAACCTTGGGAGGGGCCTTGGGGGGGGGGGGGGGGAGTGCTGTCATGGTGCCCGCTCCCGGGGAGCCGGTTCAAGCCCGGCGTCCCCGAAAGCGGACTTCCAGTCCCCAAGGAAGGACCCAGCAACCCCATATAGGGGCCCTTTGGACAGTGTCCTGGCGCCTATGGTGCCAGGCTCATAAAAGACGTCAGTCCTGGGGCCATAGGCACAGGCTCATTATGGGAATGCTTGGGTGCACTTACCTGATGCAGACCATGCTGCAGGATCCCCGGCCTCCTTGAGGCCTGAAAGGAACTACTTTACCTGTGGGACTAATTTACCAATCCGGGCGTGGTCGGGGAAGGATACATACCTGATTGGAGGAAGGATACATACCTGGAACTTCTTCAAGGCTATTTAAACCCCACCCGAACAGCCACACGTGCTTCGCGTTGTTCTGCATCTAGCAGCAGGACGCTCACCGTGTCTGCTCCTGCATCCTGACTTCTGCCACGCCTGCCAGCATCCTGGATCACCTGCAAAGGAAGAGAAGAAGAGAGCAGAAGAAGGAAAAGTCCTTACCTGCTAAATCCGCATCCCGGAAACATCTCGCTGACAATCCTGAAAAGGAAGACTTTAATTTAAAAGCTCATCGCGTCGATCGCTGCAGCGCCGCATTCCACTCACCTTTACAGGGCGCCTCCATGTTCAGCAGTGATCATCTGGATTCGCAGTCACGCCCCAGCGCCTAGGGAGAAAAAGACCAGAACAAAAGGTGAGAGAGAGAAGGGAATAAGGAAAGCTAAATCTCCATGTTAAGACTTACCTTTTGATTCATTCCCTCTTCATTTCGGGTCCGCGCCGCATCCTGGCATTTCCGGACCCCGGCCCCTAAGGGGAAAAAGAGACATCAGCGTTAATGAGCGAATGAAAAGACATTACCAAAAAACGCTCATTAAAGACTTACCTGATTTCTACAAGGATTTCACCTCTCGTCTCGGGTCGGTGCCTGTTCCCCGGCATTCCGTACCCCGGCCCCTATGAGGAAAAAGACACTAGCATTAGTACATTAATGCATGGACACAAGGGGAACCTCTTATCAAAAAACTTACCTGGAAGCCAAGCAAGTTTGGTTCTCACCAATCCGAAAATCCAGTGAAGTAACTGGATACCAACGCGCCCCTGCATCAGAAGCAGGATGGAGAGCTCGTCCTTCCAGACCCTAAGGTGAGACACTACGAGAAATCACAGAAGGGTTTCAAGGAGGGTGAGAGGGGAAAGTGGGAGGCCGATTGCATTACCCCGCAGACAGTTAATCCCCTATTTTCGCCTACAGAAGGATACTTCTGCGAGCCAGACAAGCCAGATTTGGGGGCCCGGTCCAGTCCGTCTTCCGAACCCTGCGCATCACCTTAGAAGAGGTCACAGCAGCGCGAACCAGGCCAGCGCCTCCGTGGGAGTCAGGTGAGCGTAACAGTTTGGCCCTGCTGGGATTCAAACCTGGGTCAGCAGGCTCTGCACAGATGTCAAAGCGAGCACTCTACTCGCTGTGCTATCTGACCGGTTAGCATTAGGCTTCATCTGGAATAGGGTTTCTTAAGGTGGATTTCAATCACATACATCCAGGTGGAATCCTAATCGGCACTTCTCCTGTCAGACAGGCTTTCTTACTCTACTGTTTCCTCCATGAACTCCCTCAATTTCTCTGTGTTTGGATTTAAATACCTGATAAAATCCACCCATGCAGCATCATTTGAAAGAGCAATTTCAATTTCTCATTGGGCAGTGCTATGATAGGTTCTCTTCAGATATGGGCAATATCAATTGCCCCCGCCTACCCTTTTTTGTGATTGGTCTGATGTATTTTGCCATGTGACATAGGTAAATATTTCTCTCCTCCTATCCAGATTTATGATCCAATTGGACTGAAATCTATTTTTATCTGATTTATTCCAAGGACCTACATTATATATTTGAAATTACAAGAACATTTTGAATTTGTGGACATCCTTCAAGTTTCAATAACTGGTGATTTGAGAAAGTTATTTAAATATGTACATGTATTATTAATTCACAAATTAATATATTCTATTTATAATTGTGATTCAGGGTGCTTTGGTGAATTCAAATCTTTTTGTTTTTTAAGTGAAGCAAAGTTCTCAAATGTTATAAATAATAATGATTTCATTTTGGTGCCTTCTAAATGAGTTTGTTTACTTAGTTTTTCAAAAGCTATGCATTGCATGTGTTTGGGAGCTTATCATTAACAGGAAATCTGCTAAACAAATAATCTGACGTCCTAGGCCAGGAAGCAGACACACAATAGATGCTAGTGTTTTGATATACCTAGGTCGAAGAGGTCAGAGTTTAGCAAGATCAGATTGTGTATGCATTATTTTACTAAAGGAGCAGGCCCATGACATTTTGACAAAGTGTCCATCATAACCTTTGAAGCTCCATGAAAATAGATTTTTTCTTCTTTACAATGTAAGGGCTTTAATTTCTTGCATTTTAAAGATTTGAACATATGTTTTGGGTACCCACAGCTATTTCTATTCATCTCAGCTAGTAGATTAGTTAATGGTCACCAGTGTTTCTGTTCTACCACAAAGCTCACCTCTGGACTGACTTTCTGAATTCAGAACTGAGCTTGGATAAGCACAAGCCAAATTTACAAGATTCCACCGGCACTGGCCTTTTTAAAGTGATATGTAATTAGAAAGTCTTGGTCATGTTGTACTTTTCACTTAACAAAAACGTAGTAATGTGTGCCATCAATGTGCATAATACATAGTATATATTGGCTTGTCATATTCTCGCAGAATATTACAATACACTTTGTATCATTAATGTGATATGTCTGCACAAATAAACACGATTTGCACCAGACATTTGCTGTGAAAGACTTGGGTGTATTACATATTAACCTTATTGGCATGAAAAACAATGCACCTTAGTAGTGCAGTAACCTACCTTTCATCAACATGACAGGCCTTAACCACGCCCTAACCGGATGTCCCGCCCCTTGGGGTGTCCATGGCAACGCATGTCCCGCCTTAGCGGATGTCCCGGTGCTGTAGTGACGTCATGTGTTGTGTTGAGGGGCGTGGTGGTGTAGGAAAGGGCGTTTCCGGGGGGTGATGTCGTGGGTGATGTAATATTTTGGGGGCTAGGCGTGGTCTAGCAGGTGTGGTGACATCACGGGAGTGTCCCTGAAGTTTCCCCTAAGGCCTAACCTAACAGTGACGTCATGGCTTGTGTTTAGGGCGTGGTGGTGTAGGAAAGGGTGTTTCCCATTGGTGATGTCGTGGATGAGGTAATATTTTGGGGGCTAGGCGTGGTGCAGCAGGGATGGTGACATCACGGGCGTGTCCCTGATTTTTTTGTAAGGCCTAACCCAATAGTGATGTCATGGCTTGTGTTTAGGGCGTGGTGGTGTAGATAAGGGCGTTTCCCGGTGGTGATGTCGTGGATGAGGTAATATTTTGGGGGCTAGGCGTGTCCCAGCAGGGATGGTGAAATCACGGGCGTGTCCCTGAAGTTTTTTCTATGGCCTAACCTAACAGTGACGTCATGGCTAGTGTTTAGGGCGTGGTGGTGTAGGAAAGGGTGTTTCCCGGTGGTGATGTCGTGCATGAGGTAATATTTTGGGGGCTAGGCGTGGTCCAGCAGGGCTGATGACATCCTTTTGGGGTCAAGGTCCAGGGTTTTGATGAGATGATGTAGGTATGAAGTTGTGATGTCAGGGGGGCAGGCCGGTGGGCGTTGTGGGGTGATGTAGTTGTGGGTCCTCCCCTAGGGGTGGAGTATGGTGTATATATACAGAAGGAGCTCTGGAGAGAGGTAGACGGCGCTCTTGGAGTCTGACTGTACTATTTGCATAACGCTTACAATACCCCTGAATCATGAAGCGTTACAGCTACTACTCTAAGAATACAGGAGGGGAAGACGTCAGCAACACCGCTGAAAAGGCTGATAGTCCTAGAAGTCCGACAACAATAATTGCTGTAGCTGATGAGGAATCGCAAGGTCCCACTTATAGTGGAATGGCGTATGAGGATGAGTTGAGCCAAGGCATTTTTTTAATGAATCTGGGTGATATGACACCTCCTGATTCTTATCCATTTAAAGATGCTGATGGTGTAGAGGCTGGTATAATGGATGCAGACTATACAGAGGCCGATCTGAAGGCTATGGACGAATCTATGAAGACTTCTGAAGAGCCTTTGTATGCGGATCTGGGTGTTTTGGACGAGCTGTTTCCAGATGTAGCCATGACCCCGGAGTTGGAAACAAGCGCTGATGAAGATCGACTGTTTATGGAGACAGCAGATGCTGTGGAGGCCGGTTTGTCTATGAATGCAGCTGTTGCTATGGAGGCGGAGGGACCTGTTCTGTGTAAATTGGTATGTAGGAAAAGGGTGTGTGTGTGTGTGTGTGTGTAAACTATGTGTTTAAAAAAAAAAATAAAAAAAAAAAATATATATATATATATATATGTATTGAAGAGTTACATTTCTTTCTTTTTTGAATTGCAGAAAACGGCAGATAAAGTTGACGGTACTGAAAGTCAACGGTCTTCATTTAATACCGTCAATTTTTACTGTGTGTGCTGTTCAAAAATGATCGAAAGTCCAGCAACACAAGCCCGCAATATGTGTAAGAAGTGTGTTTGTTTAAAGCGCTTTGAAAGTTCTGATGAAGAAGAAGAGGAAGCTATGACTTTTTTGGAAACCTCAACTGTTCAGGCTTTTGCGGCCTGTGTAGTGAAAGTGTGTTTGAAGCGTGATTATTACCGTTGGTGTTATGGACATAAAAGCGATGACCCGCAAGAGGATGCTCATGACTGTTTACTTCTGAATTATCACGCTAGAGCAATACGTCGGATATGTTTTCTGTTGAATTCATATAAAGGTTTTCAGCTGCTTAAAGCTGTATATAAAGGCATGGGCATGCGTGTACATGCTAGTATGGAGAGTGTTCTATCTAAAACATGGATAGAAATATACCATTGTCGCAATCCCGAGAAAAAATTGAGATCTTTACACATGGCTGGTCCTGTGCGTTTTAGAAACCTTAGTAGCCCGTTTAATGGATAAAGATTTTTGTGACGTATACACTTTTGGGAATCCCCTGAAGCCTTGTGTAGCACGCCGTAAACTGTTTTAAAGAGAGAGGAGAAATAAAGAGAGTTTTGTTTTTTATATGTGTATATTTGTTTCTAGGATAAGATTTCTGAAGGGCCAGCAAGGCGTGTCGATCGTAAACTGAAACCGGGTCGTGTATGTGTGGAAAAACTGTTATACGCTATGCTGAAAGAGCGGATATCGGAAATTGCCCCAGATACCCTGAAATATCTACAGATACCTACCCCCCGACCAGAGCCAATTTGTAAAAGTTTGATGTGTATAGGTAACATATGTACCAACACATGGCTCCTGGTATTGGATGAATACTGGCATTTGTACAAATATGATGTGGGTTCTTTATATTTACACCCTAGAGAGGTGTTACAGCAGCTGTTGGAGCAATTGTATGAACATTACTTTAGCATTAAAGGATACGTTTTACAGGACCGCGAATTGTATGAACTTTTAAATGCCTCAAGTGTTCTATGTATACAGAGTTATATGCGGGGGGAACGGGGAGTTTTGTATAATGCTATTTATAAGGCTGCAGAAAAAATATCAAAAAGGGTCACGTTGTGCCAGACGCTATATGTATAAGAGTTGTAATAAAATCATCTTTCAACCATTATGCCTTTGTTTATTTTTTGAAGTGTTTCAGCGGTGAACATCTATTATTGAAGCATGCATGAAAGCTATTATGATGAAAGCGGTGTTGGCAGTTATGGGGGTGTTGATGCTCTTTATAAAAAATTACAACAGGACAAGAAACCTATCTCACGCGGAGCTGTTAAGGAATGGTTATCTGGTGAAGAGGCATATAGTCTTCATAAAAATGCTAGAAAACGTTTTAACAGAAGTAGAACAGTGGTTTCCCAAATAGACGAACAATGGCAGGGTGATATTGTGGATATGCGGACCTATGGGAAGCAGAACGACGGGGCGCAGTACATCTTGACGATTATTGATATTTTATCAAAATACGCCTTTGTCGAAGTTTTGAAGGATAAGACTGGATCAAGAGTGACGGCAGCTTTTAAACATGTTTTTAGCAAAGGCCGGGTGCCTGTAAAATTACAAACAGATGCTGGTAAGGAGTTTTTAAATAGACCCTTCCAAAATCTTTTAAAACAACATAAAGTGTATCATTTTGTAACGTATAACGAAGTTAAGGCGGCTGTTGTTGAGCGCTTTAATAGAACCTTAAAATCTAAGATTTGGCGATATTTTACAGCAAAGAATACACATCGTTATGTGGATGTATTACAACGTTTCATAGAGGCGTACAACCATAGCTATCATCGCTCTATAAAAATGACTCCAAATTCTGTAACGTCTGAAAATTCTTTAACTGTTTGGAAAAACTTGTACGCTGACATGGTAACGAAGAAGGTCAAGAAACCATCCTTGCGCGTGGGGGACCATGTCCGAGTTTCTAAGCTTAAAGGTGTCTTTACAAAGGGGTATCAGCAATCATTTACGGATGAAATATTTATAGTGACCAAAGTAACTGTGAAAGAGGGGGTTTACATCTGTCAGCTGGTTGATTATGATGGTGATGGTGTGAGCGGTAATTTTTATACCGAAGAGTTACAGAAGGTCACCAATGAGCCCCAACGGTTTTATAGGGTTGAGAAAATTCTTCAGAGTCAAGGTAAAGGAAATAAAAAACAAAGTCTGGTAAAATGGACCGGGTGGCCTGAGAAATTTAACAGTTGGGTTAGTGCTTCATCTCTAAAGGATCTACAAAGCAAAGGCGCTCCCTGAGAAGATGGAAAGCAGTGGATTTTATATCACCTTACCCAGTAACGCTTCTCACGATACATTCCCAAACAATGAAATATCAAATTATTGTGTTAAAATGGCTAAACCCGTTGATTTACAAGGATTGTGGGAAGCGGGTCTAATGGAGATTCAATACCCCCATACCTGGGACACTGTGTCTAGAAGAGAGGCCAAATTTACCATCAAACGTGAAGGTCCTATTGAGCTGTTACACGCCGGTTTTCCTCATGGATTTTACAGCAGTATACAAGTTTTGTTGGAGGCTATCAATAAAAGTCTCGCAAACATTGAACGCTATTCTGATATACAATTGTTTCTGGATAAGGTGCAGAGAAAAGTATTTCTAAAATCGACGGATCTTACCACCGAGTTTATATGTAGTGGCAAACTTTTTCGTGTTTTGGGAACCGTTCAACATGTAAAAAGTACTAAAGATTTGGACAAAACACGTGCTGATATTGATGGGGGATTTTACAGTCTTATGATCTACAGTGATATAGTAGAATATCAAAGGGTCGGTGACTCGTACGCCCCGCTAATGAGAACAGCGCAGGTGAAAGGTGAAAATAATGGCATTGTTAATATACAATATATTAAACCTGATTATATACCGGTTTCTAAGAGTCATTTTGACACCATCAATATACAGATAAGGGATGATCAGGGGGAGTTGGTGTCATTTAAATACGGGAAGGTCCTAGTGAAACTACACCTACGTCCTAGGCGCGAAAAAGACTATTAAAAAACATGGTATTTATGAAAAACTATGGGGAGCCGTACGTTTATAGGGATTATTACCGCCGACAAGCTGGTTATGGCAATCAACCTTACTTTCAAGGGGCACCCGTTATGTATGGTACGGGTTTCGGAAGTATTTTTAGAAGCCTCTTTCGAAGGGCTATGCCGTTTCTACGAAAGGGGTTTGAATTAGCCAAACCACATGTGAAAACAGCAGCCACAAATATTGCTAAAGATGTGGTGTCTACGGCTACAACATCCATCGCAAATCGATTTAACCAACCACCGCAAGAGGGTTCTGGGCTGGTTTATGTGAAAAACAACACAAACAAAAGAAAAAGGAAATCAGTACACAGATGGGGCCCTCCAGGAATGCATAAAAAACTAGGATCAGCAACAAAAACGGCTCAGAAGAGAAAAAGAACTCGCAAGAACAGATCGGTCAAGAAAAAAAAAACAGCCCCGGCATTAATATTTTCTAAAAGATGGCGTTCATCCATTGTGCGTCGGGGGAATGTGTGAAATCTGAACTCGATCTGTTTGCTGTACCCCCGACACAAACGAGCATTGAAAACAGCTTTTTCATGGAAGTGGCGCCCCTTGCTGCACTATCTCCGCTAGCACCTATAGAGTTTTATATATCAGGCTCAACAGAGATGTATCTGGATTTAAATGACACGTTACTTTACCTCACTTGTAAAATAACAAAAGCTGATGGATCAGCTATCCCCGCAACGGCTAAAGTTGCTACGATTGCTTACCCTGTGGCTACCCTCTTTAATCAAGTGGATATTACGCTAGGCGACCGGCTGATTACACAGAGCGACAACATGTATGCGTACAGGGCCTATATAGAAAGCATTTTGAACTACAGTAATGACGCTTTGGACACTCAGTTTACAGCGGGGCTTTTCTATAAGGACACAGCAGGCCATATGGAGGATTATGCTCTAGATGGGGCTAATGCCGGTTTTATAAAAAGAGCTACACATGCCAGAGGGAGCAGACATTTTGATTTACTAGGCCGTTTACACTCCGATCTATTTTTCCAGGAGAAACTAATGGTAAACGGCGTTGATCTGAAAATTAAACTTTCTAGAAATAAAGATGCTTTTTGCCTCAACAGCGATGATGCTGAAGCCTACAAGCTGATTATAGTATCAGCTAGTTTATTTATTAAAAGGGTGAATGTGTCGCCCACGGTCAGATTAGCTCATGCTGATGCTCTACAAGTATCAAACTTAAAATATCCGGTGGAGCGGACATCTTTGAAAATTTTCAGTGTTCCAGCGGGTAGCCGTGTCGCCAGTCAAGATAACTTATTCCTTGGACAGTTACCGAAAATAATCATCATTGGTTTTGTGGACAACACAGCTTTTTCCGGGGCTTACGCCAGCAACCCTTTTAATTTTAAACATTACAACATCAACTACGCAGCGCTTTTTAAAGACGGGGTCGTTATACCTTCTAAAGCCTACAGTCCCAGTTTTCAACAAAAAAATACAATTAGGGAGTATTTGGGACTTGTCTCCATCAGCGGTAAACATCTGCATGATAAAGGTTTTGTGATACCCCGGGACGATTATGATGGGGGTTATACTCTCTTAGCTTTTGATTTGAGACCTGATAATACATCAACCGGCCATTATAATCTTATTAGAAATGGTAATCTACGCATAGAAGTACGCTTTGCTGCAAATTTACCCAACACGGTGAATCTAATTATTATGGCTCTATTTGACTCGGTTATGGAACTCAACAATCAACGACAAGTCCTGTATGACATGTAATGGATACTTACCAGATCAAACGTTTTCTAAGTAAAGACAAACACGCTAAGAAAACATTCAAGGGTGTGTATTCATGTGATAACCTTCCAAGAGACATAAGTAATGAGCGACCCATTAGTCTTGTGGCGAACACCGATCCCCATGATAAGGAAGGCACCCATTGGATAGGTATGTTTATAAACAAGGATACAATAACAGTGTTTGACCACCTGGGGTGTTTCCCAAGCCACCCCATATACAAAGGCGCTATCCTGGACTATGTGAAGGATATAGCACCCGTTATACATTATAATAAAACACCTGTGCAACATCCTGAAGACATCACGTGTGGCCAGCACTCCTGTTACTTTGTATCTAACATGTCTGAGAAACACTCGCTGATAAGGGTTATGCACACCTATTCACTGGACCTCCGGCAAAATGATGTCATGGTTACTGCTTTTGTGAATAAGAACAGCTTTCGGAGATCCCCTGTAAATGTTTTTGATCGTTGGCAAAAATGTACTCTTATTACTAAACCTTAAATTGTGTACACATATAAATAAACACATTTTCTTTTTAATTGAAACAGTCTTTTTTGTCTTATTTTTTCATTTATTTAATATTATATAAACATGTTAGACATGATCAAAATGATTAGACATAACGCCTTTGAAAGTATGAATAATATTTTTATTGCAATGAATTAATTTCATTGCAATAAAAATATTATTCATACTTTTGTATGTTGTAATTTTTTATAAAGAGCATCAACACCCCCATAACTGCCAACACCGCTTTCATCATAATAGCTTTCATGCATGCTTCAATAATAGATGTTCACCGCTGAAACACTTCAAAAAATAAACAAAGGCATAATGGTTGAAAGATGATTTTATTACAACTCTTATACATATAGCGTCTGGCACAACGTGACCCTTTTTGATATTTTTTCTGCAGCCTTATAAATAGCATTATACAAAACTCCCCGTTCCCCCCGCATATAACTCTGTATACATAGAACACTTGAGGCATTTAAAAGTTCATACAATTCGCGGTCCTGTAAAACGTATCCTTTAATGCTAAAGTAATGTTCATACAATTGCTCCAACAGCTGCTGTAACACCTCTCTAGGGTGTAAATATAAAGAACCCACATCATATTTGTACAAATGCCAGTATTCATCCAATACCGGGAGCCATGTGTTGGTACATATGTTACCTATACACATCAAACTTTTACAAATTGGCTCTGGTCGGGGGGTAGGTATCTGTAGATATTTCAGGGTATCTGGGGCAATTTCCGATATCCGCTCTTTCAGCATAGCGTATAACAGTTTTTCCACACATACACGACCCGGTTTCAGTTTACGATCCACACGCCTTGCTGGCCCTTCAGAAATCTTATCCTAGAAACAAATATACACATATAAAAAACAAAACTCTCTTTATTTCTCCTCTCTCTTTAAAACAGTTTACGGCGTGCTACACAAGGCTTCAGGGGATTCCCAAAAGTGTATACGTCACAAAAATCTTTATCCATTAAACGGGCTACCCTGTTTCTAAAACGCACAGGACCAGCCATGTGTAAAGATCTCAATTTTTTCTCGGGATTGCGACAATGGTATATTTCTATCCATGTTTTAGATAGAACACTCTCCATACTAGCATGTACACGCATGCCCATGCCTTTATATACAGCTTTAAGCAGCTGAAAACCTTTATATGAATTCAACAGAAATCATATCCGACGTATTGCTCTAGCGTGATAATCCAGAAGTAAACAGTCATGAGCATCCTGTTGCGGGTCATCGCTTTTATGTCCATAACACCAACGGTAATAATCACGCTTCAAACACACTTTCACTACACAGGCCGCAAAAGCCTGAACAGTTGAGGTTTCCAAAAAAGTCATAGCTTCCTCTTCTTCTTCATCAGAACTTTCAAAGCGCTTTAAACAAACACACTTCTTACACATATTGCGGGCTTGTGTTGCTGGACTTTCGATCATTTTTGAACAGCACACACAGTAAAAATTGACGGTATTAAATGAAGACCGTTGACTTTCAGTACCGTCAACTTTATCTGCCGTTTTCTGCAATTCAAAAAAGAAAGAAATGTAACTCTTCAATACATATATATATATATATATATATATATATATATATATATATTTTTTTTTTTTTTTTTTTTTTTAAACACATAGTTCACACACACACACACACACACACCCTTTTCCTACATACCAATTTACACAGAACAGGTCCCTCAGCCTCCATAGCAACAGCTGCATTCATAGACAAACCGGCCTCCACAGCATCTGCTGTCTCCATAAACAGTCGATCTTCATCAGCGCTTGTTTCCAACTCCGGGGTCATGGCTACATCTGGAAACAGCTCGTCCAAAACACCCAGATCCGCATACAAAGGCTCTTCAGAAGTCTTCATAGATTCGTCCATAGCCTTCAGATCGGCCTCTGTATAGTCTGCATCCATTATACCAGCCTCTACACCATCAGCATCTTTAAATGGATAAGAATCAGGAGGTGTCATATCACCCAGATTCATTAAAAAAATGCCTTGGCTCAACTCATCCTCATACGCCATTCCACTATAAGTGGGACCTTGCGATTCCTCATCAGCTACAGCAATTATTGTTGTCGGACTTCTAGGACTATCAGCCTTTTCAGCGGTGTTGCTGACGTCTTCCCCTCCTGTATTCTTAGAGTAGTAGCTGTAACGCTTCATGATTCAGGGGTATTGTAAGCGTTATGCAAATAGTACAGTCAGACTCCAAGAGCGCCGTCTACCTCTCTCCAGAGCTCCTTCTGTATATATACACCATACTCCACCCCTAGGGGAGGACCCACAACTACATCACCCCACAACGCCCACCGGCCTGCCCCCCTGACATCACAACTTCATACCTACATCATCTCATCAAAACCCTGGACCTTGACCCCAAAAGGATGTCATCAGCCCTGCTGGACCACGCCTAGCCCCCAAAATATTACCTCATGCACGACATCACCACCGGGAAACACCCTTTCCTACACCACCACGCCCTAAACACTAGCCATGACGTCACTGTTAGGTTAGGCCATAGAAAAAACTTCAGGGACACGCCCGTGATTTCACCATCCCTGCTGGGACACGCCTAGCCCCCAAAATATTACCTCATCCACGACATCACCACCGGGAAACGCCCTTATCTACACCACCACGCCCTAAACACAAGCCATGACATCACTATTGGGTTAGGCCTTACAAAAAAATCAGGGACACGCCCGTGATGTCACCATCCCTGCTGCACCACGCCTAGCCCCCAAAATATTACCTCATCCACGACATCACCAATGGGAAACACCCTTTCCTACACCACCGCGCCCTAAACACAAGCCATGACGTCACTGTTAGGTTAGGCCTTAGGGGAAACTTCAGGGACACTCCCGTGATGTCACCACACCTGCTAGACCACGCCTAGCCCCCAAAATATTACATCACCCACGACATCACCCCCCGGAAACGCCCTTTCCTACACCACCACGCCCCTCAACACAACACATGACGTCACTACAGCACCGGGACATCCGCTAAGGCGGGACATGCGTTGCCATGGACACCCCAAGGGGCGGGACATCCGGTTAGGGCGTGGTTAAGGCCTGTCATGTTGATGAAAGGTAGGTTACTGCACTACTCACCTTGTTTCTTGCAATATGTTTTGTTTATAGTAAACAAACTTGACAGCCTGGGTTTTTTTCTCAGCAAGGGTGGTCTGTCTTCTAAAGTGGGTTGCGTTCCTGTTATAAAAAAAAACAGCACCTGGGGGAAATAGAAAGTAGGGACCTTTAAACAAGAAAAGTAAAGCACACTATAGGTTTTGACATCTCAACACCTATAAAAAAAATGGGGTTAGAAAAAAAGATGTTCTTGGGATGGTATCCCATCATGTTTCGGAATTTATACTTAAACCTTTGCCAAGACACGTAATTGTCAAAGGCAATCTGGTTTTTAGGCCATACACAATGAGTATGAGATAGACAAATGCCATATAGATTGCAGTTGTAATACTTTTTTCATAATTCAGCTACTGGGTTTTGCTGTTTGGTTGGTTGGCAAGTTCTGTCTTAGATGGGAGGACAGCTGCCAGCAAATGATGGCACTTTCTTTTTAATGAAACTCGGCCACTATTTTCTAAAGAGACAATATTTCATCCTGCCGTGTGGTTTGTATTATTCAAAACCTAATATACGTCTGTTGTTTAGCGGATCAGTCTGACATTTGTATGGTTGTGACCGACTAGCCAGAACCCCCCCACCCCCCTCACTGCTTCTGACACTATGCCACAAGTGGTGTCCTAGAGTGAACCATCACTGTGTTTCGTAAGCAGCTTTCTGGGCTAGCTTGTGTACCCCAAACCATCTGGTATTCATTCAGTGCTGCTGTTTTCACGTAGCCTCATTGTACGTTCCCACCTTTATACTAACCTCCCCGTTTGCAGCCCTTTGTGTTGGTAAGTATTGTCTGTTGGTGTGTCCTTTACACCCTCACCGCCTCCTTTAGATGCCCCAGAACTCCCTATATTGAAATCCTGTAGGAAACTGAAATAGTAACCGTTGTTTTTCCCCCTAACCCATTCTGTGTATTTTACTGCTAACACTGTCTTGTGTTTTTTTTCTTTTCTCGATGTGCTTCCTTCGTCTGTGAATAACTGTGTGTCTAGAAACAGCTCTGGAGTGACTTTGCGGTGCTCAATGGGGGGAAGATTAATAGTGACATTTGGAAGGCAAGTATGCAGCCACTTTTTTGCAACGTTTTACCTGTACACACGTGGGCTGTTCTGTTGCTTGCATGTCACGTGGCCGCTGCGCCTTTTTCACAAGACCCTCCCATAATGTAGGTCTGAGTGAGTGAGAGGACTGGGGCTGGGGTGGTAGGCAGCCCCCTTCCCATGAGCATTGCTGACAAATTCACCTCAGAAGGGCGATGTGGCCACCGCTGCAAGGTGAACTTGCAAGACTGGACTGGTGTTGGAAAATAGCTGGGAATGCATGCGTGCCCCCTTTCTGCAGCCGGACACATGCTCGGTCTTGGCTTCGTTGCACGGAGGGGAGGGCATCTGGCCTGTGTTGGTTGTCTCATGTGCAAATAAGAGCAGAATTGCAGAATGCGCCCTGACAGCCCTGCGCCATTTCTTTGCAGGACTTGCACGCGGCCACTGTAAATCCACATCCCAGTTTGAAGGAGTTTGAAGGAGCAACTTTGCGCTACGCCTCTTTGAAGCTCAGGTAGGCACCAGCTGAACAGTCGATTGTTACTGCTCACTGACTCACTCCACTTTATTTCCTCATCCGTTTCCAACAGACTTCGAAAGAGAATCCTTGAACTAGCCCACAGAGGGTACGACGTTCCCTTACTTTTCAGGGAAATCTGTCATCTTTACCTTACTTTGTGGGGCCCGCCAGGACAGAAGGGCAGGCCACCTTTGTTTTTTATTAATGTTTGTATGTTCGTCCCTGCTGGGGATTCAACTCCGTGCCCTGCAATAACAATCCATTGTTGCATATAATTAGCTGTATTTCTTTCAATGAACTCCCTGGGACATAAAGCCCATTCCCAGGCAGTCAAAAAGCCGAGCTCTGCAGCATGCTGCGAATTGCTGTAGCCACAGCAGTGTTTGCAGGTAGAGATAAAGGTGTGTGTGGCTTTAGACATGGGCATGCCTCTCGAGCGGTATGAATGGTGGGTAAAGGGGGGCTGCATAAAGATGCATGCTGAGGGGGGCAATGCCACACTAATGCTGGTCCTTTAAATGCATATGCTTGCAGACTGTTTTCTTCAGACTTGCAAGAACTGTAGTAAAACACAGTGCTTTGTGGGGTAGTAGAGGAAAGGAAGGACCCAGGTATGGGGTTTGAATTGGGGAAGGGAGGGGCAGGGCAGAAAAGGGCGTGGGCAGAGGCAATATGATTCCACATTCGTTTATTTTTTTTTAACACTTCGACCACTTTACTATCCATTTTCTATCATTTGTTTTGCAGATGGACGGCGGCGCCATTTTGCTGAAGCGTATAAACTATTTGCCTGCTCAAGTTTCCCACATATGTTATTTCTTTCTTCCTAGAAATGTCCCTCAGTCAGATGCAGACGAGTCCTGTAGGATCAACAGTGACCCAGAGGCCAAGGTCAGTTGTTATTCCAATTTAATTTAATAGTTGCATTTTTATTTTGGATCACCCTTTTTTTGGTGACGGCATACATAAATTGTCTTTTTTTTTCAATGCTTATATCCGCGTGAATAATGCACTGCCTTACATATAGATTTCGTACAATGTTCTCAAAATCTGGAATTATTGTTTGGAATAACTTAATCAATCAATGAGTTCAAAATTGTCAGTTAAAGCCAGACCATTTTTCTTCCATGCTGAAATATCAAACTTGAAAACACAAAAATTAAAGTTCTAATTGGTATAAAAAGCACTTTTAAAGCATGGAAAATGACAGCAGGGAGCCGGGGGAAGGGAGCAGGGATTCTGGGGGTGTTTCCTGGAGAGTCAGCAGAGGGGAGGGGAAGTAGTCGTGGGACTCCCTCTGTCTAATTCTGGCACTACCCCAATTGCCGTCCGGCATAGTAATTGTAGCTGCCTGTTTTATGCATCAGCCTCCCTCCACCTCTCGTCTCCTACCCTTTTTTTTTCTTTTTTCCTGTGTAAATCGGGTGCTACCTCAATTGCCGTCAGGCATAGTAATTGTAGCTGCTTGCCTTCTGCAGCCACCTTCCCCTCCCCCTCCCTCTGCCTCTTTCACGTCTACCACCATAGCACTTACTCTTATCACTGTCCCTTGACCTCTGATAATAGCCTGTCTGTCCCTTTCCCTTTCCTTCTCTCCTCTCCTACATCTCCCTCCCCAGTACTCTCTGGGTTCAGTCGCTGACCCTCTATGATAGTCACTTGTTTTGTTCCTCTCCTCTTCTCCTCCCTCCCCTCCCCCATACCTTTCCTCCTCCCCCTCCTTTTGTGACTCTTGCACTGCAACAATTGTCGTCAGGCATAGTAATGCTACTGCTGTATTGTCTCCTTTTTCCTTCCCCACTTCTCCCTTATTGTTCTATGCACGTGTACTATTTGTTAAGATATGATAGTTTCTTTATCACATTCTGACGTTTTCAAGGACCTGTAAGAATGTAACTGTATTTTCCCATGCTCCCTTCCTCCTTGAAGCGCTTTGAAACACATTGTGTACAGGCGCTATACAAATAAACAATCAATCAATCAAAACAGGGATGTGTGATGGTGTAAGCACAATGAGTTGAGAGAAGGATGTTTGAGAAAAGATCACATAGAACTAATTCCGGTAGAGACAGAGGATCAAGCGGAAAGGGCCTCCATTTCACATTGGGGGGAGTATTATAGGTCTCATGATCTGCCACATACATCTAATCGCCTTTTGCTCAGAGACTGGCTAACTATTGCTGACAGGTTCATAATTGCACCCATAATTGCCTCATTGAAACACATCAGTGCATCGTACCTGCTGCAAATCCCATGTCTTGTATGTATCCAGGTTTAGTTATATATTGTCGAGTTTGGAATTCTAATCCGGGAGGGGGGAGAGAGGAGATGAGCACTTCTTGAGTAATGTTGGTTCTGTTCTTTCACAGTAAGTGCAAACACCCCCTGAGCTGCTTCAGGAGCAAATTACAGGGTCTTGATTAGGGAATAGCAGCACTTGATAACTAAGCATATTTTTAAGCGGTGACCGTGGTGGGTAGATGTACATTTGCTTTTCCTATGTAATCAACAAAGCCTGTGCCTCTATGAAATGGGTGCAAGAATGCAGACAAGGTCAACATCTTAAGATGTCCAGCTTGCGGATCTATTTTGCAGCTTGGAAGATCACAGTGGAGTCGGTGCTCAGGGATGGCATTGACATGGTGAGAGTAGAAACGCTGGGGCTTTGCCTCCTTGCAGCCACTCCACTTGTTCAGGGTGCAGGAGATTCTGCACCTGTGTGTAATGTTCCGGTGCGCCCTGCTGGTCTACGGGGGGTGGGGGATAGTCGAGAGAATGTAAGCGCCCCCTCCCCAATCCCAGGAACGCATGCCGACTTAATATACTAACCTGAACAGCTAAAATCGCTGCCTTTTTCTTGAGATTGTGACTGTGTTCGCGTAGAGTAGCAAACTAATTGAGAACGTGGGGACATTCTCAAAGGGGGCTGCCATAGAAATTTAGTAGATTTTGAGAATGTTGATTGTAATTTTCTGCGTATTTAGCGCCAGGTGGGCTTTGCTCAACATGTGGGGTTGAAACTCGCTCTTAAAAGGCACTTCCTAGCCCTGGAAGGACCCCTGATGGCACAGAGTGGCATCTCTCCCATTGTCGCATACCCTGTCCTAAGGTATACTTGTACATTTTGCATGTTTGCATTGTTAGTTTTGGATACATACAAGCAGAAACTGAAACTTCTTTTGTGCCTTGAAACACCTTTGTTTATAGGTGCATTATAAATTCCCAATAAATAAATAAAATATTGCATTGCAGTACAGCCACGAGGGTGATGGGATGCGAGAAGGGACGCACCGTTTATGGATGTTGGTAGGTTATTTACCCGCCCATTGATGGCCCAATGCCGTGCTAATCCCTGTGGCCATTCCCACCCACTATCTGCACCTCCCCGTCCAAACATATCCTCCTGGGATCTCCTTCATCTATCTTTATCAAGCTGTAACATCAGTGACAGAGACAGCCACTGGCTTGGGAGGGCTTCATTTAAGAAGCAGAACTCTCCTGTGACGCTCAGCCCCAGCAGGTGATGACAAAAGCCTGTCAAATCGCTCACCTGTGCGAGCAGTGTGTAAGTAAACGTGCAGTGGAAGTGGACAGCAGCCTGCCCAGCCCAGAACAGCATAGCCCCCATGGGGAGGCCAAATACTTAACTGCTCTGGCACACTTTTAGATGCCCCACACCTACTTTGGGAAACTTAATATCCTATGAATTGGGGTGGATACAATTGACCAATGCAAGTTGGAATAGCTATACAGCCTCCTGGTCTCGGAGGAAGGAAGACAGGGTTGACAGCGCAGTGGGTAAATTCACTTACTGCAGCGATCTATTTGTAACCTGAAGGCAATGCACTTATCCTTATGCATCACTTTTCCCCCCTCAATTGTTTCAGGACATTTAGGACCAGTATCACGGTTACCAAAGCCGTAGGACACAAAACAAAGGGACAACTGAGAGTGGGCATGCAGGCACTTCCATGGGTATTGAGTGTTGGGTAATCACTCACAGGCCCATTTTTGACACACTTTTTTAAAGCTCCCCTCCAGCGCTCCGAAATGTTGACGTTGCTTCCACAACTTTCCTCCCTTGAGTAATATCAAGTGCTGTTGTGTAAGTGCATGCTAGTGTTATTTTAAAGTAGTATTCTAAGAGTTAATGGCTTAATTGCAGGGCTATGTGTGCTACTAATGCAATAAAAATGCCTTGACCAAGTGTGCCTTCTGCCATTTTATTTATAAGCAGTATGCCTAGCCTGATAAAAAAAAAGCAAGCATTGGCAAAGATTAGGTATTGGAAAGGCATTTGCCAGACACTACCTTATGTCCAGACAATCACACCATTTTACAGCCATTATCTCAAAGCTAGGTAGTACCATGCTCGCTGCGCCGGGCAAATGCCTATCTAATACCTATACAAAAGACCAAACTGTTGGCTTTGCCAAAACTTGTTATCTCATGTTGCCAGTATGTAACCTTGCAGTGCCCTCTATGTGACCAGCTGAGCGTCCCACCCTCACTGGCAGTTTGTATGTATGGGTGCGGTAGGTTGTACATAACGCTAATCTACCTGTGAAGCATTCAGGTGCTATAGAAGGAGAGACGTGATGGGGCACAAGAGCATGGATGCGGTTAGGACGGACTATTAAGAGCACACTGGGAAGGTCATGGAGGGAGGTTCGTATAGGATCCTCGTTGACCATGCTCTATGGTGATAATACGCTCCGCAGCTCTGGCTGCTGTAAGTTCCTTTTGTAAAATGCTTCTTGTGGGAGCACTGCTGGCCGCCAGCCCGAGTTTTGGTAGGCCAGAGCGAAGCGTGGGTTCAGCTCACACTGCAGGGCCGTTAAACACCATGACTGTCTCGGCGGCGGGGTGTGAAAGTTATTTGCACCCTGGGATTTCCGGGGGTGCCGATAATTTTCTATTGTTTTTTGATTCTGTCGGGAGAAGTTCTCAGCACGAGCACATCTCCCGTCAGAATGGAAAAAAGTTTTAAAAAATGTCCGCTGCCATTAGGAAATAGACTAGGTCCCTTTTCGGTTGGCAGCGGCCATTGAAAACATGTTCAAAAATGGCTGTCGTCATATGTGGCGGTGGCCATTTTTCTTGGTGTTTTTCCACCGCCACGGCCGGTGAAGGCGGAATTGCGCCCGGGAAAGACAGATTCTGATTGGTCAGACAGCCTTTACCAGATGCGAATGAGAAATAAATTGTGGCCTCCAAAGGTTTGTCTAAGTACCACCAGGCAGAGTGGGCAACAGCTGACGGTACTCGTAGACGTAGTAGCAGGCCCCCTTGTGGGAGTCAGTAGCATCAGCACTGCACTGGTCCACGCACCTTGTGCACTTCTTGAATTCAATCATCAAATGCTGTGTAAGTGACTTCAATTCAGCACTCCAGCTAAGTCAATGCCTAGTCTGGGATGCCCAATGGAAGCCCTTATTTATATATTTGTATGTCAAAGTTCTTTAAATCTGGATGATGAACCCTTATATAACGCCCCTCTCTTTGGATCTCCCCGACCTCACTGAGCCAAGAAGTAGGGTTGTTTTGCAAATTAAAATGTTTATTTGAAGAATTGAACAATATATATATATATATCACACTTTTATGAATAAAATAATCTCTGAATAGCCCACTTATGAATATGACAATGATCAGCAATGGGTAATATTACAATGTCAACAATCTCTTTAATCAGTAAGCAGTAGGAATAGGAGAATAAGGTAGCAGAGAATACTTTTATGGTTCAAGGAAATGCAAGATGGGAAAGAATGCAGCAGAGAAATAAACTAGATCTGGTTTCAATCAAAAGACAATATAATCACATTTTCCCCTGTGACTACTCACTCCCCCCGCCCTCCCCCGATGCAATATGAAGAGATAGAAATGAGGGCACACAGGTTTCAAGAATACAATCAATAATGCAGTTCAATCCCACTTCCCCCAGCAAGCTTAGAGAAAACAGGTATGATTTTAAAACAGGCAAAAATACTTCTGAATGTGATTGCAATGAATGTGAAAAATATGCTAAAATGATTTTCATTCACTAAAGGATATTCAGGATAGTGAGAGTTACTTTGGATTGGTAAAGGTCAACACTAGCAATGATTCATGAATGATTATCAGATTGGAAACGAATTTCAGCAGTTGCAACAAGAAACAGCTATTCTGACATGCGGTGAAATGGAGCTAAATTGCAATTCGCAGCAATTTTTCCACGTGCGTGAAACGCGATTACGGAAAAACTATAAGGAATTGGAATGTCGTTTTGGGTTCGTTCTAGGACGTGCGGTTACAGAGGTTTTTGTGAAGGTAGATTTTCAGAAACAAAGTCAAGATTTCAAAATGACAGATTGCACTTTACAGATTTGGAATCAACAGGATGGACACAAGATTCTATAATGCAGTTCTGGACAGGTTGAAGTGGATGTAAGAGGATTACTTTAAACTAAGAGATTGGTTATGGACAGTTCTAGACTAAATACTCACTCCTAGGCTTTGGACTGGAATGGGCCTCGTCAAAGATCTGGTCAAGGGTTTGGCTTCACTCTCGCCACCGGACAGGTCCAGGCACTCTGGGTTGTGCTCTCAGCACCGCACTGGGGTTTGGACAGCCTCTCAGACTGGATCTGACGGGTTCTGGATACAGCGCTGCTTTCTGGGTCTGGATCTTGGTTCTAGCACAGGGTTCTTAGCCAGAAGCAAAACAGCTCAGCCAGGCTGTTGAATGGTTTAGTTAGGCCCCGTGGAAGTTTAGGGATTAGAATAGGGTTGCTAGGTTCTGAAGGCCTGCTGCAAAGAGTTCAGTTTTGGGTTAGGCCTCCACTTCACGGTTCTAGAGTTTGGTTCTAGAGTTGGTTCTAGATGTGGAATCTGGAGTCTTCCTGCAGGGTGCTGCACCAAGAAATCAGTTGAGTAGTGGAAAAAGGTGTGTCCTATCTGTCCTCACAGTCCCTATTTATGTATTTCCAAAGTGGGTGGGGAGGCTGATTCTTTATGCCCAACCCTCTAAGGATTGGATTGGTTAAAGGATCAGCGTGTCACCTGGTGTCATGTTTATGGCTTAGGTGAAAACACTCCTCTTTGTGTTTGTACAGTATATCTGATTTTCATAAAACACATATTTACAATATACACGACTTGTTAATGCTACCTAAATTGCATGACAGATTGCCTAAGGTACACTGCTGTCCAACTCTTATCTTCCTAGGAGCTCTGGTTCAGAAATGACCACTTTGTGCGCTTTTGGTGGGTTTCCCAATATTATTTCTGCACTCATTTTTAGACATGCATTCATATCCTCTCTGGGCATATTACTGTCATTTCCTATGTTCATAGCAACAATACAGCAGCTACAATATGAATAAATTCCGGGGTTTGGTCTCAGAACATCACACGGCGTCCTGCTTAGTTTTAAACCGTGAGGGAATTTTTCATTTTAAGAACCCCAAAGTTTCCCATTTTTGTCAGCTTGGTACAATTTGTTATAAGCATTATTATAAAACATACATTTGCTTTCAATTCAATTCACATCTCCGTCTGGTCCGCCCCCTAGAGCTGGGCTGACTCAGAGGGTCACATGTCTTGTTTCCTGCCAACACTTTGTTGACAGTTCCACCCGAATTTAGCATATTCCTATTCACCCTAAAGAATCCATTGTCTTGACTGAGAGCAACAGGCCAGGGTGCCTCTGCTAGTTCCTGTTCACACCAGCCTGTCAATCTCTTGGCCAAGGGCAGGGGAAGCTTCCTTTGTCCAGGGAAAAGGTGTGAAGGGTTCTCAGGGGAAGCAAGCCTTTTGGAGTTTTAACTGCATCAGGTTACTTTCTGATCAATTGTATCATAGTTCCTTGTGAAAGAAATAACATTTATAACCTTAAAATAAGCAACATATCTTTAAATCAAGTCTTTTTCAACATGAAATCACTGTGTGGCACTCTATATGGCATGTTGATGGAATTCTCTTCTTTTGGCATAGTTTGGGTTCAATTGTTGAACTTTACACAAATGGTTTTAAAACACCGGCTTTCTGGTAGAGGTGAGCAACGGTATTACACCCATTTTTGACAGCTGTCTTTCCATCAAGTATCTTTAAAATAGGATTTTGTTCTGAGAATATATGATTCTTTTTAACATTGTATTGATGTGGATTCTTGCAGTAATGATGTGGAACACCCAACAAAGAGGTTGGATCTTTTAGGTGATTTGTGAGTCATGATTTTAGCAATTTGTGACAATCAAGAAAACAGATTTTCAAACAGCTCTGTGTTTCTTTTTGCACTCGGCATTGCTTTTTCCAAGTGGTTTCAGGCTGCTTTGTGGGTAGCCCAATGGTGGTTTTTGGAAGTGGTCTCCTGTGTTACCACTGACATAGGCAAAAGTAGATGGTGCAAATTGACAATGGGGGTCCTTGGAGTCTCTCTGCCAGACATTAGTCCTGTTTGCGAGAGACTTACCCAGAGTCTTTAGCTCACTATCTTTCACAGAGAAGAAATATCCCAAATATATCAGTCTTTGTCCTGCCGTGGGGCAGTCCAGCACTGAAATGCTAGGCAATTCTCCTCTGAACAAGAGTAACAACAGCATCTCCAGACACGTGTTTCGGTAAGAGGGACTCCCAGGACCCCCCTTGTTAATTTGCATATTTAAGTAACTTTGGGTCTCACCCTAAGTTACTAGGGGAATCCAGACGTGCACCCCTTGCTCACTATTCTTAGAGAGGCACAGCTCCTCCCTACTGATGAGGTCCAACCAGACCGAAACACCTGTCTGGGGATGCTGTTGGTACTCTTGTTCAGAGGAGAATTGCCTAGCATTTCGGTGCTGTACTGCCCCAGGGCAGGACAAAGACTGTTATGTTTGGGATATTTCTTCTTTGTGAAAGATAGTGAGCTAAATACTCTGGGTAAGTCTCTCGTAACCAGGACTAATGTCTGGCAGAGGGTCTCCCAGGACCCCCCTTGTTAATTTTAAAAGTAGATGGTGGCCTATTTTTCAGGTTTTCACTGCGCAATTTCTGGTGATTTCTAGCGAGCAGCATGCTTTCCGGTGGCCATTATGATGTTTCTGCTGCCAGAAATGCACAGTGATGTTTCATGGCTTGGATGAGTTGGTTGATACATCCCACAGCTGCGTGGCGGGCAATAAAAGACTTGAACAAGTGAAAGCATTTGCTGCAAAGAAGCCAGAAGCTACATAAAGGTACAACCCAAGGAGACGAGGTGCAGGTGTGAAAACAGCACTGCTTCTGTGCTCGTCCAGAAGACGGCATGCTGTGGAGCAGAGATGTAGCCAGGATAGTCTAACAAGTGGGGCCTGAAGCTAATGTAGTTGGGCCCACTGCAGTGACATTAACATCTGTAAATGCCCACACAGTGCTGCTGAGTGGGCACTGACAGATTTGGGGTGGGTCTTGCCCACTCAGGCCCTACCCTGTCTACACCTCTGCTGTGGAGGGCAAGGTGGCCCATACTGGATACTCCTTTATGCACATTTTAGGGCCTAGCATGGATGTGTGTTAAGAGGTGATGGGACATCCCGGTAGGACATACAATTAGGAACCTTGACAGAAGGGGTCTGTCATTGTGCAGATGAGCATGCGCCGAATCTTTTAACCAGCAGATTGTAGGTCACTAGTTCCCCAAGGGAGCTGCTTGCCACCTGGTGGCCATTTGATAGCACTGCATTGTCTCAATCGTATTGCAAATCCGTTCAAGATGACTTTACTGTCAGGACTTGTGCTAAACACCAGCAGAGGCGTAAAAGGGCAGCCATTACTGGGATGTAGCAGAATCTGATTTGCTACTGCACAAAGTCAGTCACGTGTTTCAGCAACTACTCCAGCTACTGTTTTAATGGAAAATCAAATAGATGAGGTGGCCCGAGTTTTTTCCTGGGATTACCCTGAATACTCCTACGACCCGTCCCCTTTCCTCCATACTTATGGGACATCTCTCCGTCCTGTGGGACTGGACCAGAGCACTTTGTAAAAAGCATCCACATTTTTTTCAAAAATGTCTCTCCTCTCTTTCCTGCGTGGGGCATGGCATGCGGCCGTAACCCCGCCCACCTTGGCTCCGCCCTGCGCATCGCCCATTAGTCCTTTTCTCCGCACGATCGAGGCTGGACGCACTTGCATCCTCGGAAGATTTTCTTCCGTTTTTCCCTCTCTGGCTCTCGCTAGCGTTCGTTTACTAGTCTGTCTATGTCTTTTAAACTAGATTTTCCAGACTGTTCATCATGTCACCGTCGCTTTGCGAGGGCGGATCCCCATCCTCTTTGTTTAGAGTGTTTGGGGCCGGAACACAGTTGGGACTCCTGTTTTTACTGTGACTCCCTTTTGGTCCGGGCTCTTCAACGTCGGTTGGAGCGGTGGGAGGAGGTGTTCGGACAGACTCCTCCTTCGCATTTTCAGGCGTTCATCGACGAGAAGAAAAAACGGCTGGTAAGTTCTTTGATTTTCAGAGCACCCCGGCCGGGGGATACCTTCCCAGGTTCCTCTCGAGCCGGGAGGGGCGTTGATCCCTCTTCTACCGGGGTTCGCCCTGTGAGGTGCCTGTCGGGCCTAATAATTCTACCAGAGTTTTCTCCGAGGGTCTCCATAAGGGGCCTGTGATCACCGGAGTACATTCTGAGGCCCCTCCTGTGGGGGCTGTGTGTAGACCCACTTCTACTGAGTCGTGGGTTACCGGAGCTTGCTCTGAGGCCGTTCTTTCGGCTTCCCTCAAAAACAAGACCGGGGTACGCCCCGAGGTCTTGGCTGGGCTTGAGGTTACCGAACGCATGTTCGAGGCCCGTGCCGATAAGGCTTCTACAGGGCCTAGGTCCGAGGTCCCTCGTACAGAGGCTAAGGCTACCAACAGTTCTGAGGGGCCGGGCAAGGCCCTGTCGGTGACAGCGCACCGTTCCCGCTCTTGTGGTGACACCAGATCTGTTGAGAGGGCAAAGAAGAAAGTTTCTTCTTTTACCGGCAGTGCCGAGGCTCTTCCTTCGAAGGCTCAGTTGGCGGTTGGTATGTCGCAGAAACATTCCAGGCCTCATAGTACCGGCTCTGCCGAGGTTCCTTACGTTAAGGCTAAAATTAAGACCCCTGATCCATCGACAGGGACCCCTGCCTCACTTCCTCACATGCCGCAGTTCCCCTCAGATGAGGACAAAATGGCGCCCGTTCCCGCCACAACCACGGTGGCCATTTTAGGTACTACCCCATCGGCCCCTGGTGTAGGGTTTGGTCCTTCGGGTGAACCTAAGGTCCCTTGTGCGCATCCTTACCGGCCAGTTAATGATTGGAACGCCCGGATGCCTCTTCCGCACAATACTTCGTTGCCCGCGGGGGCGGCTCCCTCGATTTTATGTGGATACGTCGGCGGAGGGGCCTGTGTGGCACCCTTCCCCGTTGCGTCCCTGGATTTGTCCACCTCATGAGAGGTCTCCTCAGGTTCCGAAGCAATCTCCTAAGGACGCCTTTTTCGGTAAATTTCAAGCGCTTATGCGCACCAACCCCATGAGGGAATATTTCAAGGGGCTTTTCAAGGAGATATGTCCACCCGTGCCTCCGGCTCCACCCGTCCCGTCGGTGGTTCCGCCGGTGCCTCCCTTGCCCGTGGTGCCTCCCCCTGCGCTTCCGCCTGTGCCACTAGTGTCCCCAGTGGACAAGGCAGTGCCTGACTCGGCTCAGCAGGAGTCGGACCTGTCAGATGAGCCTCAAGGCGATCAGGACAACGAGGACCTGCCCCGCTCTACCAGAGCTTTCCATGACCGGGTACTGGACATGATGAGCTTCTTAGATGTTCCGGTGCCTGAGGCACCTGCTCCGCAGGAGGGCGTGCTTTCTGGGGCGTTCACCTTGTCTCCTTTGGAGCGTACCGGCCTGTTCTTGCAGAAGGAGGTTCTGGCCAAGGTCCGAAGAGTTTGGGAAAAGCCACACTCGGGACTTTTTGTCAATAAAAAGATTGATGCGAGGTACAGGCTACATTCCTTGGAAGAAGTGGCCTTGTCGTCTTGTCCGCCTCCCTCCTCCACAGTGGTGGCTGTGGCCACGTTGCAATCCAGACCTGCAGCTTCCTCCTCCGCGACTCAGGTCTTGGGAAAGGAGGACAAGCTCCTGGACTCCCTAGGGAGGAAAATCTTTGCCAATTTGGCCTTGCAGCTCAGGCAGGCCAATGCAGAATTGATTTTGGCGGGAGCTAACATGCGGATGTGGAGAGGTCTGTCATAGTTTGAGGAGCACATTCCAGTCGAGAAGCTGGAGGATTTCAGAGGAGGCCTTTCCGATGCCAGGGTCTTGGCCCAGGATCTCCTGGAGGCTGCGGCTCATCACGTAGACACCTCGGCTGGGGGTCTGATGCTAGGGGTTGATACCTCACGGCAAGCGTGGCTGCATGCCACTAAGTTCTTGAAGGAGGTGCAAGACAAGGTTCTGGACCTTCCATTTGATGGTAAGGAGCTTTTTCATAAGCCTGCCAAATGAGGGTTTTCCGCGCTCGCACGAGACCCCGGTGGGAGGACGCATTGCGTCTCATTGGGAGGCGTGGCAGGCCATCACAGAAGACAGATGGGTCTTGTCAGTCGCTCGAGCGGGCTTCCGCTTACCTTTACCCCCTACCCCACCCATCAACCCTCCTTTTCAGCTGTCGGGCTCACCCTCCCTCAAGGCCGAGGTTCAGAAACTTGTACACCTCGGGGCTGCGGAATGCGTTCCCCTTGGGGAGCGAGGGGAGGGCTTCTACTCCCGGCTGTTTACGGTGCCCAAACCCAACCAGGCTGGCCTGGACACCATCCTAGACCTTTCCCAGTTCAATCTTTTCTTACCCCAAGAGAAATTCAAGATGATCAAGCCCAGCCAGATACGCTCCTCCTTGCGGATGGGCGATTGGCTCAGCGTTGTGGATCTTCAGGACGCGTACATGCATATCCTGATTTGGAACCCGCAAAGGAGATCTCTCCACTTCTCTTTGGGAGACGAGCACTTCCAGTTTGGAGTGCTTCTTTTTGGCCTCAGCTCCGCGCCGCGTGTCTTCACGAAGATTATGTCGGTGATTGCGGCCTAACTTCGTCTCCAGGGTATCCATGAGTATCCGTATTTGGACGACTGGCTCTTATGCCGGGGTGCGCCCCGAGGCCTTGGTGGGGCTTGGTGCTACCGAATGGATGTTCGAGGCCCACGCGAGTAAGGCTGTTACCGGACCTGGGTCCGATGTCCCTCGTACAGAGGCTAAAGCTTCCAATATTTCTGAGGGTCTGGCAAGGCCTTATCGGTGAAGGTTGTTTCTCACTGTTCCTGCTCTTGCGGCAACACCAGATCTGTTGAGTGTGCAAAGAAGGGAAATTCTTCTTTTACCGGCAGCGGCGAGGTCCTTCCTGAGAAGGCTACTTTGGCGGTTGGTATGTCGCAGAAAAATTCCAGGCCTCATAGTTACCGGCTCTGCCAAGGTTCCTTATGTTAAGGCTAAAGTTAAGACCCCTGATCCATCGACGGGGACCCCTGCCTCACTTCCTCACGTGCAGCAGTTCCCCTCAGGTGATGAAAAAATGGCGCCCGTTCCTGCCACGACCGCGGCAGCCATTTTGAACGCTACCCCTACAGCTGCGCCATCGGCCTCAGGTGTAGGGCGGGTTTCTCGGCCTTGTGCGCATCCTTATCGGTCAGTTTATGAACGGAATGCTCGGATACCCTTCCGCACAATTTTTTGTTGCCTGCGGGGTGGGCACCTTTGGTTGATCTGTCCATCCAGATATAGGAGTGGGCCATGCTTCATGGCGTCTGGCTGCTTGCGGTGCACATCCCGGGCCAGCTGAATGTCACAGCGGATGCCCTGAGCCGGCGGACAGTGGTCAGCTATGAGTGGGAGTTGAAGGCAGAGATCCTCTCATGGATTTTCTTGCGTTGGGGCACACCGGTGGTGGACCTCTTCGCTACGGCGGTGAACAAGAAGCTTCCTCAGTATGCCTCCAGAGGGGGGCTGGGAGCCTTCTCTCTGTGGGATGCTCTCGAGATTCTATGGCACAACATGAGAGCTTACGCCTTCCCGCCTCTGCCTCTAGTTCATCGAGCAATTGGGAAGCTGAAGAACTCTATGAACTGCTCCCTTCTGCTCATGGCCCCGTGGTGGCCGGCCAGTTTTTGGTTCTCAGAATTTCAACACCTGTCAGTGTTTCTGCTGATCAGATTACCAGTAGCCCCAGATCTTCTTCATCAAGGGGAACAGCAGATGTGGCACCCCTCCCCACAATCGCTCAGCTTGGCGGCATGGTGCCTGAGTTCAAGTCTTAGAGCTTTTTAACTTGTCTACGGATAACATGCGTATTATCCAGGCAGCCTGGGAACCCTCGACCAGATCCCAATACAGGAGTAAATGGCTCAGGTTCTGTCGTTGGTGTTTGGAAAAGCAGTTGGAACCAAGGGTGGCTACGATTGACAAGGTGCTGTCCTTCATGTCCTCCCTAGCAGAGTCGGGTGTTACGTTCTGTCATGCAGAACTTACCTTTCAGCAGTTTCCGCTTATCTTGCTATAGTCCAATGCTCTTATTCTCTGAGTAACCCAGTGGTTAAGAGGCATTTTGCAGGCTTGACACTCCTCTACCCTCCGGTTCGTAGTCCGAACCCGCCTTTGGACCTAAATGTAGTCGTGACGGCGCTGTGCCATAAACCCTTTGAGCCAATGGCTATGGTTGACCTCAAGTACGTGTCCTGGGAAGTGTCCTTTCTGGTGGCCGTTACGTCAGCGAGGAGAGTGAGTGAGCTCCAGGCATTGTCGGTGGAGCACCCTTTCTTGGTCTTTCACTAGGGCAAGGTAGTCCTTCGGACGAACCCAGCTTTCCTACCAAAGGTAGTGACCGAATTCCATCTGAAACAGTTGATTTCCCTTCCGGTCTTTTTTCCGAACCCTGCCTCGGAGGCGGAAAGGGTTCTACACTGCCTGGATGTCCGAATAGCTCTTGGGTTCTACCTGGACAGGACTTCCGAGCTTCAGAGCTTTTCCCAACTGTTTGTGACCATCGGTAAGCCTCAGGGCAGGCCGGCGTCTAAGGCATCTATTTCCAGATGGATTACCGCCTGTATTACGGAATCTTTCACTGTCCAAAAGTTGAAACCTCCTAAAGGTATCCGTGCACACCAGGTGCGAGGCAAGGCAGCCGCGGTTGCTTTTCAGAAATATGTTCCCTGGGAGTCCATTGCTAAAGCGGCTACTTGGGCCTCCTCATATGCTTTCTGTAAGCATTACTGCCTCGATATGCGCTCTAGAGCTGAAGCTCAGTTTGGCCAGGCTGTGCTGAAGAACCTGTTTCAGTAAGGGGTATTTCCATCCACCCATAGTTCCTGTAAGGAGTGCTTGGGAATCTCCCATAAGTATGGAGGAAAGGGGACGGGACGTAGGAGTATTACCAGGTTACTCACCATGGTGACCACCTTACTCCTAGTCCGTAGTCCCCTTTCCTCCATACGCCCGCCCGCCGTCCCCTCTGATAAGGTTCCTCTGTTATTGCTAATGGGTCTTTGACCCTGCGATAGAAAAGTACTGATGGGTGATGCGTGGGGCGGATCCAAGGTGGGCGGGGTTATGGCCGCGTGCCGTGCCCCGCGCATGAAAGAGAGGAGGGACACATTTTTGAAAAAAACGTGGCTGCTTCTTACAAAGTGCTCCGGTCCCGTCCCACAGGACGGAGAGATGTCCCATAAGTATGGAGGAAAGGGGACTATGGACTAGGAGTAAGGTGGTCACTACGGTGAGTAACCTGGTAATTTTGCACCAGTGTTGAGTGAAGGCTGCGGCGTTGCACGGCATCGCCACATGGACCACACCCCTTTCCTACAATGAATGCCCATTCCCAATCCTCTTAATGCAATGAATGATTGACGGTAAAGGAAGACGAGCGACTGCATCGGAGAGCCCCTCTTGGCCTGAGTCACTGCCTTGCATGGACTTGCATCGAGAGGCGGAGTATAGTCCATGCAGTTAAATATGGAAACATGCCTTGTTTTAAAGATCGGAGGGGGTGGGGTGAGCAGAAAGTGTGTTGACAAGCAAAGGCATGTGCATCTCAGCCCACAGACAGTTATCAACGACTATTCTAAAATGGGGACTCGTGTACTGTAATTCGTGACGCAGGATGTTCATCGTATACGCTACACATATTGGACAACCCAACCACAGTTAACTGTACGTAGAGGCTTGTTGCAGGAGGATTGCTCAGATTAAATAAGGTGCTACAGTAAGGCTCAGCATGGACCTTTTAAATGGGAATATAAGATTCCTTTTTGAGTGGATGACCGAAGGGAGTGTCCATACACAGACAGACCACACTGGTGTTTAACTACCATCGTTGTCACATGAAGATCAGCAGGCAACGCTTGCACATCGCCACACGGAGCACTGGGGAGTTCTGGTGTGTACCTTCCATCACTGTCGCATGGAGCTTGGCAGGTGACATTTGGCCCTGCTCACACCCAGCATTGGGGAATTCTGGTGTGTACCTCCCATCACTGTCGCATGGAGCTTGGCAGGCGACATTTGGCCCTGCTCACACCCAGCATTGGGGAATTCTGGTGTGTACCTCCCATCACTGTCGCATGGAGCTTGGCAGGCGACATTTGGCCCTGCTCACACCCAGCATTGGGGAATTCTGGTGTGTAGCTCCCTTCACTGTCGCATGGAGCTTGGCAGGCGACATTTGGCCCTGCTCACACCCAGCATTGGGGAGCTCTGGTGTATAGCTCCCTTCACTGTCTCATGGAGTTTGGCAGGCAACATTTGCCAATGCTCACACCAAGCATTGAGGAGCTCTGGTGTGTAGCTCACTTCACTGTTGCATGGAGATTGGCAGGTGACATTTGGCTATGCTTTAACCCAGCATTGGGGGATTTGTGGTGAGTAGCTCCCTTCACTGTTGCATGGGGCTTGGTAGATATGCCCATGCTTACACCCAGTATTGGGGAGCTCTGGTGTGTAGCTCCCATTGCTGTCGTATGGAGCTTGGCGGGTGAGATTTTTCTATGCTCACACCCAGCATTGGGGAATTGTGGTGTGTATCTCCCTTCACTGTTGCATGGAGCTTGGCAGGTGACATTTGGCTATGCTCACACCCAGCATTGGAGAGCTCTGGTATGGAGCTCCCATCATTGGCGCATGGAGCTCGGCAGGCAACATTTTCCCATGGTCACACCCTGGCCCGTTTCTTGGCCCGGGCGAGGCGGGCGACTGCCCGGGGCGCAATCGCCCACACTGGTGAGGGCTCGACTTTCCGTGGGCGCATGCGCCATGGGGCGAGCTCCATTGCCCTGGGCTGTGCGCGATTGCTCGAGTGGAGGCAGCAGGTGCTGGCGCTGCCTCTGATGTGCTCACGTTGGTTGCCGGGGCCGGCACCTAATGTGAGCACATCAGCTACTCGAGCAATCGCGCACAAACGACCCCCAATTGACATCCCCGGCCCTTCAGCCTTCTTCCATTCAATCCCCACTGCGGCACCGGGATCCCTGCTGCTAAGTTTCATTAGCAGCAGGGGCCACTACCAGACTCAGCGCCACAGCGGGTGAATGAAGAAACAACAAGCCACGGGGAAGTGAACTCCTTTTTCAATCATGTTAAACTCCTTTTTCAATCATGTTACGAGTTAACGTCCCCGTGGCTTATATTGTGTTCCCTAAGACAAGGGGGCATACGTTTCATGCAGAATCTAAAAGTGAACGGAAAAAATAAAAATAAATGAGACTGAATTTTAGTGTATAAATTCACCTTCTTTTACTTATTGAAAATGTAACTATTTTTTTTTCTTTGCATGCTCACGTAGGTAATCCGCACGTGAGCATGCAAAGAAAAAAATAGTTACATTTTGAACAAGTAAAAGCAGGTGAACTTATCCACTAAAATTCAGTCTTACAATGATTGAATAGCATGGGTGTTATTGACCCCTGGGACACACCATGATCTACTCCACAGTAATGCGGTCTGAGCTTGAGAGGACACATCTGCGGGAATTGAGCGTCCATTTTAGGGAGATGAAACCCATTTTAAAAAGTAGCCCCTAGTTGTCCATGTTGACGAATAGAACCTTTATTAATGCCCCATAGTCAACAGTGTTGAAAGCCAATTAGCGACCCGGGATGACTGATGGTGCCCCCACACACACAGCATCAGGCTGCACCTAAATTGAAGTTCACTTTGTGATACAAGCAGCCTGCCCAATTGTTAGTCCCCTAGTAAAGTGTGCAAAGAAAGGTTGAACACCCAATGCCTAAAACATATACACAAGCCAAAAGCTGTTGGATTTGCCAATGTTTTTAACAGGACTTCGCTGATGGACACTCACAGTGCTTATACATTGATTGGATGAAAGCAGACCTTGTTAACACATTTTTACTACTTCCAGCTCAAATGAAGTCATTAACTCACAGAAGACTGCTCTGAAAAAACACTGGCTTGCACTTGGAGTGCAACGTTTGATGTTAAGGCTTGAATAAAGAAAGCTGAAAGAGTTTCCTTCTTGCTCAGTACATTGATAGGACAACTCTAGCGTGAACCAGACGACTGAGTCCTTTCGCCAGTACTGCCATAGTACCTGGCACTTGGCTTGTTCACTTGGGGGAGTACAAGTGGATGCTTTGTAAACAAACTATTCTTCCCTTATTTCTCCAAAAATTATCCTCGGTTACCACCCAGGTATTTTATGATTACATCAAAATGTGAGGAGTGATTAACTAGAGGAGCAACTCATGAGGGAGCCAATAACCAGGGGGGTGATGGGTCATATGAACCAAGTACCAGAGGAGTGATGGACCAGAATACCAACTCATGAGGGAACAAATGACCAGAGGGGTGATGGGCCATAAGAACCAAGGACCAGAGGAGAGCAATCAACCAGGTTCCCCAAGACCAGAAGGGTGACTGAGCAGAAAAGAGTGACTCACAAGGGAGTCAAAGACCAAAGGGGTGACAGAAAAGCGGAGCAACTCATAGGGGCCTTGCTGCCAAGTGGGGGGCCCATGCCATGGGTGACGCCATGAAACAGTCCTGGATGGATTTTCACTTTGCATGGTGCTCCTTCTAGGCTCTTACTTATAATGGGAAGAACACTAATGCCAGTCCTAGCATTTAACAGGAGATGCCTGGGATGGCTCAGTGTCACAAAGCACATGGAAATACCTGGCAGGCATGCAAGAGAGCCAAGGACTGGAGGAGAGTGACGAATCAAGGACCAGTTGGACGATGGACCAAAGAAGCCAAGGATCCAAAAAGCTAATGATGTGCTTTAAATAAGTCACACATACAAGAAATTAAAATAGACACTAATAGTTAGAAAAATAAAAAGCTATTTTAATGAAGTTCTTGAATCACAATGTAATAAAACCTGTTTCATGTGTATAAGAGTGTTTTATTGACGTTGGGTAGGAGTTACTTAACCGCAGCGTATAGTTTGGGAGTGGCGCGCATGCCGAGCGCGGGGAGGTTGGGGGGGCGCAATTTAGTGTTTTGCCCTGGGCACTAAATGGACTAGAAACTGCCCTGGTCACACAGAGCATTCGGAAGTGCGTAGCAAGAGCTCATCCTGGGAATATGTCTACACTCTGACTTCCCTCTCACTGAAAACGCTCCTTACTACAAAAAGCATCCTGGCATGCAAATTGCCAAAACTTTATTGATCCAGCAATTCAATTTGACGAAAAGAATAGGGCGGATGCCTGGAAGAAAGCAGCAGGATACCACCAAAAATGAATAGAATAAAAGTAAACCGGCAGGGAGCATGCGATGAAAAGGAAAGGAATACGTGAAATAAAAGGTAACAGGTCGAGGTGGGATAGTATAGATGCCCACGGGAGAAGAGAAGAGAAGAAACGATGGCAGAATGGGGATAGGTACGGGGTTTAGGGGGCGGCTGGTAACTGTTCTTGCATATAAAAGGAGGAGAGCAGAGGCTCACAATATAAATAAGAAAGTAAGCGGCGATGGCGGTTACGGGCGAGGTGGATGAAGAGAAGGGCCGGAAGGAGGGCTAATAGTACACACAACAGCAGAATGGGACACGAAAGAAAAGGCTAAAGAAGTAAAGGAAGAGGAGCGCCTGAGGGGAAAACCACATATATTGTAAGGCGTGTATACTATGCTAAATCACCACTGTAGATTCCTCGGAGCACATGGCTTGTCCTGGAAGTAGGCCTCTTGTGTCCCAGCCTTGGGATGACAGACTTTAGTGTGAGGAGAGCAGAAAAGTGGGGGGCGGTAAGGGGCGGGAAAGTGCAAACAGACATAGGGAGGGGTGATGTGGCAAGGGAGTGGCTTCAATCCCACAGGCCCAACTGAAACGGTTCTTCATCGACCAGCCAACCCTGTCCCTGATCCATGCCAGTGTAATGGGCAGGAAGCAGCAAAAAAGAGAAAAGATCCGAAATAAAAGCAAAATAAGAATTCTGCACCAGAGGAGATCACAGACAGTATAATTCAACCACTCAATAGATTTGATTGAAATTGATTACCTTTGCTAGTGGAAATTGGTTGGCAGGTTTTGGGGAGTGGTGTTCTCGCCAGATAACAAATCGGCCAAAGAAGAACAGATCCCCATATCTCCAAGTCTTGCTGCAGTGTTTAGTTTAAATGTAGATTTATGGAGCCACACAACGTAAAGTTTGGACGGGGGTAAAAACGGTGCAGGTTTCGACAGGGAGGATTGCTCGTGGGCAACGTGTTTGTCTTGGAAGCAAGACAACGCAGAGGAACACTGGTTCGAATCCCGGTCCTGCGTTTACAGACTGTTCTCCGGTATTAAGTGTGTTGTAAAAGATTAATTGATTGTGTGCCCGTTTTGCTGCTCGTGAATAAGGCGTTGTGCAAACAGATTTTGTTCAGATCATATTTTATTGCATACGAAACAAATGATGAAATAACCTCATCCATGAGCAACCTTGTTTAAAAAAAATGATGAAAGATGATATGTAATAAAAGAATTAGCATATCAGAGTTGCCTTAAACATATTCCGTTATTTTGCTTCATTTAGTTTACATGCACATTTTGGTTTTAGCGTGTTAAAATGGCTCAATTCCTTACATTTAAAGGAAACCTTGGTTGTATATCTTTCAGATTTGAAAGTTCATCAAAATGTTGGTGCCTCATTCCTTTGATGCCCCAAAATTATCCAACATAATTTTGCCCCATGTCTTGCCTAGGTTCTGAAGTTCATGAAATAAGGCGCAGTTGTTTGTTCTGTGCTCTATTTTGCAAACATCAAAAATGGCCCAAATTGGATTTGATCACAAATTGGATTTGGAGGGAACGCTTCACATTGCATAAACTAGGTGAGTTAAACTCACCACTGTGATCTCTGTGTGCAGCCTAGAGTCACTGGTTCGAATCCCGGCAAGGCCGTCTCTGCTCTTCCTCCTTCATAGGTCTATCAATTGAGTACCATTACATTGGTTAACATCCCTTCTTATTCCGCCCTTCATAGCGGCAGGAGTCAAACATTAAGCGCTGCATAAAAAAAGTTATTTGTATTAATTCTGGCAAATCTGCTGCCAGGTGTAATAACGTGAACCTTTCGTGTCCTACTGAACCCACTGAGTACAGGCGTTCGGGGGCCGGCTTGGAGATTAGTTAGGGTGGTGGCTGATGTTTTCATTGCACGGTCATGGCTTAAGGTTTTGTAGTCTTAACTTCAAACTGGGCATCATTATGAAACCCAAGCACATTCTCTGCACTCTACATCTGCGCTGCCTCCTCGCATGCCTCATTAGTTACCCTCCTACGCACTAATCTGCCTTCTCAGACATCATGGATTGGGGGAGGAACATCCTCGGCTGCACCTTATGACTGCTCTGACAATGCCATACACTTAGTCCCTGTCCTGAGTTTGTTGTCTGGGCTGAGGTATGGCAAACTGTGAAATCAGAAGCTCAGGAGAACCTTTTGTATATTAAGAAAGACATCACTGTTGGTGCTCTTACATTTTTTACGTCCTTGATGTGTAAACTGATGAGATAGCACAGCGAGTTAAGCACTCGCCTCACCCATCTGCGTCTATTTTACAGGCAGGGATTTGAAAAAGACCCTTCTTCCTCTCGAAGTCGACACATTGAGTATCATTGTGCTGGGTGATAAAAATATGGATTATCAAGTGCCAAGACACGATTTAGTTTGTGGTACGCCCTATATAAATGGTCAATATTATCAGTATTATTGATCACACTGTTCCACTTATCAGAGGGACAGGTGATCTGAGTGTTGGGCTTGGAGGTAATTCCACTACTGCCTAATTAAAAGTGTAGCCAGAGTGTATTTTTAGATGGGGATGGACTGTTAAATAGATGGGAATGGACTGTTAAATTAGTAACGGTGCCCTGCAGCTGATCTAAGGATTGTCACTCCAATCCCTGTACCCCAATCTCCTTTGTCGGCTATAGCTTACATTTCCTCCCCTAGCTTCTGATACCCTAATAAGCTTGCCTGTACAGTTCCTGATGCAATAAGCCTTTGAAACACCCGTGGAATAGTGCAACAATTAAAAACCTCATGATTGGCTTAACCTTTTAAGACAGAAGGAAGATATGTAAGCAATTGTAACTCGCTGGAAGCAGACCCACTCAAATTTCACAGACCTAACATGATCAAGAGTTTCCGAAAGTTGCCCTCGCACAGTACGTGCACCTAGAACTCCGTTCTCTGCACCCACAAACTTCCGTTTCAAGGATGTTTCACAATGGCTGAGCGTGACTGTACAAGGACCTCCTTCCCTCCCTAATTAACCAGTCAAGCTTCTACGTGTAGTACCTGCTGTAGATTCATTCAGCGCTGCCCCTCAAAACCCTCCTTCCTTTTCTAATGTGTGGCACGTCCTGAATCAGTGCTGTCGAAAAGTCAGCAAAAGCATAGGCGCCTGTTAACTGCTCTTCTGCACTGATTTCTGTAAAGCATGCAGCCCTGCTTAAATGTGCACGCCTGTCAACTTCCAGGGTGTGCTCATTCACGGTGCTTTCAGATTTTGGTTAACCATTACTATGAACAGTCCCCGCGGCAGGTTTTGGTGCTAGAGGGGATGAGTGGCACCAGTCAAGAACATTTTACTGCATTTCATGAAGATCTGAAAAGTCCCAGAGAAGGGAGGCATATTTAGACCTACCAGCAATTTGGTAACCAATGGAGGAGATAGAGAGGTTCCTGGGAGGGTAATTTCCTTCTCTATCTCCTCCATTGGTTACCAAATTGAAAAGGAAGGAGGGTTCTGAGGGGCTACAAAGCATTTAAGCAGGTGATAGTAAAAGGACCCTGACTATTATATTCCTGTCTATAGAGCTGGGGATGCACAAAGGTTTACGGAATCCAGTGATGGTCACCTGCGAAAAGGTGGCCAGATGGCCACATTTCCCCAAATTTGCACTCCCCTGAAAATTAAGCGCTCTCCCCAAATATTCTAATACAGGAGTTATACAAGTAATCAATACTTGTCAGCTCTTGGCCCGGGATGGCCGGCACGCTGGCACACACGCACAACAAATACGGGCACACCCACACAGATGAACATTTAACATAAACTGCTTTATTTCCATGCCAAGCCTTTACAGTGCCAGTGTCACCTGAGCATGATGTTACATCTCCCCCAAAATAACGGTATCCTACCCCATCTCCTCGATCCTTCGTCTCAGTCGTTGGATGATCCAGTGGGGCTCACCATCAGTTCTGGGATGCAGAGGCTCCCTGTTCTGTTCCTCTCCTGAGTCAGCATTTGTCTCAACTTCTGACTCCTCTTCGTCTCCCAGATACCCACACTCTTCTTGTGTGATGCTCTCGCCATCCCTCCAGCCTCGCTCCTCCTCATCGTTCTTGAGGTATATTCCTGAAGAAATCAGCATTTCTTTTCACACGTTTGTCGGCTCATTCAGCTGTGATCGTAGAGCCCTTCATGCTGATAATGGCCAAGTGCCGTCGGCCAAAGGGTGGTTTTCCTTTGTGGGAGGCGGTCTGCTACACGAGAACATGGTCGCCTAGCTGTGGGTGGGACTCTCGAGTGCTGCACTTGTGAACAGCATATGCTTTCATCCTGACTTTTGCTTCCCCCGTCCCTTCTCCGCACTTCACTGTCACTTGCATCGCAGTGCTCATTCCAGGGGTCATGCGGCATTCTCTTGCATACTGGACAACCACATATTTGTTCCTCTGGGCAGGGTGCTGTGGCGTCATTTGATGTGTTTTGGTAGTCTCGCAAGAGCTGATCAGTGCGTGATGTTGGATATCCTGACGGCCCTCTTGACGTTGGCCATAAATTGTTTGACTGTCTCGTTAGCCTGGGGTCACAGCAGGGTGACCTTTCTATGGTGGAAGCCCATATACTGTGCGAAGTCTCAGTAGTCGTGGCTGGTAAAGGGGGGAGGGGTCCATTATCTGACTTCACAACCTTCGGAATGCCATATGACGAGAAGATGCGGTTTAGCACCAGGATCACAACGGTGGCAGCGGTAGACTGCAGGGTCTCAATCTCTGGGTACCTGGAATCCTCGTTGAGGACCACAAGTATGTTTTCTCCCGACCTAAGCGGGCCAAAGAAGTTGATGGCCACTTCTTCCCATATTCCGTCTGGAAGTGGTGTCATTTGCAGGGGTTCCTGCAATGACTGTGGTTGTAGACTGGGGCATATGTGGCGTGCACAGATGGTGTTCTCAATGGTTCTGTCCATGCCGTGGAACCACACTTTCCTCCGAAGCAGTCATTTGGTTGATATTCTCCACTTGTGGCCTTCGTGCGCTATATTCACCCCTCTCTGGGGAAGGGGTGCAGGTAGCACAATTCTGTCCCAGTTGAGGATCAACGTGGATGGGGGACACAGATAGTTTGTCTTTCGATGGTGCAAGTGTCTTGAAGAGCTTCACATCCATAGCCTAGTTTTGCTGTATTAAGGCCTCTGTTGACCGCCATTGCCTGCTGCTGATGCAGGCAGCCACGAGTTCCAGGGTTGCGTCCTCTGCTGTGCACCGCACCAGCTCTTCCATGGAGATAGCCTGTGGTTTGGCATGGTGTACGAGAGTGTTGCGGTATCCATCCACTCTAGTCCCCCATGACTGTGGTCCTGGTAGTAGGTGGTGTGAGAAACCTGAAGGTGTCTCCCTGAACGGTCCCCGGGGATCCGTCATCAGGGTGGCCAGGACACAGCCATCGCTATTGGATCCGGTTCCTGGGGGTGGACAAGTGAGGGAGGATCACCTGGATGGGGGGTCCTCAGGGATTGGAAGTGGGACACCGACAGGTGCAACACTGTATCCCCCTTCCCATGAAGACTTTTCCCCAATCTTTCACATAGGATACACAAACACTTTGCCTCCCCTTTCCCAACGCGAACACTTTCGTACCTTTCGAATGACGACGGGCTAACACTCAAGCCATTTAACTGACGTGTCTCAACATACAAGGGTCAGACAAAGTAAGGCAGTTGACCAGAATCACACACACCTGACGGCCCTTCCCCTTCCCCACAGGGATAAGAGGTGGAGCACTAGAGCACACTACGGGCTAACTCAGCACAGCAGTTAAAAAGGAGGAGAAAGATGGCGCATACCGAGAGCATGACAAGTAGAGGAGCAACCTTTTCCTTTTCGACCAATGTCTGTGCGATCCCCGCAGAAGGAATCTTAAGACTGCAAACAATAGCCAGCGGGTGTTGCAGCAGATGTCTATGGTACACAAGACCCTCCTCTGCTGATGACAAAGCCGGGGAGAGACTCTTGTCTCCGTGGTTCCAACCTTGATTCCTAGGAAAAGAAAGGCAAGCAGTTCATCACAGCTGGTGAGTCAAGGGGAGAGTCGATAAGAAACCGAACTGTGTTGAACAAAAAGTGGAAAACCGCTAATTGAACTTTAAAAGCATAAATAACCATTGATGTTAAGAGGGGGAAAACCAGCAGAAGAGGAGTCCAGCACCAAATGGGTGCTTACTCCGTAAACTCTGGGCAATTACCTGATTGGTGAAACTACCATAACCAGAAGGCCTTGAGCAAGACGAAAAGAGGGGTCAAAGTGGTGATACAAGGGTCTTGTAAAATCCTCTGTACAGTCGAAAGTCTTTGACCGACAGATGATTGTGAAGCTAAGGGAGGTGAATCCCGCATCGTAAGAATTTAATGCAAAAGACAAGATTGGCAAGAGTGAACTCGAAGGAGGGGTACCGTAAAGAGGGGCAAAGTCTAAAGTCCCGAAATACAGTGTGTTGACAAGAGTGAACCTGGCCTAGGGATGTCCACAGTGAACTATTTAAAAGGACATTGAGATTCTTGAAAGTCACAAAGAACATTGTGTTAAAAGCCACAGGGAACACAGCGGAGGGAGGCTATCAATTGAGAATGGTCTAAGCCCGGAAGAGGGCAACTGAGTGGTAAACAGTCATCGACTGAAGATTTGTGAATTCCAAAGCCCGAACGAGGGAGATCCAAGGGGCGAGCAATCATCACTTGAAAATTGCATTCAAAATGAAAGGAACTTTGAACTTTTGTTTATTATTTTAAACCTAACCATCTGAGGTCCTGGTACCATTAAGGAACTTGCTATGGATCTGTGCCCGGAAGAGGGGAATCCAGGGGTGAATGACATCACCAAAGATATATGTGAAAAGGAACTTTTTATTTGATTACTTGAATACATCAGGCCCACAGCGACAAGAGACCTTTGATAAGAAAAGAGACTTAACCACTGAATGTCCTGATTGCTGAAAGCGGAACTGTGATGGGAAAGCTTGAGCATGCAATGTTCTCCAGTCCACCCTTGTCCCATGCTGAAAACGTGCGGAAGGGAGACCTCAAGTACCGCATCCTGACTTAGCATTTATGGACACTACCACCTTCTTTCTTAAGAACATTATCCCACACTTCTTTTTGTATTTAGCATAAGGATTGGTAATAGGTGTGTCTTAGTATAGGCCCTTTTATTTGACACAACACCACTAGGACAGCCCTATTATTTGATGGTCGAAGCTTGCTCCCATCTTATATTTAGGTTTAGATTAGGTGTTTTTCCAACCTACCTTTACAGTCTAATAAACACCCTTGAACTGTTATCACTTGTGTCTGTCTTTACTGTTGCCACCATGAGTTCCTTGGTGGCGGTACAGGAAATGGGCCAGGGTTTTTCCTTTACCGGCGTATGCATGATGTTAAATCGGTATTCCTGCAGGCAAATCCCCCAGTGAGTGATGCAGGGTCACATCTGGGCTGTAGGCTTCCCATAAACGGTGACAAGATCCCGATAGTCGGTAACCACAGTGAACGGTTTGCCATATAGGAACTGATCGAAGATCTTTCAGGCCCATACCACTGCAAGGGCCCCATCTCAGCCTGCGAGTAACGTTCGGCTTATGTGACCCTCTTACTGCCGTACAACACTCTTTCTCTGGGTGTGTTCACTGCCAGAGTGTTGAGCTAGGATGGTCACTTTTCTGTGCAAGCTGGGATCAAAATACGACATGCAGACTACTGCAGCGATTTCCTTCCTAATTCTATCAAACACCTTTTTGTTGAGATGGCTCCTGCGCAAACTTGTATTCTTTCTTTGTCAGTGCCTGCAGTGCGGTGCTGGTGGAGGTGAAGTCGGTGTGGCAGCGTGTGCAATAGCTCGCCAGTCCTCGGAACAACCTCACTTGGGCGACATTTGTTGCTTGGGGGACTTCAGTCAGTGCCCGGATCTTGTCGCGGTCCGGTTCAATGCCCTTCTCGGAGAATGTGTCGGAAGAATCTGAGCGTTGCTTTGTTAAATGCACATTTCTCCTTGTTGAGCGTCATATTCGCATCAATGAGGGCTTTGCCCTTTCAGGAGCGTTGCATCATGGGTGTCTTTTGATTTTGCAAAGATGAGAATATCGTCACTGTAGTTAATGCAGTGTGGTATGCGGCATATAACCTTCCTGATTTCTTCATGGAATATTTCTGCGCCCGACGAGATCCCAAAGTTCAACCGTGTGTAGTGAAAGTCATAATGTAGCGGGACTTTTCGCTCCGCTCCACCGGGTGGTACCCGTTGTTCGGGCCTAGCCTGGAGAAGACGATGGCTGAGTTTAGCAGATTCATCATGTCGGTGATGCACTGGGATTAGTGCTTCTCCCTCAATATCGCCTGGTTGGGCAAGCGCTTGTCCACGCACAGCCTTATTTATCCTTTCGGGACGTTCTTTGGTACAGGTTAGACCATTGAGACCCATGGGTTGGGTTTGGTAGCAGGATCACACGTGTCGGCGTTGATGAGGACCAGCAGTTCCTTCTCAACTTGATGTTGAATGTTATTCCTCGATAGTGCTGTGCGATAGGCTTCACTGATGTGTCAATGTGCAGTTGGATTTTGCACCCTTTTAATTTCCCTATACCTTTGAAAAAAGCTGGGAAGGTTGCTTTCACCTTGGCGGCCGGTGTGATTTGTAGCTCAGTATGCACTCACAGGATGCTTTAGCATCGATAAAATGGATAAGTATGCAGTCGTGCTTGTCTTTGTGTTTGAATCTGGCCATGAACGCCCCAAAAACTGGGAGCGGCTGCTTCGGACCATGTGCGTAAATGTACAAGCGGGCTCCTTTTAGTTGCAGTGCTTGTGCTAGCTTCTTGTATTCACATTCAGGCATCAATCACGTTAACTGGTGCTCCCGAGTTGACAAGGAAATTGAACGTTTTCCCTTGTATGGGGATAGGCAAGGTGGGGCTGTGTTCTGAGGCGGAAGGGTTTCCTAGGGCGTGCATATACCTTCTCTTCTTTCGTTCTGTGCTTGACTGGAACTCAGACTCCCTCGTGGTTGGTGTGGCTGTGCGCAGGTGGTGAATCGGTCTCCTCCCTTTTCGACGGACGTCTCGGGAGGGGGAGCGCTTTGCCATCTCTCCCAGCTGTATCGCCTCTCCGAATACCAGTGTTTCTCCTCCCTGGATTGGCGAGGGGGTGATTTATATTTGTGAGTCTTGGGATCCTTCTGGCTCGACCTGGAGGCTTTGGGATTGCGGCACATCAATCGAAAATGATCCTTACCTCTGCATGCTGACCACTCGTGCCGATCACCGGGTTCGTGCCCTCATCTGGGAACTCGTAGCCACATCAGAAGCACTGCTGCTTCTCCTCCTTGTTGTCCTACGCCAGGGCTGGCTGAGTCACAACTTTATTCAGAGCCTCCTCTTTGATCGTGGTCACTGGCGATATGTGAATCTTGCTCATGGTGGAGCCTTGAAGTTGGAGTGCCCTGTTCATCCATGCTAGAAGTATGATTTCAGCCAGGGTGTGAGTTCTCTGCAGCAGTTTATTCTTAAGGGCTACCGATTCGCAGCCCGCTTTACTTGGGATTGTATATCTTCTTTGTTGGTGTACAGGTAGAAAATGCAGTGTTTCACCATCGATCTGAGGTGTTTCACAAATTTGTCCAAGGTCTCACCCAGATGTTGCATTGTGGTGTTCATAATCCACATTTTTGTGGATGGCAAAGTGTTCATTCAGTATGCGTTTCAGGTCTGGGTATGTACACTCTGTGTCTTGAGGCAGCTCAAAGATGATGTCCCTCACTTCCGGGCCCGCTGTGAGTGGTTGCAGGCCTGTGATGCACATATATTTTTGTGGGCCTAAGGCATTGAGGTAGACATCAAATTCTTTCATCCATTGGGACCACCTGTGGCCCAGGTTAGGGGTGTCCATTATATCAAATGGAAGCAGTGTCGGTAAAAGGAAGGAGTCCCTCATCAGCTGTGCCAGTGCGAAAGAGCCTTGTTCAGGCGCTTGATCACCCAGTTTCCGCCTTCCAGATGCGTTGTGGAGGACACTTGAGGCTGGCTTCAGGCACTGAATGGTTTTCCTCTCTGGGGATCAGCCTCCTTGTGGGCACGAGGTCCTTTCCACCCTCTCGTATATAAATGTTCCTTTCTATTGCTGTCTCAACGATGGATAGCCAGCTATGGTGTGTCTCTGGTAAGCTGCTACCCTCTTGGCTACATTTGTTGTCAGGTGGATACGCTTCATGCATACCTGTGGGGTCAGCTGCTTGGTCTGCACACTCTAGTGACACTGAGTGAGCAGCTTCCACTGTTGCTGGGCCGTTTCTCACCTTTCAGGTGTTGGCCCTGCTGCATGATGTTTGGCTGCCAGTAGATTGCGACGCTGTGGGCGATGCTGTTTCCTGTCTGCCTGGCGGAATGCCTCTCAGTCAGCCATCACACACTCTGTTGGCCACATGGGGCGCTGATCTGCAGAGCATATCTGTACAGATTAATGGTAGCCTCTGCTGCTGGCTGCCACGTGCTGTGGTGCAGCAGATGAGGAGGGTCTTGTCAACAATGTCGGGTCGTGTCCCGGTATGTTGTGCATGCTTGCACACACCCACAGCAAATAAGGGCACACCCACACAGATGCAAGGCCTGGATGAAGGCCACCAACACCTTAGACTGGAGGTCCAAGCACAGATTCTGGACATGCCTTTTGGCGGCCAAGAGCTTTTTGGGAAAAAGATTGATGACTGCCTTGAAAGGCATCAAGTCGGACACTGACTTGGCAAGGGCAATAATTTCCATCAGAGACGAGAAAAAGGAGTTTCACCCCTTTTGCGTTTTCCAAGGCTCCAGCACTAGATGTAGATTTTATGGCATGTTTTTCCAGATGCAAGGCTCATAATAAAGCTCCTTCCGAACAGGCAGATACCATCGTACCTCCTTGAGGTACCAGACCCATAGCGGTAAAAGGGAATCCAGCCAGGGCAGAGCCCAGGCCAAGAAAAATCTACTTCTGAACACTGCGCTTCCCGCACACAGTGGGAGGACGCATAGCCCAACACCTACAATACTGGGATGCTGTCATATTGGACAAGTGGGTGTTACAGGTGGTGGCGGGAGGCCACACCATAGACGTTCTCCAGCGACCTCCATTGCGACCTCCTCGATCAAAAAACACACTCCAGTTCAAGGTGCTTTCCTTCGGACTCAAGTCAGCACTGAGTGTGTTCACAAAATGTCTGGCACCAGTAGCTGCCTATCTCAGGCGATTGGGAGCAGAGGTCTTTACATACCTGAACGACTGGCTTATAACGGGAGATTCCCTACGAGCCACGTCAGCAGCGGTGTCGCAGACTACAGTTCTGCTTCAGGGCTTAGGATTTACCATCAATGTGGAAATGTCATCTCCTATATCAGCGCAGACCTCGATCTTTCTGGGGGCAGATCTGGACACATGTATCCCAAGGGTACGTCCAGCTCCAGACAGACTGGCAGCGATATTACATTTGGTCACGTGGTTTCAAGAGAATGCAAGCTCCAAGGTATGACAGTCCCTCCTGGGCATGAGGTCCTCCTGTATTATCCCCATACCAAATTGCATACTGAAGATGAGACCCATTCAAGAAGAACTGGACAAGCAATGGGTCCAGTACAGCGGATCAATGGAGCTCATCGTGCACCTCACAACGGCATTCCACAGGGCTTTGTGATTGTGGGCAAAGTGACCAGCCTACTTCAGGGCATGCCATTCCATACACCCACGTCCACTTTACTCTTTACTGCTAAGAACGGACACCTCTCTATCGGGGTGGGGCACTCATTTGGGAAACCTCCAGGCGAGCGGAGTGTGGTCGGAAGAAAAATCTCGCCTTCACATAAATGTACTGGAGCTCAGGGAAATTTGCTGGGCACTAAGATCATTCCTACCAGTTCTCACCAGTCAAGTGGTGATCGTGCAAACGGATAACACAACGTCAATGCACTGACAAACAAACAAGGGGGAACAAGATCCAACATCTTGTCGCTAGAAGCGCAGAGACTCTGGAACTGGGCTCTAAAACACAAGACTCACCTGAAGGCAGAGCACCTCCTGGGAAAGGACAACATTCTGGCGGACAAGCTAAGCAGATAATTCGAGCGGGAACTGAGCAGGCTGTTCGGCCGGTGGGGGAAGCCCAAGATAGATCTATTTGCCACATTCGACAACAAGAAATGCAACCCGTTTGCTTCCAGGTACCCAGAGAAACACGATCTGTGAGACGCCTTCTCAGTGGATTGGATGGGGAAATTCCTTTACAGCTTCCCCTCGAACCCAGTGAGACCACATGTGCCCAGAAGAATGAAGGAGCAACCATGCACCATGATAGCCCCGGGTTACACAACACTTCTGCATCTGTCACGGGAGACCCCCATCTGTCTCCAACCACATCTGCATCTGCTGTCACAGCACAGGGGCAAGTTACTCCACCTTGACCCTGCCAGTTTATCTCTTGGCGGCTTGTATCTCATCAGCGAAGATTCCATAACCTTGCACTAGACTCAGAGTGCTGGGGTATCCTTAGAATGGCCAGGGCACCGTCCATGCGTCGGACGTGTGCCAAGAAGTGGAAGTGCTTCAAGGTATGGTGTGCAGGGTCGAAAACAGACCCTATCTCAGTTTCTGTCAAACAGATCTTACCCTATCTCCTTAACTTGGCAAACAGTGGACTATCACAGTCATCTATCAAGGTGCACCCTGCGGCCATTTCTGCAGACACCTCAAGGCCTAAAGTTTTCCTGGAGTCTTAATACTGTCCTGACAGCACTGATGAGAGTGCCCTTCGAGTCCATTCATAAGTGCGACCTTCGGTTCCTATCTTGGAAGGTAACCTTTTTGGTTGCCATCACGTCAGCCAGGCGGATTGGGGAGCTGCAAGCAATTTCCGTCGAGCGGCCTTTTACCATCTTCCAGAAAGATGAGGCCATTCTTTGACTCCCCCCAAGGTTCGCTCCTAAAGTGATGCCAGAGAGGACATTGTCTGAGCAGACAGTTTTACTTACCTTCTTCAGCAATCATACGACGGCAGCTGAACAGACACTGCATTCATGGACTTTTCTAGAATACAAAAATTCTACATACAAGGGACATAGGACTTTAGATCTTCCAAGAGACTTTTCGTCACCTTTGCACGATGTAGCAAGGGATGATGTATCTCCAAACAGGGACTAACTCTCTGGGTGTTAAGCTGTATCTCTCACTGCCACCAGATGAGAAGCGATCCACTACCGTCTCCACAGACGGCACACTCCACCAGAGCAAGATCAGCTTCAGCAGCATTCTAAATAGGAGTGTCTTCAAAAGATATATGTCTAGAGGCCACATGGAGCACACTGCACACATTCGCCAATCATTACTGCTTGGAAGAAGATACCTGAAGGGAAACGGCAGTAGCGCAGAGTGTCATTCAGCGCCTGTTTGCTTAAGTTAGGAGCAGCCCGTTTATGCCTATTTATATATATATATATATATATATATATATATATTAGTATCCCTCCTTTTCTATAATCATCTCTATGAGCATGTTCTGTGTGATTGCTTGCTTACACAGAGTAAGACTAATATGTATTGTGCTCACAGACACGTTTCATGTTTTTTTGCTATTTGGTATTCTATTCAAGCATGTGAATCTATGAAATATGCAATGCTGGAGAAGTCTGTTACTTTACCTGTAACTGTATTTCTCCAGGATTGGTATCTTTCATAGATTAACATGCGCCCACCCTCCTCCCCTGGGGAGTGGCTGCTCCGTATCCAGTCAGCCATCACCTGTCAGGCTTCATGGTTTAAAATCGGAAGATGGCTGCCTGTGGTGGAGCTTAAGCCCTGCCACCTCATTGGTTAGGGCCTAAAAGGACCAAAGGAGGTGAATGGCACAAGTGTAGCATTTTCCTATCGGAAAAGTTTATTTCAATGATATGCACACACCATAGCGTCCCGTGTGATCGATGGAACTTAGATACTGTTCTTATACTGCGCATACCTCTCATTCCATCCAGTTTAGCCTTTTCAATTACCAGTAATAGGCCACAGTGACCTACGCCCCCTTCCTGGAAGCGATCAGTGGTAATTCCGATATTTAAGAAGGGGGACAGAAGTGACCCTATAAATTAACGACCGACATTGACCTTCAACATATGCTAGAATTGCATATGGTAGGCCGGGAACAGCTAGTGTTAACATACAATTCGATTTTCCACCAAGAGGAAAGCGGTTCAGCCTTATGTTATTATGGTCCACGCTCTTTTCGTTCTGCGGATGTGAAAAAACCCCAGTCATTGGATTCAATGGTACAATCACAGCTACCATTGCATCCTGTGGTTGGGGGGACCCCATTCATTAGGAGGCAGTGTACCGGATGGGGAGGTGATGTAGGACCGGCTCTGTGTCCTGGACATGCATGTGGAGGTAAGTAAGCATCATGGGGCTGATGAGGTGAGGGGGATGGGTAAAAGGTGGGGTTTCAACACTATCAAGTGAAGCAGAGATGGCAAAAGACTTCTGTGTTAACGCAAATATTTGTATTATGTTTATTCTGCATGTTATACTATGCAGACACAATTTGCACGTCTTTTAGGCATTGAAATGGAATTGCTTGGTATGGGAGCATTATTTAGCTACTCTCAAATTACAGCACATTTTTAGATGGCGATGTCACTATTTCGAAACACTGTATTTTGACAGAGTGGTTAAAATCGATTTAATAGCAATATGGGTTTTTATTTCACAATGAAAAATATATGCAAGTTTGGGTTTGGACATTATTACATTAATGCATATACATAGTAGAAAGACTGCAGTCCACCATCTTTTTCGATGATGAATATGCCTAATGTAATGCATTGCATATTCTTAAATGCGCAAATATTTGCATGTTGGGGCTAAGCAATTACAGATATGTTCTTATGTAGCAATTGCTGGCAAGTTGAGGCAAAGCCATTAGCGGTGTGTCCTTACAAGGACAAATACTGCCATTATGTGTTTTCTGTCTTTACTCTATATCTACAAAACATTACAACTAACAGCCAGGCATCTATTTATTTTCTATTTACGCATTCTGTGTGTGTGTGTGTATATATATATATTTCTGAGGCTTGTGGAATCTGCTTAGATCACATGCTGTGCATAGGCCGACATCTAGTGGAAGCTGCGGAGTATTACAGTTTGTTTTTCGAAAGTCGAAAATGGGCGTCGACACAGGCGTGCCAGTAATACTATCCCTAGTGTGACGTCCACTGTACCCAAGATCCCTCACGCGTGTAGGATCCTCAGATTGTTTTTTTCCGCCATACTGGTCGGAAGCATCTTGCGGAGTTCCCTGGCCTTAGCCATACTTTTGCTGTTATTATAATTATAATTCTTATTCATTTCCTTCCCCACCCCAACGTCGACCCTCAACCTCGACGACGGCTGGAGAAGTCATCGACCGTCGACTGCTGCACGACGGATCTGGGCCTCGGAAGGCCGCTGGCCTCGGCCCGGGCCTAGTAGGCCGCTGGCCTCGGCCCTTACAAGTAGGGAGAGTGGGGGGTGGTACATACTCTTCACTCTTGATATATAGTTACATTTTATATATTCCTACACTTAGCAGCCCGCTGCCTTAAGGTGCGTATGGAGGGTACCCCTTTTCAATTCTGCCCCAAGTGCAATCGCAAATACCCTTGGGTCGACAGGCACGCCACGTGCAATCTCTGCTTGCCGAGGGATCACCCCGAAGCGAACTGCAGAGCGTGTAGTAGGTTTAAACCTAAGACACTTAAGGACCGTTCGACAAAGCGTTGGGCCCACCACGCCAGGCAGGAGGCCATGGCAGCGGAGGGCGCCTTCAGCGATGGCAGCGACGCCGTACTTTCGGACGGCGAGGGCATTATGGCGTCGAAAGACAGCCGGCGAGCGCAGGTCCCCGACCTCGGAAGGTCGTCCGGCAGGGCGGCTATGGGGAAGACCCCCGGCGACGCAAGCGCTACACACCTAACACACACTAAACACACTAAGACCAACCGGACCTCGACAAAGTCGACTTCCCGGAAAGAGGCACAAAAAGAACGGTCCGACTCGGTGTCCTCTGGGCGCTCTCGATCGAGATCACCTCACGACGCAAGGCAATCATCCACTCTTGCCAAGAGTGCCTCGCTACACACATTAACGGAAGTTCGATCGTCGGGAGACGAAGACGACTTCCACCCCCAGGCCGCGCTCCAAGATACCGAGACCGCGGTTAACACCAGTGAGGCCCCACGCCCGAAGCACACAGATACCTCTCCAGACCCTCGGCGCCAGGCGTCGAAAGTCTCTGGGGCCTCCAAGGGACAGGGAAAACACTTTTCCACGCACGGGGAGGGGGGGAAACAGCGGAAAGCACAGCCTTCCACCCCTGTAAAGCCATCCTCTCACCCTAGGCAGACAAGTAAACACAAGTCTACCCTTGAAAAGTCCCATAAATCATCACCTGCTAAAGTAATACCCTGTTCCAGGGAATGGTCCAGTGAAGACATAGACAGGGTTATGTCTAGGATGTCTTCCTTGGCTGATTTTTACGATAAGAACCCAGAACACTTTCTTTCATATAACCCTCAAGGGGCCACACCCACAGGCTCCTCCGATCCTATCCCGCTAAGTAAAAAGCCCCGGGTCGAAAGACCTGAACCCTTCGAGGTTCAGCCTTACTCCACTCCATATTCTACTCCACTCCCCAGTTACCAGGGACAAGTTTTCCCTGAAGAGGACCAGGAGTTTGAAATTATGGAAGAACAAACCGGGACAGATTACTATGCAGAGGATGAGGACCTGGAGGAGGGAGAAGATGAGCAGGAAATTTACAGAGTAGATTCCCCAGTACAAAGCGAAGCCCCAGTTACTGACTCTCCAGTTGATAACCAGCCCCTCCTCAACGAGGTTCTCGCTCGAGCAGCGGAACACTTCCACATCGACACCCACGGTGTACAGGAGGAAAGGGACTTCGCGGAGGAGTTTGTAGGAGAGAGAAGACCGGTCGCTCAGACCATCCCTATCCTCAAATCCATCCAACGAAGAATAGATCCTTCCCTGGTGAATCCTAACCTCACCAGAGCTGTCAACCCCAGAATTGAAAAGATTTTCCGGGCAGCCCAGTCTGACCCTCTGTATATAAGGGGACATCTTAAACCAGATTCCCTAGTGGTGACCAACACTAGAAAAAGGGCTGGCACGCCCTTATCTTCATCAGAAGCCCCTCCCGATAAGGAGAGCAAAAAACTTTACGGGTTTGGCAGAAAGGTAGCCTCAACGTCCGCCTACCAAGCAAGGATTGCGAATTCCACCACCCTGTTGGCTAGTTACAATTGCCATCAATGGGAAGAAGTCGCGGCGCTAATTGCCTCTGCTCCAGAACCGTTAAAGGGCCAGCTGGCTCGGATCTCAGCAGAGGGGAGAGCCGTGTCTGGTTGCATTTTAAAAGCAACTTTCGACGCCGCTGACAGCGCAGGGAGATTGATAGCAGAAGGTACTGTTATCAAGAGACATGCGTGGTTACGGCAGTCGGGATTCAAGACAGAAACCCAGGCTTCTTTAATAGACAAGCCAGTGGAACCCGACCTATTGTTTGGGAAAGCGGTCGAAGACGCACTTAAAAATGCCAAAGATGAATATGAGACTCTCAAATCCCTTGGCCAGCTTACCAACAAACCCCCTAACCAGAGGGGGAACAATAATTTTCGTCGCCCACGCGGCCAAAATTCACAAAGAGGCAACTATGCCCAGGGACAGGGTACACAATGGAATAACAACCAGCAGTCTACCCAAAGTTACGGCAGGGGTAACAAGAGAGGTCGTGGAAGAGGCAGAGGCAGCCCCAACAAGGGAGGTGGCACGCCTCCACCAAAACAGTGACGCTCAGTTCAGGGTCCCTTGCCACGCAACCCCAGTAGGGGGACGCATTTCCACCTTCACCCAGGCTTGGGAAGGGATCACCTCAGACAGATGGGTGCTGTCAACAGTATCCGCAGGATATTGTATAGAACTACTGCAGCGTCCCCGGAATCATCCTCCACGACAAAGAGTGCACTCCCTAGAGCATCAAAAGATCCTTCTCGAGGAGATCGCCATTCTGCTAGAAAAGGACGCGATAGAACTCGTCCCAGGACACCAGGTAAACAAGGGTATCTATTCAACTTACTTCCTTGTGCCAAAGAAAGATTTGACAATGCGCCCAGTATTGGACTTACGGCCTGCCAACAAGTATGTCAAGCCCCAAAAATTCCGTATGACCACGCTACAAGAGGTAATCCCCCTCCTAAAAAAGGGGGATTACATGGCAACCTTGGATATGAAAGATGCTTATTTTCATATTTCCATGCTCCCAGCGCACAGAAAGTACTTGCGCTTCAAGGTGGACAGTCGCCACTACCAATTCAAGGTACTGCCCTTCGGGATAGCTTCAGCACCAAGGGTATTCACCAAGGTACTGGCGGTGGCGGCTGCACACCTACGCAGGGAAGCAATCCCGGTGTACCCTTATCTGGACGACTGGCTCATAACGGGGGAAACCCCAGGAATTTGCAGGTCAAACATTCAGAGGACTATCGACCTCCTCCACGAATTAGGCTTCTCCATCAACGAGAAAAAGTCAAGTCTGGTGCCAAGCACCTCAAAACAGTTTCTAGGAGCTATCCTAGATACTCAGAAAGGATTGACCTTCCCTTCGGAAGAGAGAATTCGGAATATACTTCTGCAAATTCCGCATTATCAGTCAGGTCAACAGATAACAGTACGCAAAGCTATGCGGTTACTGGGCATGATGGCGTCATGCATTTACCTGGTCCCCCACGCGCGTCTGCGCATGCGTCCCATGCAGGAATGGTTGGCGAAACAGTGGTCTCAGGCAAGTGGTCATTGGGACGATCTAGTGGTCGTTTCGCCAACACTCGTACAAAGCCTACACTGGTGGACAAGAGAGAATCTCGCAAAGGGGAAACCCTTCTACGATCCCGAAGTACAAGCCGTGGTGACTACAGATGCATGCCTGACTGGGTGGGGAGCTCACCATCTCCACCACACAGCTCAGGGTCTCTGGTCTCACTCAGTAGCCAAGAACCACATCAATATGCTAGAGCTTCTGGCAGTATTCCGAGCGCTAAGGGCGTTCGAGCCCCATCTACTGAACTTGTCGGTGCAGATCAGGACGGACAGCACGACAGCCATGTTCTATCTGAACAAGCAAGGGGGGACTCGTTCGCCAAATCTGTCCAAGCTTGCCCAGAAAATATGGATATGGGCACTCAGACGGAACATCTTCCTGTCATCGCAACATGTTCCAGGGGAGCTCAATTCCCTAGCGGATGCTCTAAGCAGAGACTCCCTCCCAGAAGAACACGAATGGGTCCTTCACAGAGACGTAGTAGAAGATCTCTTCTCTCAGTGGGGTTTCCCCACTATAGACCTATTCGCCACAAGCGAAAACAAACAATGCCCAGGATTTGCATCCAGGTTCCCCCAGCCAGACTCCCAAGGGAACGCCCTGTGGATGAACTGGTCAGGGATGTTTGCGTACGCTTTTCCACCAACTCCTCTCATCAGGAAGGTGGTGTACAAGATGAACAAGGAATCGATGACGCTCATCCTAGTTGCTCCCATGTGGGCGAGACAACCATGGTTTCCACACCTACGCAGGATGGCGGTGTGCGAACCCATCAGACTCCCAGCCTGGTACAACCTACTGTCCCAGCAACAGGGTCAAACAGTGCATCAGGAACCCAACTCTATGAACCTAGCAGCATGGCTCCTGAAGTCATAGAGTTTGGACATCTCAGATTACCACAGAGGTGTATGGACATTCTAAAGGAGTCCAGGAAACCAAATACAAGGCACTGTTACTTTGATAAGTGGAAAAGATTCGTTATCTGGTGCCAGAATAAACAAATCAACCCGGTTGATTGCACTCCTTCCAACGTTGTGACATACATGCTCCACCTGCTGGATGCAGGGTTGGTTTTTAACTCGCTGAAAGTACACCTGGCAGCCCTCTCGGCTTACACCACATCCCATAACAAGGTCTCGTGGTGGAAAGTACCAGTGGTTAAAGCCTTCATGGAAGGAGTAAAGAGACTTCACCCTCCTATTTCGAACCCACCGCCAGGATGGGACCTCAACGTGGTGCTAGCTAAGCTCATGGGACCCCCATTCGAACCCATGCATAAAAGTAGTCTCAAACACCTGACTTATAAAACGGCCTTCTTAGTAGCCATTACCTCCATAAGAAGGGTCAGTGAAATTCAGGCTCTGTCAGTGCAGGATCCGTTCTTTACTATCCACAAGGACAAACTGGTTTTACGCACACACCCTAGGTTCTCTCCTAAATTCATATCCAAGTTCCATGTAAACCAGTCCATCGAGCTTCCGACTTTCTTCCAGAACCCGCAAAGCTCGGCTGAGGTGAAACTACACACCCTAGATGTGCGTAGGGCGGTCCTATACTATGTAAATAAAACCAGACCGCTAAGGAAAACAGATCAACTGTTTGTCTCCGTAGCTACAGGCAGAGAGGGGGATCGCGTCTCTAAGGGCGCTATCTCGAAGTGGATTATCAACTGTATACAGCTGTGTTACTCTCTTTCTCAAAAGACTCTGCCTTTTACGCCAAGGGCCCACTCTACTAGAGGCATTGGTGCCACTCTGGCGTTCATTGCAAATGTTCCCCTCGACACCATTTGCAAAGCGGCTACTTGGAGCTCTATTCACACTTTTACTCAGCATTACTGCATTGACACTCATTCCAAGACAGATACACAAGTGGGACAAGCGGTTCTAAGACACCTGTTTGCTCATGACCCTTCTCACATCCCACCTCCTTCTTCTGGTACTGCTCGCTAATCTATGCACAGCATGTGATCTAAGCAGATTCCACAAGCCTCAGAAGGGATACATTACTCACCGTAATCGTATTTCTGATGCTTGTATCTGCTTAGATTCACATGCGACCCACCCTTCCTCCCCTCCGAGAGAAGGCGCATGATTGCTTGTAGTCTTACCTTTCTGTCTATCTGCTTGGATTATCTGTACTCACGCTACTCCTCATGCTTCCTCATGTCAGAAAAAATACAATCTGAGGATCCTACACGCGTGAGGGATCTTGGGTACAGTGGACGTCACACTAGGGATAGTATTACTGGCACGCCTGTGTCGACGCCCATTTTCGACTTTCGAAAAACAAACTGTAATACTCCGCAGCTTCCACTAGATGTCGGCCTATGCACAGCATGTGAATCTAAGCAGATACAAGCATCAGAAATACGATTACGGTGAGTAATGTATCCCATATATATATATATATATATATTCCTTTGCAGGTTTATCAATCTCCATTTGCCCTCATTTTGTTGCGCTGACACACGCTCCTTTGGAAGACATTGCACCCTATCAATGACCAGTAATAATATATATATAAGTAGCAATTCAATATTTTGGCGCCTAATAGTGGCACTGTTACCTAGTCTAATATTACTGGATGTATTGCCCTTGGAAGAATAAAAGGCTGAGTAGCCCCAGCCAGGATCCTAACTTGCAACCCGTGGGGGTGAAGACTGGCTCAGCGAGTGCTTACCTCGTTAAGCCGTCTGACCTGAGAAACTAATGCAGCAGGCACCCCACGACTTAAAATAACTTTGTGAAGGAAGAATTAAGTAGAGTAAAAAAGAATGTTGAGTGACTATATGAGAGTTTGAAAGCGAAGGGGAATAGAGGAGAAATGCCGGAGGAGAACCTGGGCATCCAGAATCCTCTGCCTGATATTAATTCTAATGCATGGGTTTACCAATAGACTGGCTGCGTTAGGCCTGAGTGATCTGGTCTATGTTATTGCAGCCTGATTTTAGGGATGTCCTTCTTGACTGCTACAAGTGTTATCCATTATATGGTAAGGTCAGTATTTTCCCTGATCCGGAGCGAAGAACCGGCCTGACTATGCTGTGTTGAGGCCAAAGTGTAGTGTGCCAGCGTTGAGGAATCCTATGGGTCCCTCACCAAATCCCTGCATTAAGTCTCTTCTCTCATGGCCAGGGAAAGGCAGACGCTTCCTGATCCTAACCTTGGGGGTGGTGCTCTTCGGGAGGATCATCTGGGAGGAGAAAATGCTCAGGGAGGTGAGAGGAGTCAATGGGGTAAGGCACAGTATTTACCTTCCTCTTTGGAAGAAATGCTACAAATCCCAAAATACCTAATTGCTTGTTGCCACAATAATAGAACTACTCGATTTGTTAAACACCTAAATGTGGACGAAATCAGCCAAAGCTCTTGTGGTATAAAAGTGAACAACACCCATTATAAAGCCCTCGAGACTTAAGGCTTCCCTAAGTCAAGAGGGGACAATAGAAAGAAGTCTGTAAATAAGAATCGCCAAAAACCTAGAACACCGTAGTCCTCTTTCCAAGCAAGACGTATCACTGAATTGCCTGAAATTCCTTTAAAGAATGTTGTAGAAGCTACAGGGCTAATCGGTAAATCCCAAAGCGTTAGAAAATCTAACTTTATTGTTAAGGAATCTAAGTCCCATAATTTCCTCAGTACTGAGACGAGGGAGAGGGATGGAGAGGAACACTACTGTGGGAATGATCTCCTAATTAGTGCTAATGACCTACTGATAGGTAAGATTTCCACAGAGCTGGTAAATCTTCCTTTCCTGGTTCAACCATAGAACGTTTTGCTTTTCTAGTGGGATATTTTTCATTAATACCTCAGTGAGTGGGAATCTTTTTCCACACTCACCTAATCTTTAACTCTTTTTATGGGTGTCATTTTTAAGACTCCATAGTGTCTTTTTAAAGTTATCATGTTTAATAACTTATTGGCAATAAGTGTCTGTTGTTGCTGGTTTGCATAGGGGCTCCCTATTTAACTTTCTTGTGCTAACCTTAAGTGAACTACAGTTCCCAAGGGTAGAAAGGATCTTTGGATCCCTTTTACATTTTGTTAGGTGAAACCAGCACACCCCGCCTTATATGGAGTGCTGGGGAGATACAATGTATCCCCTTTCACACTAAAACTAACAATTCTGTTACAAGCTTACCTTTAATGGCTGGTGGCAGTGATACCTTTCACTAAATTGGTGCACCTTTACCGCGGGCTGTGATCATAGCTGCAGTAAAGGCACCCAAGGGTGCTCATTTTACCAAAATGGCCCTGTCTTCTTTTTCTGCCATTTTAGTGTTTGTCATTTCTTGTTGCTTCCCTTGACTTGCTGCTAGCTTGTCCTTAATAAGTCTACATTAGGTTGTTGCCTACCTAGAATAACTATTCAGTAAAGTGTGACATTGGGCTTTACTTTCCCCTTCATTGTGAAGTTAAAGTATGTGGGTTTTACTTACCTTGTGTTAGCTGTGTGCCATCCAAAATAAGTTACCAGAGTCATTGCTTACCGCAATCTGGGGTTCCCCGATTTCAAAAGCATCTGTAATTGTATATTACATCCTTATGTTTTACTCACCTGGTATAACTGTGTGTTATGACAAAAGTAGTTATAGGATTTTACTGCACCTAGGATAAGTGTTTCACTATTCAACCACAGTATATTGTCCAGTTGACTGTTTATGTGATCTGTTCCAAGAGTCACTGTACAGCTGGAAGGGCCTACTGCCCTTGTATTACAGACTGTAATCTTAGAGTAACCATTGGGCTTTTTACTCCCAAAGAATAGGCTTGACCTATACTAAATGTGTATAACAAGGTTTTGACTTCCCTAGAACTACTGTTGGGTGTTCCAAATAAGGTTTATACTTGGGTCTGTGGATTTCAAGTATAGTGTTGTGTTTTTATATTGTGATTTCATATAATGTGTTAGTGCTTACTTAACCGCTAGACTTATCTGGGTCTACCTGTATTTAAATAAATCCTTTATTTTTACAATACTTAGTATTTCACTTGTACTGTGTCTACTGCCCTTTCTCCCTCCTAAAATAAACCTCGCTGCTCTGCCTACGCTGCCATGGACTCAGGTGGTACAGTCTTATACTAAGAGTGGAGTCTTGTACTGCCTCAGTTGAATGGGTTTGAAGAAGTTGGTAGCACTTCAGAAAAACTGTCCTAACACCTACACCCGAAGGGGACTGAGAGGCTTAAAAAGCCCCCTCCGGTGCAGGCATTAGAGAAGCAGAAGGAGAGAAGAGGAACAGAGCAGTGGAAGAAACAGCGCAGGCCAAGATCGCAGCTAAGAGCGAAGTCTGTGATGAGCGAAGACACCAGGACCACGAAATGGCAGAAGCCTTTGCTGGTCCTGCAAGAATGTCTCCCCCTCTCCCCTGTTGTAGAGGTTGCACAGCGGGAAAGAAGGAAGAGGAGACTCTTTTCTGGTGAACTTTGGTTGTGCAGAGGAAGGCAGCAGTTGTGAGGGAAACGCTCATTCTTTGGCGGTTGCAGGTGGCTGTGTTGCACCTGGCCTTTTCCGGATACGCAGAGGCTCCATTCATCAATTGCATGAGCGGAGGAGGACCGGAGCTAGCTCTCCTGTTGACCGCGAGGAGCCACAAGTACTGAAGACCTGCGAGCACTGAGCAGTGTGTAATCAAGCGACTTACTCAGTGAGTTCACAGATTACAAGTGACTTTGCACCGCTCTAATGGTGTCCACGTGTTCATGGCAGGCTACTTCACTCTTGAGTGAGTGAAAACAACACTAGCATTGATTTTGAATACTGAACTAAACGAAACTAAGAAAAGTGGTGCTTGGTGACATGAAATGACTGTATAAATAAGCGCATGAGTGTGGAAGGCCCAAGAACCTTATGGGAAAGCTGTAAATGATTTAAAAGCTTACAAGCAGTACCCAAGCCAGGAGTGTTTTACCAATCTGCAATATCTATACAAAAACAGTATCCAGGCATGAGGGAAAGATTGAGAGGCTTCCCCTCTGGCAATAAGAACCTGCAATCTCTGATAGATCCTGCGGTATTCCCTCCGTAACCGACCTGGCATCAAGCAGGCAAATCACCTGGTATTTGGACTGTACATGTACTTCTTGCATTGGCGGAATGCAATGACCACCTTCTGCTCCATGATGGTCAGCTGCTTTAATCTGTGCATAAGAAGAGCTTTCCCGCCTCAGAGCCTTGTTAAAGCAGGTTTGCTTCTGGGATTTTACCAAAGAAGCTTACAGACGGGAAAGTCACATCTGTTCACTTGCAAGGGCAGTACTGCCAGATGCGCCTTGTTTGCTTTCAGGGTACGGACCGAAGAGAAGATTCTCTTCTAAAAATTGGATTTCTGACGAGTGCCTGAAACCCCAGATGAGAAATGCATTTAAATGTTGCCATTCCTGTTTAAAAATATATGCGTTGGGATCCTGGTTTGATGTCATGTTTTCGTATGCAAACTTTGCACGACTAACAATTCTACATGTACTTTTTATCCAGGTCTGTTATCCTGGTGTAGAGTTGAGTTCATGCGTTGCGTGCACTATATGATCACGGAGCGCAGAGCAGCACTATTGCTCGGGCCATTTCTCGAGCTAAAAGTACCATCACAGCTGCCCACATGCTCCCCAACACAAGCTTGCACAACCTGTTGTAGACCATTTTTTCACATCAGTTTAAGACCTCTGAACACTTCCGGGTACTTAGAGTTCGGTTTCTTAGATTATTCAGAATAATGGAGTGATTACATCAATCTTACAGTTTTTTGATTTTATTTATTGATCTTGAAATGTGAGTGCCAATTCTGGATTAACTGGCTTCACTATTTCTAGAATTTGGGGGACAGAGGAGCAGGTTGGTCGCTGTGGCTGACCTATTAGCAGCATATCGACATAGATGACTAAACCGGCATTTCCGGCTAGAGCCGCTGACGGAGACGTTACATCTGCCCTAAGTATGATGGTAGCGGATAGTCTGTATGGTCATCATTGGTATGCTTGAGTTCACCAAGAATTTAGACAATGTGGAAAATGTAGAAAAGTTGTTTAGATGTTTTGAAATGGCATTTGATGTTTGGTCCTGCAGGGAGGCTGTGCTGTTTTAGGGGCCCGACTGCTACTGTAGCTTATTACTAAATGCACATTTTAGAAATATTCCTCGTCTGTGTGGGAGGCATGCTATTCTACTAGAATGCTGCTGCAACTCAGTCATATCTCTGGATCCTATCAAGAAGTCCACTCCAGCTCTGGGAAGGACATTCTGCTACTTTAGATGCCTATGGTCGTAGTTTGGGTCAGTTCTGCATGACCCGCTTAAGCGGTCAGGGAGAGTCTTAACATAACCCCAAATGTAAAGTTCAGGTTCCTGGAACATGTTTGGTTAGGAATTTGTATCACTAATAGAAAAAGGCCTGGTCAGAGAGGCTGCAGTTCCACTGCTAGTTTCCAAGTTACAGAGGAAGTAGGACTTGTCTAATCAGCCGCCGGGTCTTCTCTGTGGTTGAACATGCATGGATCTGTCTAGCATTCCAGCCTGTAGATATGCCGTTAGCTTTGAACTCAAGATGTCAGCGGTGATTCTTTATACCTCTGAAGTAAGGGATTTTTCGTCTTTGACTCAGGCACATGCCTTTACATTGTCTGCTGAAATCTCTGATTTAAGTAAATCACCCTTGAGGGAGTGATTGTCCTGCTTTCGATCTAATAGCCTGATTGCCCTGTGCCAGCCTTGCTGACTTTCTTGCTCTGTCTCTTCTAGTGCTGTGAATTGGAAGCAGTGGCATGAAAAGCTAGCCCCTTGCCTGTGCATCAGACTACTGGTACCACTGTCGTTCGACTCCCATGATGCAAACAAGGATTTGTTAAGATCAATGAAGGCTTTCCTAGAGCTACCTCCTCTTGTTCCACCACCCCCACAAAATGGGAGTGTTACTACCCTTTTCAGACATCCAGGAAGCTAGCAGTATCTCACACACACTCCCCTCTACAGGGATGATGCCTTATCAAACCCGTACAGGAGGGGGCAACTCCTTTGTCTTTCTTGGATTCTGAAGACAAATGTCTAGTCTCCCTGGAAGTCCATGAAATGGAGTATTGACCACTTGCCCTGCCTATTGTGGGTTCGGATTGGCCCTGTTACCATCTGCCTGGTGTTCTCTAGATGGACAAGTCTCTACCTTGACGTGTGGTGCCCCCGAGACCTGTCGCTGCGGAAGCCCGTCTTGGACTTTTGGGATAAACAGGAAATTCAGTGCTCTTTTGTGTACAATTGATCCCGAGATGCTAGAGTTCAAATGCAAAACATTTAAGACCCATGAGAGCCAGTTTGATGATGAAATGTAGAAAATTATGTAATGAAAAAAGGGGCTTCCCCACTATTATCAATGATTCAAGACTGACATATCGTTACCATAAAAGGACTTTGTTTCAGAAATCCACTTTTAAAAAAAAAAAAATTATTGTGTAAGGCAGATACATATTTTGGGTTTTGGTTTTAAATTCAAAATCAACCAACACGTTTGCTCACACTTTCGATGGATTGAGATTTTTCAAGTAGGTTGCACCCTCAACGATACTGAGGCATACCTCGACTGATGTGATATAAGGTCTCAACAATATTCCATTTTCACGAACAAAATGAAAAAGACACAATTAGCTCCTTTTACTATGCTGCTCTTATGATCTGAACATTTTTGTCAGGTATTGTTTCCAGAAAAATAAATCTGCGAAGATTGCAGTTGGCCTAAACCTGGAACCAGCATTTAAGAAATGACATCAAGCTGTACACAAATGCACCAATTTTTCCCTATTAATAACGAGGCCAGTTGTACAATACCCCTCTTTTTTTTTATCAGCGTGCAATCCTAATTTTCCCTAAATTGTGAATAGCAACCCTTTGTATCCACGTTAAATAGCAGATGCTAAACCCAGCTTACCCTCGCCAACTGAACACATATTAGTTTTTACTTCATCTGTGTATTGTACATGGAACATCGTGGTGCATTTGATGATATAAGTGAGGGGAGAGAATGGAACTTTCGGAGTATGATTTTCAGGAAGAATTGGTGAAGAAGCAATCGCATCAGCTGCTACTGATGATGAATATGGGTGTGCCACATCTTCCATTTGGGCAGACCTGCTCGAGTCCGGACCCCTCTCATTGTAAGACTCTAATCATTTTAGTTATTCAACATTTCGATGCGGGCAATTGTTTCATGTACATGCGTTGTATTGTTAATTCTCTATTTCTGCCTCTCATTTTCTCGGTAGGCATTTGTCTGATCTATAAATCCTGATCTGTAAATCCGACCATCCACATAAATCTTTCCATTAACAAACTTATTTTATAAATTAATGACGTTGTTGAATATATATAGTCCTGTATTTTGCACGTATAGTCCACAGTGGCCCTTTACTTTGGTAGCTCTTTATTATGGACATTGGTAGCCAGGACCTTTGCACGTATGGCTATTAGTGGCCCTCTCAATCCATACATCTGTGCTCTCATGTCTGGAGCATCAAGCTCCATATTTCCATTCCCTTGCTTACAACCCTCTCCCTGAACCTTTTCTGATGTCTCCAGGTCCGTCGGAGATCTGAATTGCTCTCCCCCGCCCCCCACCACTGCCACACCTGCTGCATCACATGGCTGCTTATTCCTCTGGTGTGGCCAGAAAAGACAAATGGGTTGGTTTCATAATCAACAAATTCTAACCCGACTGATCACCTTCTTGCATCTGACTGTATCCCTCTTTGATTTGAGTGCACTGTCACCAAACTCCTTTGCCCACTCCTTCACTAGTCTTATGATCTGAAGGCCACCTGCCCACTCATTTCTTTCTTCCATGCCCATTCATCTTTTGTCCTTATGAGATGCTTCAACCTCCCCAAATGTTACCCCTACCCTAAAAGTAGCTTGACACTGCTCCATCTGACCACTCTCTGACCTCCATCTAGAACCTGCCTACACATACCCCAAAGCAACGCCCCACCTCTGCTTTCATTTCTCCTCCGTCACTTCACCTAGCCTCACAGTTGATCCCCCTCCCCTTGTGACCACTTAACCATTCACCTCAATGCCTTCCCCAACCCCACCTCCATCTCCATACAAATGCAAAATCCAAGCCTGACCCCCGGGTTCCCTGCCTGGATGAAATCAAATCATCCCACAAAGCTCTGTCCTTCTACAGAAATCCTCAATTGATCAGGCCTACAGTCTGTCCATCGAGACTCCATTTTAAAACTTCAAGCCCCATAATTGTAATCTTCTTATGTCTCCATCCACGCCCCCCCCCCAACCACTTGCATTAGTCCAGAGGTTCGCAAACTTTAGAGTGACATGCAATGTCTTCTTCGCCAATCGTACATATCCTGCACTCCTTATTACGTAGAAGAAGGCACTCGGCACCTGTGGTAACTCTAGATACTGCCAAGTCGTGCTACTTCTCAAGGAACGTCATTTCACCAAAACGCCAGGGGTAGCAGAAGTGACATCACACGACCCTTGCCCTCTGATGACATCACAGGAAGTGATGTCATTTGATCCAACCCCAAAGTGACATGCAAAGCGATGGAACACGACCTTTCGCCCCTTGATAAAACAGGAAGGGGCATCACATAGCATTGTTCCTACATGCACAACGGAAAATATGGTTACGATATCACTATAATGTGATATACATTTCATACAAGAATGGATCACCATATGTATTGTTAATATCAATGTGTATAGGCCCATATTACCAAATTACTGTGAATGCAAGCAGACCTCCACGGCCAAATGATAATGATGTGTTATTATAAAGCACTTACGTGCTTTGTATAGAACAAATGTACATACAATATCACCTAACCAGTGTTGGTACGGATTTATCGACCTCAGAAGGATGAAAGGCAGAGTTGAGGTGTTTAAGAACATACTAAAACAGGGACTTACCCCCTGAAGTGTGCCTGAAATAAACCTTTAATGAGTCTAGCAATTATTATATAGAATTCCAGAAAGACAAATTATTTTGTTATTCCTATTCTTTCTTATTTAGGGTCACTATTCAAAGTGTTACACTAGTGCAACCATGTTTTTTTAAAGAGGCCTGAACAAGAAAGCCAGCCACTCCATAAACAAAGAGCCACATGGCACTGGCCACAGCCAGCCCAGGAGCTTACATTTCAAAAAAATAAAAAACACCATTTTTTTCATTTTATTTTTATGGGTAGGAAGGGAGACCACAGGGGTAGCAAGAGAGTCTTCAGAGGTCGCAGTTGCGACCCCCAATTGACATACCTAGACTTCTCCTACCTGGTTTCTGGTCTTACCTTGCAAACTCTCCAAGTCATGCTGACGCCTTTGCCCTGGAGCCAGCTCTTTCACTCTCTCAGCTAACGATTTGGGCCTTCAATTTACATCTTCTATATCAGAGATCTGTGACCCCCACACCAAATTCTTCTCCCTTCCTCCACCACCTCATTCACTTTACTCCCCATCACCTCTAACCTATCTCGCCATCTCTTCTTCCCTAACTCATACAATTAGTTGGCCCCCATCCTACTAACACCAACCCATCATGGACCCAGAGGACCCTTTTGCACCACACAATATCAAAGAACACCCTGTTCCTATCTTTAATCCCTCTTTAACCTCCTGCTTGCAAATGGGTTCCTTCCACCCACTAAAAGGTACCCACTGTTCTTCCTGTCCTCAAAAGGCCCTCTGCTGTCTCTGCCATAACCTTTAAATTCTGAAGTGCATCATATTCAACAGAATCACCAGCTATTTGGATGATAGCAAACCTTGTGACCTTCTTCAAACTGGTTTCTGCAGCCATCACTCCACAGAAATGCTCATCACCTCCATTCTCATCCTTCATGACCATCAGTATTCCACACTGTTGTCCTCCCTCCTCGCCCGACCCTCTCTAACTCTGAAATCCAGGGTGCAGCACTTGCCTGGATCTACTCCTCCCTCTCGATCTGTTCTTCTCCATCTTCCACAACATGGGAACCTATGATCCCACTCCTTCTAGATGGAGTCCCGAAGGCTCCATCCTTGGGCCACTACACTTTACCCGCAGAACCTCCTCTCACAGCAAGCTCATCTCCTCATTTGGGCTGTCCCTCACCTTTGTCTGATGACACACAAATATTCTTCTTTTCCTGCATTCATCCCAGACCCCTCTTCAAGGATTATCTACTGTCAGCTATTCACCATTGGATGGCACTTTGCTCTCTAATTCTCAACACCTCTAAAAGGAGGAGCATCCATTTCCAGGCCAAGATTGTTCCCCTTGCCAGTTACCTTTCCTGCAACCTCCACTCTCCTTCCTCCCAGGCTTGCAACCTTGGAAACCTCTACGAAAAATTATCTGAAAGTCCAACATTTCATCACCTCTACAGCGCATGGCTCAACCTGTTAAACATCAGGAAGGCCTGCCCTCTCCTCACCTACCACTCCACTAAAAACTGCGTCTCCACTCTTGTAATTGGTTGGCTTGACTAGAGTGCGAGCCTAAGTCTACTTTTTTCCCCACTCAACAAAATTCTCAGCTTTGCCATTTGCACTGTTTACAGTTTCTCCCGTTTAGTGCTCATATCTTCCCACCGCAGAATGGGGACCCCCTTGGGTACTCAAATCTATTAATGGCCCCTCTCTCCACCTGGCCACTTCTCGCACCTCCCACCACTAGAACTTCCTAAACCCTACCAAAATTCATGATTCCGAGATGGCTCTCAAAATCCCTCAGCACCCCAAAGCGCATCTGTCCTCAGCAGTAAACCCTGTCACCTTCCAAATACACTGACAACATTCTGTAGGTAAGCCTCTATGTTCAGGAGCACTGCTCTACTCCAGGAGTCCTATCTGGGTTCTTCAGATCTCCTGGTATACTTCCCTGCCAAGAATCTTCCCACAGTTCAAACCTAGTAGATTTACCTACCAGGATTCCTTTTATAAACTTCATCTTTGGTGTACTCCTGATATACTCCTTTGTCAGGAATCCGTTCATGGGGCTCTTCAGGTTACCTGGTATGCTCCACTCAGCAAGCATCTTCCCTGAATGTTATTATCTGGTTTCAAATGCCTGGTACATGTGTATGCCAGGACTTCTTTTATGGACTTCTTAGATACCCTGGTACACTCCCCTGCCAGGTATTTTGCCACAATGTTCGTCTTTGCACGAATTTGGTGGATTGCTTGGTATACTTCCCTGCCAGGTGTATTTCCCCTTCGAATATTAACTGTCTGGTGTCTTCTCTTTACCAGGACTTCTCATTGATTTCAATGACTTTTTCAATTGACCACATCAGCACCTGCATCGTTCTGTTGGTTTCAATGTCTTTTTCAACATGCTTCATCAGCACCTGCTTTGTTCTGTTTAATGTATTTAACTTAAGATAACACTTGATTCACCTCTCCCCCACATTGTCATCTCATGCAAAGGTATTTGTTCAATTCTCGTTGCTGCACTTTCTCTTGTCGGTATTGAAATCTTTTTCTATTCAAACATCGATTTAACATTAGGTCTTGTCTGTTTTTAAATCGCCTTTCAGCATTGTCTGTAATATCAATCTCACATACTTAATTCACTTGATTATATGGGTGTCGATACGCCCCTGGTATGCCAATGGCTCTCGGCAGACTCACCAGTTGTTCATGGCATGACTTAGAGCGTGCCTCTGCGGTGAAGCTAATTCCCTAGATTGTCTATTGACGCGATGCAGACGTCTTCCCAGCTTTTCCTGCTGCTCCGTGTTCACTCGCCGGCTTCCCTTTGTGGCCTGGACTGGAGAATACTGCTTTCTGGCACGACTGCACCTCCAGGAGCTCCGCTGTCCCTCTCTGTGCTCCCACGGTGCGTCCGGTAAGTCTGCTGCATGTCTCCCTCCTTCACGCCGTGCTGGTAACTATGACTCGCATTCACGAGCCGCTGCACGGATGTGCCCGTCTTCTCTCTGTCGGCTTTCTCCTGCATGGTTCTCCCATACTGCATAATGTGAATGCCATTTTCAAAGGTCCCGGGCACTTTAAGTCTAATAGAACAACTAGTCTTCATGTTAGTCTTTAGACTTGGATTGCATCAACTCTTCCCTCCTCTTCTTCGTCTCAGTACTTGAGGCTTTATGGGATTTGAAGTGCATAGATATAATGGGATTTTTAAACTGATGTTCAAGAACTCCACAAAGAAATTTCAGAGACAAAAGATGTTCTATGTGTGTTTTGAATGTTTGACGTGTGCATGGAGTTTTCTCTAGATTGACATAACGGAAGGGGTTTTTGTTTTTCACAATAAGGAGGGATTGTGGGGTGACAGAGAAAAGGAGGAATATTGCGTCTTCTCCGATGCAGTAATCCCTACTCTCTGGCAGTTGGCAATCCGGCAAAGGAGGTTACTGCTGGGTAATCGGTGACCAGTCCACCGGATTCATCACACAGGTCGATGTTTGATGTTACTGCTTGATAAAGCTAGCTCAAAGAGATTCTAGGAGGATGCGTTTTGGGTGGGGAGGGGCAGGTATTGGGGCAGATGGCCAAGGGATTAACATTGCTATGAGCAAGTCAATTGGCAAGTCATTCCTCAAATGTCATCTACCGCCTAGCAGTACTTCAGTGCAGTAGTTTCTGCTTACAGGAGGTGCAAATTATTGCCTTGCTTAGATGAGAACCTGCTTTTCTCAAAATACCATACTATAATCTCTAAGAATATATACATTTATTGTTTAAGTACATCGCGTGCAGGTAGACGGCTTATTTCCAAAGGCGGTTCAACGTTGAAAGACCCATATTTTACAGATAAATCCTTAAAACGCACCCATTTATGTTTGCAAGCAGCACTCACTTTTTTCATTACTTTTTTCGTCTCTCCTCACCAATCTGTAAAAAAAAATGGCAGCTGCTGCATTGCTTAACCGCTGTGTCTCTCCGGCTGCAAATTGAATTTAATGCTTGCTGTTACAAGCAGGCAAATTCTGTTGTAAATAACCAATTTGGACATTGCAGTGACTGGCCCTGCCAAGGAGACTAGATTGATGGCTCGCAGGGACAAGGGGGGGGCGGGTGGGGAAGAGGCAGGGGGCAACGCCATCGTTTTGTTTCGACTACAGGATGGAGATTTGCAGGCCTGGCTTAACTCACAAATGCAACCCAGGGTGGCAACATCTCAGGCTACTTTATACAGTGCTTTTGTGTACAGTATTGAAGACAAGCATAGAACATCCTATGTTCTTATGTATATGATGCTGTGTTTCAGAAAGACTTCACAAGAGGATTAAGAAAGGAAATGGCCAGAAATTGAGGCGCAGTGGGGTGGGAGGGCAGAGTTATAGAAGTGGATGCAAAAGTTGCATTTCTGCTTCAAACCTCAACAGGGTTGGCCCGTTGGCTCCGCTAGTGGAAAAACGCTAGGCCGGTTTCCAACAGATTTGGATTTCTAGTTGGTGCCTAGTCCAACTGGAAGTCCTTACTTGCTTTGGTGAGAATCCGTCCACCATTTTTTATCAAAATAAAAGTAAATTAGAGGGTCAGAAATGTGAATGTATCTTTTTTCCATTGAGTCTTTGGTTTAGTCCACAAACCTCTTTTTGATCTTTGAATCCTGGGATGTCTGAATGGCCGCTGGAGGCCTGACAATTTGTGTCTGACCACAGTCTTGTATCCTGTGCTGCAAAAATGGTGCATATAAGAGCCTCCTAAAGCACGTGCTGACCATAGGGATGGAAAGCGCAGGTCCCATTCGGTGGTATATGCCCTTTTTAATTGCCATAGTGATGTCTGCAGATCTGCCTCCAAGCCAGTGGACCGAGTGGCGGAGCGATGCAACCGTGTGCAGATTCTGACGAACTTTCACCTGCGGGAAAAAGTGTAACCTACCATCGCTGTGGAAGCTGTCCATGAAAGCTTCATTTAATTGACTGGTGGCATTGGTGGCACCATACGACTATAACTGAAAATCACACAATCTCCTCCGTACCTTCACGACTACTTCCACTCCGCTCGCCTGCATACCGATCGAGGCTAAGAGCTCGTCTTACACCATATTGCTTGCTACGTCTGATGTTGCCTATGCACAAACCGATCTTCACAGCCAAAAGGCTCAGTGCGCTTTGCACTCGCACTACCGAGTACACTAGTTGGACTCTACTGCAACTGAACTATTGCACATATGTTGTACTGCATTGTTGTATGCGATCTAGTACCTTCTCCACACATTCATGCGCCTTTATTTTTCTCCTATGTACCTGCCCTACCTAGCTTGTCTATGATTGCATTTATGCACGAGCCCAAGCTTTATTACTTACTGCCTTTACATCAGCCGCTAACGCCTCAATACTATAATCCTACTGGCCGCACAATTATGGTTGCTTTAGGTTTGCTTTATTGATACCTGAATGTTGCATTGCCTCCAACTATTGCTCAAATCGCTTTAGTACTCATGTTGCCTAGCGTCCACCAGGCCGTATGCACATTTATTGATGCAGAGCTCACTTGAGGAGCCTTGTTATGCTAATACTGTTTAATTGCACGAGGACCTAACAGAACTAATGTTGCCTAACCTATTTCAGGATTTATACTGCCCGAATGTCATTAAGTCCGCATTAGAACCTATGCAGCCTAACTGTTGCCAACTTCACGCTAGTTCCTACACTACTCCAATATTTCTTAATGGTACTAGGACTTAGGCTGTTCAAGGGATACCCAGTTTATAGCAAGACTTACACTGTCATCTGCTGCCCAATGTTCCACGCCATTGTTACTGTACCGTACCTAATTTGACTAGACACGTGTCCTCCACGCACTAGCTATTCACACTGGCTGCTCACAGATATCATGTATGCCTTTTTACTATTACTGTTACCCTTGACAGGTTCGCTCCTGGTATCTAACCTGTACCCCTCAACTGCACATTTAACACCTTTGAACTATCACTATTTAACCACATGAAGAACACCAATCACCTGCTACCAGGGATCTAGGCTACACCCTTCCTACTCTCGCTTAAATACAACCACCTGGACTCATCAATAAGGCCTACTAAGTTCTTACCCAAACTACAATTAGACTCTAATTCTGCTAACACAGTTCTTAGTAATGGCACACACCACCGTCCTTTGCTGCCGCCTAACCAGGGCACTAACTGCTTTCATACCCAACTTACATCCTACAAACCTTGCTCCACTAAAATCATAAATAACAGACTCTGCTCCAGACTCCCGATACATCACGAACCCTCGCTCAACACTGCACTTAATGAAAATCTACTACCCACTAAGATTAACCATAGACCTAACACCTCTAAAAACAAAGTTGCACATAGTATAGACTCGACTAAAACCTCGAACAAATACAATAAGAGCCTGAAACAGAATAAAACAAGTGCCACTCCTACTAATGCTACTACACCAACTATCAAAGGTGCATTCATTAATGCCAGATCAATGGTGGCTCATGCGACAGACATTGCTGACCCTAATCACAGCTGAAAACCTTAACTTCTTCGCAATTACGGAATCTTGGCTGCATGCAGCAGCAGGCCCTTCACTCTTACTTGCTGTACCTGACAACTACTATATTATAAGAGCTGACAGAATAGATTCTAGAGGTGGCGGCATTGCCATCATTGCAAAGGCCAATCTAGACTTAAGAGTAGCCACAGCGCCTACTTTTTCACCCTGTGAATTACTCACGGCCAAAATACCTGTCTCTAAACTCCCGGATCCTACCCGCTCATCTAATCTACAGACCTCCAGGGCCCATTGGCACCTTTCAGGAAGATATGATGACACTATTATCTGTCAATACCAAAACCCCTTCTCAAATACTACTACTAGGAGACATAAACCTAGGATTTAATGACCCCAATGACCACCAAGCACTAGTAGTAGCTAAAACCCTTTTTGAACATCGCTTTAACCAAAACGTTACCCAACCCACCCATGACAAAGGTAGGAGCTTAGATTGGGTTGCTGATCTCAACTGTGACACTGCAATCACATGAATTGCTCCTCAATCTTGGACGGATCATTATCTACTGTCCTTCAGTCTCTCAGCCAATATTCCTAAAACTAAATCCAACTTAATAGCGCCTCCACTCCCTACTAGGAACAAACGGAACCTTACGGTGCACGCTATCCTACCTCATGTGATCCCTATCCTTAACTCCTTAGGGGACACCACAGACCCAGACATACTAGTAGATGCCTTCAATTCTACTATGACTAAAGCCTTGGACATTATCGCCCACTCAATATGCGCAAAGGCAAACCAAGAGCTCACCTGAACTCATGGTTCACTCCACAGCTAAAAACCTTAAGCGCTGAAAAAAGAAACTGGAAACACCTCCCTTCTGCAGAGAATAAAACTAACCTGATGAATCGCTCTGCAAAATATAAAGAAGAGATACTTCCGACTAAACGTGAGACGTACAACAATAGAATCAATCAAGCCAGTTCTAGCACCAAAGAGCTCTTTGTTATCATCTGAGAAATGGAGACGCCATTCCCCCAACTGATCCCTGCCTAAAGAACAAACTCTGGTGCACTAACATCCAGAATGCTCTTACCAACAAAATTGCTACACTTCAAAACAAAATTGCCGACAAACGCTTAAACTTCTAAAACCTAGATACCCCCCACCAAACACAAAAGCCCTCTACCAAACCATCTCAATGCTTCAAATTCTCTTAAGTCTCCATCCCTGAAATACAAAAAATAATTGCATCACTCAAGCCATCAAGGTGCCAAGGAGATAGTTGTCCGGCTCAAATAATTAAAGCTGCCGCTATAGACTTGGCGCCCTTCATATCCAAATTAATCAATGCCTCCTTTACCTCTGGCATTGCACATAGTAACCCAAAGGAGTCATGGGTTGTACCCCTCCTTAAAAAACAATCCTTGGACCCTACCATTGCCACCATTTATAGGCCAATCACAATGGTCCCGTTCTTCCTGAAGATACTGGACACGGTCGCATACTTGCAGATCCAGGAGCACCTAGAGACTAACCATCTCTTAGGGACGTGACAATCTGGATTTAGACCTCAACACGGTACCGAAACGGCACTGATTGATTTAAAAACCCAGATTGCCGAACTCAAAGATGAGGGGGAAAACTGCACTGCTACTATTGTTGGACCTATCGCCTGCGTTTGATTTGGTCGACTACAAAATACTATGCAATCACCTTGCCACAGCAGCTCACTTCTCTCAGAATACAATTACATGGATCCAATCTTTTCTAAACAATTGGACCATGAGAGTCTTTTCTCCATCAGCGGCAGCTGACCCAATTCCCATAACATGCAGAATCCCTCAAGGCTCTTGCGTGTCACTGACCATGTACAATATTTTCATGAAGCCTCTATTGTCATCTAAGTGTAGATGACACCCAGATGATCTGGATCATCTGGGTGTCATCTACACTAACTATGCAGATGACACCCAGATCCCCCTTCCATTAACGGGAAACTATGACACAGATGTATTGCTAGTGAATAAAATGTATCTAATCATTCAGGCATGGATGGCCAACCAGAGCTTCTGCCTAAATGAAGATAAAACTGAGCTCCTGATTCTAGGCTCCCCAGGCAACCTGAAAAAACTCAGCACAGATTATGCCTCCTTTAACATCGATGGGAACAACATCATAGTGGCCAAAGAGGTAAAAACTCTAGGTTTTTATCTAGACTCCACACTGAACTTAAACAAGTTAACGTGATGGCCTTGGCCACAGCCTACACTGGTAAATTGATACAGGCCTGGAAACCTCTTCTCTCTAAAGAGAGCTGTGTTACCTTAGCCCTCATCCTGTCAAAGCTGGAGCATTGTAATGGGCGCAAGTAAGTATGTTGTTAACAAACTACAAACTCTGCAAAACAATGCACTTAGGGCTGCTTTGAGCATTTCAAGGAGAGAACAGATCACAGAGACGAGAATACAGCATAATTGACTGTCCATCAAGGATAATATTCAGCTTAAAACCATGTCTCTTATGCATAAATCCCTTAATTATGCCGCCCCACCTCACCTAACAGAGAAATGTACCATTAGATCTTCAGCACGCGTCACCAGGTCGACAAATTCTTCCTGCCTGCTAGTCCCTAGGTACATACTAAAAATGTCAGTGGGGAGCAGTTTAACGGTAATGGCGGCCCAGCTCTGGAACACACTCCCACCCTCCCTCAAGACAAACCAATCTTTCTCTAACTTAAGGAGAAAATCCATTACATGGCTAACCGAAAAGGACCAATGTCGAGAATAGGATAGCACTAACTTGATGGTCACTTGTTGCTTTCTACTTTCTCCGTACTGCTTATGCTGTTATCTCTGACTTCTCATTGCCTGTATCCCACTGCTTTACTCACTATTGAATTTACCTCTCTGTAATCTGTGATTATGCCTATTTGCAACACTTGTAACATGTTCCAATGTGCCCACATACCCCTGGGTTAGGTGCGCTATAGAAATAAAACAAACTACTTGTTTATTATTGATACATAGATGCACACTACAATAAAACATTACAAAATAATTCATGCAATCTGTATAAATATTTATGGACCTTTTCAATGCTTCAGTTTCCACCTGCTTTCCGGGATCGTCCATTGTAAATGCAATGGTTTTGATTGCAATGACCCTTAATGTTCTGGGACCACCTGACTAGAGGCATGCTGTATTTCTCCAGCATTGGATCTTTCATGGATTCACATGGTGTGACTATTCCCCGTCGTCAGGCTGGGAACCTCGGTCGTTTTAACTTGGCATTTTCCTATGGAAAACTTTGACACTTTAGTGTCCTATCAACGTCCTTTTTGGGTGCTTTAGGCCCCACCAATAGGACGTAGGGTAGAAATAGCCCTGCCCCCGCGGCTTCCCTTCAGATTTCAACCTTCTCCAAAGTGTTGGGATCACCTCATGTTCATTGAGTTGTTTGAACATGCTTGCACTACGGTGGTTTGCAAGGTCTTCTGGTCAGAAAAGGTCTCTGTGCCGGCCCTGTGTGACTTGTGGACTGAAGAAAGTGTATGAGGGGGAAAGGCATATGGACTGCATCTATTGCCTTTACCCGCATCACTCGGCTGACTCTTGCGAGATTTGTAGAGGTTTCTTTCAGAAGACCCTTAAGGACTGCAATCAGCAGTTAATTTGTTGGCTTAATGATGGCACCTATGCCGCTTCCAATGTGGGGCCGGTGAGGAGCTTGTCCTCTGAGCGGCCTGTTCAGGTGGAACATCGTCGAGCGGCGTCGGCTGAGCCTCTGGCAAAGAATTCTTGGCCGGCTCCTGGGTTGGAGGTCGGAAAAGGTGGTGGAGCCTCTTCGAGTAAGCACCTGTCGAAGGGGGCTTCTTCGTCCAAACATGGTCGGTCGAACCATCCTCGGGGCCTCGAGGTAGGCCCGAGAAGTCGAGCTACGGCAAAGGGGCGTCTCAGGAGAAGCCTAAGAAAGACTCGTCCTCGAAACGCTCCTCTTCCGGAGACCATCACAGGTCGTCCTCTAGCCGGGAGTCCTCGAAGCATCGGTCTTGCGGGGCTAAGCACACTGGTTCGCCTGGGAAATCTGCTCTGCAGGTGGCAGTTCCGACGACGTCCTCGTCGACGGGAGTTCCGTCGTCGACGGTGCCTCTACCATCTACGGTACCGTCGTCGACGGTGGTGTCATCGGCTCTGGTGACGACTGGGTTTGATAAAGGCCCTATGCTGTTCTCCTCGTCGAGGATGGATGCTGAAGATTTGGTGCCGACGAGTGGTGCGTGGCAGGCTTCCGCCGTTGACTTGCTGATGCTGGAGGCCATTTTACATCAAGAGTCGGCTGCTTTTTCGGTGTCCTCGGAGGTGGACGACGACAGGGAGCAGGTGTTGCAGCCATCTTCTTTCGGGTTGCAGAGTGTTGGACCTTCGATGAAGGGGACCATGGGGGCTGGTCCGGCTAGTTACCCGCTGGTGAACCTGCAGGCTATGTTGTCGCTCCAGGTTCTGTCCACATTGCCATCCTTGTTGGGCCAGCTGGATTCGAGGATACCCCCTCTGCCTCTGGTTCCGGTGGGTCCTGTCATAGACGCGGCTGGTGTTCCTCCGTGTTCGTCGAATACGGCGGGGTTGCCGAGGCCTCTGCCGGTGAGTGGAGATCGTCCTTGTTCCTACCCTGAGGAGGGTGAGCTGCTGGAGTCGGACAGTGTACCTCGTGAGTCCATGTCTACTGGCTCTACGTCGCCGACAAGGGACGCGGCGTGGAATTTGGACGGGGAGGTGGAACAGCCTCGTAGTCTGGCACAACCATCCCCTCCCGATGATGTGGGGGCGTTCCATGCCATGATGGCTAAGGCATGTGTGGAATTTTGTTTGACTCCTGAGGAAGAGCGTAAGGAGTGCTACCTGTTTAACCACATGGGCAAGAGATGAAACGCTGTATTCTCCATGCCTATCCTGGACCACGTGTGGCAGGCGCGGCCTGCGCACGATGTGTCATCCCTTCTCGGAGCCGGCTGTCAAAGGGAGGCTGGAGAAGAAGTTTAAGGCCCCAGACTCTACTCCGAAGTGCTAAGTGTCGCAACCTACTCCTGACTCGGTGGTGTCGGCAGCGGCCAGTCGTAAATCCCGGAGTCAGCACAAGTGTGTTACCCCGCCGGACAGTGACGCCAGGAGATGGGATGCCTTTGGGAAGAAGGTTTTGACTGTTGGGGCGATGACGGTGAAAGCGGCCAACTCCCTGACGATCATGGCGCGCTATGATCGTGCGATGTGGCATTGGCTGGCTCCTCTTTTGGAACATCTGCCTGAGGAGCACCGCAAGGCCGCCATGCTTTTGGTCCGAGAGGGGGAGGAAGCTTCCAATCACAGTATTAATATAGCCGTGGACTTTGCGCAGTGCCGGCTTTAAGGAGATTAACAACGGCGTTGTAGTGCGTCGCCAAGCCTGGCTTAAGTGCACAGACTTTCGCCTTGAGGTGCATTATAAGGCTCTGGACATGTCTTGTGAAGGGGAGCAATTGTTGGAGAGAAAATTGATGAGGCCCTCAAAGGTATGAAGGGAGACACTGAGACTGCTAATTCATTGGGAGCTTTGCAGAGTGGGCGCTCCTTTCGTCCTTTCCGAGGGGCTTCAAGAAATGCCTGGTTCACTTCCACCAGGGACAGAGGTTACGGTCGATCTGGGTATTCCTCCCAGGGGTATAGGAGGTCGGTGCAGTCGGCGCAGAAGAGTCAGGACTTTCAGGCCTCGCGGAAAAGAGGTGCACAGTCTTCCTCCTCTAAAGGGAGACAGGCTAAGCCACAACAATCACTGTCTTCAGGGAAACCTGCTGGGGGGCAGGGTGGCATGGACGAGTGGTGCAAGATTACGTTAGATTGTTGGGTATTGGAAACGGTGCGTCTAGGCCATTCACTGGAATTCAAGTGTTCCCCCCCTTTCCATTCCGCCAGTGTATACCGTGCAACCTCATCTTCACATCCTACGGCAGGAGGTTGTACTTATGCTACAGAAGGGGCTATAGAATTGGTTCCGGTGGCCGAGAAAGGTCATGGGGTTTATTTCCGCTATTTTGTGGTGAAGAACCCACCGGCAAGTGGCGGCCCATTCTCGATCTTCGGGCGTTGAACAAGACTCTGCAATGCCTGAAGTTCAAGATGCTCACTCTTCTTGAAGTCATTCGGTCAGTACAGCCGGATGAGTTTCTGGCTTTGTTGGACTTACAGGACGCATACTTCCATATTCCCATGCGTCGACGGCATCGCAAGTTCCTGCGGTTTGTCGTAGGAGAAGATCATTATCAGTTTTGGGTACTCCCATTTGGGTTAAAGTTGTTTCCAAGGACGTTTACAAAATGTTTGCTGCCGGTGGTGGCGTGGCTCCGATGGTAGGGGCATCACGTATACCCATACCTGGACAACTGGCTGGTGCGGAGATCGTCGCCTTGGGAAGCGCAGGAAGTCTTGGCGCTACCATGCAGCTGTTGCAATGGCTGGGCTTCGCCGTCAACTTTGAGAAGTCCTTTCTATCGCCTTCCAAGGACTTGGTGTTTCTGGGGGCAGAGTTTCAGACTCGTCTGGGACTTGTGAAGCCTTCGGGCAAGAGAGTAATGAAGCTCCAGCAAAGGGCGGCGGAGTGGAAGGTTGGAGCAAGGGTGTCAGTCCGGACCTAAATGTCACTGTTAGGGGCCATGGCGTCATGCATTCCATTGGTGCCAAACTGTCGTCTAGGCCGGTGCAGAAGTTCCTCGCTGACCGGTGGGCTCAGAGTCGGGGCACATGGTCCGACAAGGTGCTGATCAACGACAGCCTGGTGGCTGTTCTTCGCTGGTGGCAGTGCTCTGAAAATCTGGTTCGGGGCATGCCGTTGCTGGAACCAGAGTGCCTATTCATTATTCATGATTGTGGCGGATGCCTCCCAGACAGGATGGGGGGCACATCTCAGCGGCTCACAGGTTCAAGGCCTATGGTCTCCGGTGGAGTCTTGGTTCCACATAAATGTGCTCAAGTTGAGAGCAGCACATTGGGCCCTGAAATCGTTTCTGCTGTGCATACGCGGCTCAGTGGTGAGGGTGTTGACGGACAATACTACCACAATGTTTTATCTCAGGAAGCAGGGGGGCACGCATTCCAGGGTGTTGTTGAAGGAAGCGCAGGATCTTTGGCGTTGGGCTCTGTTGCACGACATTGGCATTGTGGCGTTTCATCTGCCGGGAGTGTTGAAAGTGCAGGCGGACGCGCTCAGCAGGAATGTCGGCCAGATCCACGAATGGCAGCTAAAGGAGCAACAGGGGTCCATGATCTTCCAGAAATGGGGCCATCCTCCATTGTATCTCTTCGAGGGAGAACAAACAGTGCAGAGAGTTTGCCAGCAGGTGGGCTCACCCCGAGTCTTTAGGGGATGTGCTCTCGTTCCCATGGACAGGCCGGTTCGGTTATGCATTTCCTCCGTTTTCTCTCATTCGACGGAACCTTCAGTGGATTCTGAGATACCCATGCCGTGTGATCCTGGTGGCTCTGTTCTGGGCCAGGCAGCCGTGGTTCTCAGATCTCCTTCATCTGTCCGTGACAGAGCCGATTCGGTTGGAGGTGACGCCGGACCTTCTGTCTCAGGACAAGGGCGCTGTGTGACAACACAATCCGGGGGTCTCTCAGCCTAATGGCTTGGCTCCTGACTTCTCCGAGGTTGGCCTGCTAAGGCTGTCTAGTGACTGTCGATGGATTTTGGAGGCGGCAAGAGCACAGTCCACAAATGTCTCCTATGCATGCAAATGGAAAAGGTTTTGTGTGTGGTTTGAGGGCCAGCCGGGGGTGGACCATTTGAACATTTCTCCTGAGCAAGTTCTTCCCTACCTGTTACTGATGGCGAAAAGGGGTCTGGCACTGTCGTCCATAAGGTTCACTTGGCAGCGATTTCGAGGTTTACTCAGAAGCCGCATGCGGGTCCGCTGTTTATTGATCGTCTGATCAAACATTTCTTGAAGGGATTGTTCCGTACTTTTCCTCCAGTCAAGAAATGTTCTCCGGTGTGGAGCCTTAATGTGGTTCTGTCCGGTCCCATGAGGCCGCCGTTTGAGCCGATTCTCCTTCGCAGTTTTTGTCCTGGAAGGTGGCTTTTCTGGTGGTTATTACTTCGGCCAGGAGGATGGCTGAGTTGCAGGAGTTGGTTTGTCGACCCTCCATACTTGCGGTTCTTGAAAGACAAGGTGGTGTTGGCTACTAATCCGCACTTTATCCCAAAAGTGCCGACAGCATTTAAAAGCTCTCTTCTATTGTGTTGCCCTCGTTTTTTGCTTCAGCCTCCACGCCTGCAGAACGGGCGTTGCATTAGCTGGATGTGAGGAGAGCGTGGAAGTTTTATTTGAATCGTACTCAGGATTTCAGACAATCTAGACAGCTGTTTGTGGCTTATAGGCCGTCTGTCAAAGAAAGGGCAATCTCCAAACGAGGTCTTTCTCTTTGGTTGTCCTCTGCTATTTCGTTCTGCCACACTAAAGCTGGAAAGCCTTTGGAAAAGAATCTGAGGGCACATTCGACGAGGTCTACAGCTTCATGGGCGGCATTATGGTTCGGGATTCCGCTGGTGGACATTTGCCAGGCCGCCTCCTGTGCGGTGCCGCCTATCTTTATCCGGCAATACTGTCTGGAGCAGCAGCATGGTGAGGATGTACAGGTGGAATGGGCGGTCCAGCAACGCCTGTTTCAGTAAGGTAAGCCCTGCAGCTTCGGGGTATTTGTTTGAACTTGATCACTGTATGGGTTTCTTTGTCTCATGTATGTGATTCTGTTTCTATATTGGTTTGCCTTTACACTCCACCATGCATGCTTGGTACTGCTATGTAATCTATTCACAGCATGTGAATCCTTGAAAGATCCAATGCTGGAGAAAGGAGTAGTTTCTTACTTGTAACTGCATTTCTCTAGCGTTGGTATCTTTCATGGATTCACATGCGCCTGCCGGCCGCCCCTGCAGACAAACCTGGTTCGGTTTTCCTCTACTTTGGAGGTTAAAATCTGAAGGGAAGCTGCGGGGGCAGGGCTATTTATACCCTACGTCCTATTGGTGGGGCCTAAAGCACCAATAAAGGACTTTGATAGGACACTAAAGTGTCGAGGTTTTCCATAGGAAAATGCTAAGTTAAAATGACTGAGGTTCCCAGCCTGACCGGGAATATTCACAGCATGTGAATCCATGAAAGATGCCAACGCTGGAGAAATGGAGTTAGAGTCAAGAAACTACTCCCTTACATATCTCGACATTGGACCTTTTAAATCCCTACAATTGTCCAATCAAACATGGAAATATCAAATAAAAGAAACTAAAAACTAAATTGGGTAAGAGCACTAAATAAGTTGAGTCCTTGTTGAGAGCTGTGTATAACATGCTGGTCACAGACTTCCAGCTTGGTGGGACCAGCCTAGCCTTTATATCCTTCAGAGGTTTATGAAATTAGTACCTATTGGGTAAGGGTAATAGTAACACATGATATTTACATCACTACAAAACTGCACAGCTGCCATAGCAAGACCTTTTTAAAGGAAACGTTCTTACTGCCAAAGAATTGGGCAAAACGTAATTAAAAGGACCATGAGAAATTGTAGTGTGTGGCTGAAGGGTTGCCTGGGTTTCTTGTTTGAGCTTGGTGGGAGATGGTGGCTGGGTACAGATAGCTGAAGATGCTGCACAGCAAGGTATTGCTTTTATGGTGTGCCTCAACAGTGCTGTACATAGCAGGAAACCTTGGCCTCAACCCATGTTTAATCGGTCAACACATTGTATCCACGACTCCAGCTTAGTTCTTCCCTATGCCTCCCGTGGGTCACAGCTGAACAATGGCTGTGGCCCCCTTTTGCAAGCAGCTCCCTATATTTCTCGGAGCGTGCCTACAATATATGGCACTATTCTACCAGCGTAAGAAGATATTTTCATGCCTGCTGTGCCAACATATGTCAGTATTCTCTCGTAAGAACAGGCTCATGCTGGATGTGCCTATAAGAGCAGTAATGCCACGTTAAGAAAACCTGTCCATGCTGGTTGTGCCAGTTTGTCGGTATTCCATGTAAGAACGCACTCATGATGGATTTGCCTGTAATTCCACTCCATGAAAACATGCCTGTGCTGGCTTAGCCTGCCATGTCACCGTTACCCCTCATTGCCAGCATCCCGATGACCCTCCTTCCCCCCCCTCTCCCAATCCCGTCCCTCTTTACCCTAGCCTGCTCACACATTACATTTGCACACACTCACTGAACTCAGACATTCACATGCTCACGCATTCAAATATTCATATCTAACCACTTGCATGCACACAAGAATCCACACACCCATGTGCTTTCTTTGGTACCTGTTCGTCACTACCTCAGCGCCATTTCCTGCCACCATTTGTTGATGCTCCAGATAGTCTGCACCTGGAACCATGCAAACAGGAAGTGGTAGCAATCCAATACATCTCTCTGGGCCCTGGTTCCTTGCGTGCATGGAACAGCAGGCACTCACCACAGCAGTCTTTGCATGCCAGATGCACAGTAGCACCACGACACGCATTACCGACTGCACTACCCCAGCCAGCAGGGCCAATGGGCCATGAAAGACTAAGGTAGCCAAACTTTCCGAGCATTGCAAGGCCCCTTGTGTTTGCACAGAGGGGTTACTATTGCCATGCAACACTTATTACTCCTGTCTTTTCTAAAGAAGAGCCACACACGCATAGGTCATTTGAAAAAGCTATTAATTAGCAAGAGGAGAACCACACACACCAACCAGCTCACTCATCTTCAACTGTCAATCACCTCCGAAACCTCAAGTGCTCAACATATTTTGTCTTGAATTGTCCTGTTAACATTCCATTGTAACATTCCACTTTTCACTGAGGCCATTTAGGGCAAAAGGGTCTACCTCTCCCCTTTGGTTTGATGTAGTAACGTCAACATACATGTCATGCTTCACTCAGTGCATGGAATGTTGTTAGCGCCCAGAGTGGACTCTTCTCTTCTGCCATTCAGTCTGGTTTCTTGACATCCAGGCATTATGCCCAGGATTTCAACAAGCTAAGGGTCCTGAGGACTGTCTGGAACCGCCCAGTCAAGTCCCGATATCCGTGTATGGCTCTGCTCCTCTTGCACTTTTGTCAGCCAGGTGTACGCTTCTAAATCTCACTTCACTATCCTCGGATTTCCTGCTCCAGGGTGCCTAAATTGGAAGAAAGGGACTGTTTATGCCCGAGCAGATACCATGTGGGGTTATAACTGCAGCCATCTTGAAAGGGTTCGTTATTTTAGTTCATTTCTTTCATGCAAGTATGGTATTCTGGGTGTAAAGATGGAAATACTTGATACAACTAGGGACTCCGCCCTGCAGCTGTGTAGTAATGCCAGTAATGCCCTTAACTGGGAGTTGTGGTATTTGAGCCCTCCTTATCCACCCTCACCTTTGGCGCGGGCTTCTGGTGCCATATGTGTCGGTATTGCGTTACTGCTTAATTATGAAGTGGTTTGATGGTATGATGCATTCTAATCGAATGCATAGTTGACTGTCATAAGCAAGTGATGCCTTTCGCTGATGCGCTTTGCAAATGTTTCATGCCGAAGGCTACAGCTCATGTGATCGTTTCTTAGACTGGCCAGAAGGCTGATCTATTTCCTCTCGCCCTAAGCATCCACCAATACGTACATCTCTCCAGAAATGGAACTGGCAATAACTCATTATTAAAACAAATACAGTCAGTACATTTAGTAAAAATACCCAAGAACATGACAAAAATGACTGACACACAATCAAGTTTTTATTTCTTGTGTTCATTTTATATCAGAATAAGAATCACACAGTAGACATGACTTTACAAACTGTCATAGAGGGCATAAATGACTAGTTAAAGCTATTAGGAAAATGGTGGGGAGGACTATCAACTCTGGAGACTCGGGTGCATTTACCAGTAGTCCTTGTGCTTTCTCGTTTGTTTCTTTGCACGTGTCTTTAAAAACACATTTGTTTAAGGGGTCATATTGTTATAGGAAACTGGTGTATGGAATGATTGGGAGTTTTCTATAAATTTATGAATATGGGATAGGGATGCTAAGGACAGATGTACTAATGCCCACTGGCATGTGAGCGCCTATGGAGTAGTTTTGTGTGTTTGTGTGTGTGTGTATATACACTGCAGTTGTCCTAAAGATGTTAGGTTTTGCTTGTTTAGCCTTATTAGCTCTAAATACCGTCCCTTGAAAGGCAGTTCCATATTCTGCAGATTGCAGCCATTGCCTCAATCGAATTTAAGGAGCGTAGACCATACAGTACAATGCAAGCAAGGGGGGCTCATTCATAATGGGCAACAGGGCGTTGTCCAACCCATTTTGGCCAAGCCAGCCGAGTGGAAACACTAAGTGCTCCCTCCGCTTCATAAGCAGCTGAGGGAGCACTCCTGGGCTGGCTTGAACAGTTAGAGTGAAACGCGTTTTACCTCTGACAGTTTGAACCCCAGCCACGCATGTCCAATAGGCCATGCAATGCCGGGGGTGGGGGGGTTAGCTTTTTCCTCATCCCTACCCCCCCACCTTGTCTTGATGCGCCTTGAAACACTATTTTTGCTGTATAGTGCGCATTACAAATAAGCAATAAATAAATACAATACTGCAGCACTGAATGTGCAAGGGGGCGCTCTTGCACATACAGTGTTGCTGGACGTATTCCAGGGGGTGTGCAGGAAGCGGGAATCAGTTCCTTGGTTCAAGTTATGCAGCGTCCTAGAGCCGTCATGGGACCCACCTAGAGAAGTAGATTCTGGACCGCCTCCGCAGGTAAGAAAAAAAGAAAAAAAATGTGCTTGGCTACGCATTTGATGAATGAGTATGAGTATTTTGCCGCCAAGAAACAATACTCTTCCTCACTTTTCCTACGTCACAATCGGCACTGTCCTTTTCAACTCAACAATATCCTCTCTCCTTGCTCAGCTGATCCTTCTCTTTCCTCTTACTTATCCACCTCTGACCTTGCAGACTGCTTTACTTCAAAGGTCACTACTCTCCAATCTGCCTTTGCGCCCCCCTCTTCTCTCCCTACTCCACATCTTTCTCTCCCATCCTCCTTCCCTCTTCCCCTTCTCTTTCTGCCTTTTCTCTTCTTACTGATCCTGACACGGCCCACTTTCTATCCTGTGCCCATCCTACCGCCTCCCCCATTGACCCTCTCCCCTCGATTTATCCCTTCTGTATACCCTCAGCTTCTTCCTTACCTTACTTATCTTATTAACCTTTCTCTTTCCTCATCTACACTTCCCTCTACTTTTAAGCATGCCACTAGTATTCCTATTCTGAAAGAACCTTCTCTCGATCCCTTTCTTCCTTCTAATTTCTGTCCTATTTCCCTCCTTCCCTTCCTATCCAATCTTCTGGCACGCTTTGTCTACTTCAGGTATCTTCCTACTTGCATTTCCACACTCTTCTTCCCCAACTCCAGTTGGGCTTTCGACCTGTGCACTCCACTAAGACCGCTCTCTTACATGTCTCAAATTCACTTCTTTCAGCACGCCACAACAAACCTTCCGTTCTCATTCTTGGTGACCTATCTGCTGTGCCTTCAACACTGCTGAACCCCTCCCCACCCCACCTTCCTTTGCTTTCTTTCTTCCATTGACATTTCTGGGTTTGTCCTCTCCTGTTGAATCCTATCTTTCTGGTTGTTCCTACTCGGTGTCCTGGACTGGCCATCTTTCATCCCTGTGACCCCCATCTTTACGGCGTACCAAAAGGCTCCATTATTTACCTCTCTAACTATCCCCCTTTCCTCACTTATTTCATCTTTCAATCCATCCTGTCACTTTTTGACACCAATGACTCGCAAATGATCTTTTCGAGAATTACAGTGTAGCCTTCAAACTGGTCTCTGTAAAAACATGTTCAATGTAAATCACACATAGAGTAGATAGCACTTTAAATTTAAAAAAAACATGTTATGAGGAAAACACCAGCCCAAAACACTTCAAGAAAACGAAATTGTTTGTTAGTTACCTTTTGGTTTCTTGATTTTCTGTGAACTGTGGTCTTCTCTATAACGACCGCACCAACAAGCTGCTCCACCACCTGTGATCCATGTGCCTCCTCTTCTAATTCCACAGCTTGTATACATTCCTTGTATAGAATATTCATTAAAAAAAACAAAAGTCAAACGTATTCGAAACTAAAATCTTTCATCGCATACATTGCTTACATATATATACCCTCGCAAACCGTGTACGCCATTTAGTCAAAATATACATTTCGAATTTCACCTGATTGATGGCAAGTGTACTCGATCAGAGATCACAGTGCAAAACATACTGATTGTAATGTTGCCCTCAAACATTTTGCAATGTATTCTGCATTAGGGAGGAAGTTTAACGTTAGGACTGAAATCATAAAAGTTTGAAAAACTGCACGTTTATTTGAATGTCACTGTCTAATAGTATCCTATGTAGGATTTACTTTTTTTGATTCAAGGGAACTGTCAGTACGCATATCTCATACTCTGGACCATCTCCAAAGGATGATTTAATTGTAGTTGAAATACCAGAATCCCCCTGTAACACAGTTCTTGTTTTAGTATGGCTGAAAAGAGCTAAATGGAACAGAGACAATGGTACATATAAAGAGAAACCCATAAATGACACATTCTCTAAACAACCAACAGGATACATAATCAATTTCATATTATTTTAAATTCCATGCATAATACATTCTCGTAATTGAAAAGTGAAATAAAATTACCAGATAGGCGCTTGAAGTTGTTGGTGACTCCAGAAAAGAAATTGATGCAGATACTTGCCCCTTCATTTTCAGTTCATTGTTACAAAGTGGTAAAAGGAAAAATTCAATTTGCATTAGATATGTGGGAAGATCCAACTGTCGATAATATGAACTTCTGTAGGGCTCACCATTGGTATTCTGGACGTGTCCGTGGTTTCGGCACTTGCAAGGGTCTGTGCTTCTGTCAGTATGCTCTCCTAGAAAAATGGACCTGTCAAGCAACCGGTTACGAAAAGATTATGCTTCTTTTGAAGGGCACTATGGTATTGTTTTCTGTGGTCATAATTCATTTCTATGACGCTCCATGAACCAAGGACAGATGTGTAGTAAAATGTGGTATAGTTAAAAAGTAATACAATCTTGTAAATATGCAAACTTTAGTAAGACATATTTGCACCGAAAGCACCAATCCGTTCATGTAGTTACCTGTTCAGTACCCCACCGCCTACAGCTAATTCATCATCCGGGACTCACCTGAGGCACCATGTGTTGGAATTGCATTTGGAAGCAATTGACGAGACGTTCTGAGTCGATGCTTTTTTGTGAACTATGATTGGTCATACATTTTGTCTGTATAGTGCAGGCTGCAGATGTGAAATCGATTGGCCCTCAAGTCTCCCAAGACAGCCTGGGCTCTACTTTCAAGCTCGTCCACCGGAAATCCCCAATGTCGAACCCATTCTGTTATTAAATCAATATTCCTCAGGAATGTATTTGTGCCCTTATTTTTGACATGGCTCCTAGAACGGCAACCGAAAACCATACAAGCAGGCATCCTTGAAAAATCTAGAAGATCAGTATAAAAAAGTACACATAATTACAAAACAATTCTGCTGAATGCATGAGTTTGATGGAATTATATCAAAGTTTTCTATGCAATGTTTGTTTTGGTCAAAGAAGCAAAACCTGTGTAGTGTAGTCAAATATACACTGGGACAACTTTCATACAGAATTGATTGATGCGACGCAAATCGTAACGTTTTACTTGTCCATTGAATGTACTTTCATGCATCAAAAGGAAACATGCTTATAGACATGGTCCGAGAAAGATGTGATTCTGTCACAATTGACATTGATGAAATTTGCTATATATCGATATCATAACACTTTAAACAGTAGACAATGGTAAAGTCATTGAGGCGAACGAACATTACACTACTGGGTACATTCGTTCGAAATAGAAATGTTTAGATCAGAAAGAGATGATTATACTGAAGTTAATAGGTAACCTGCCCTTACTTTGACTAACAAACAATTAGATTCAGCAAGCAGGGTAGTTAAGAGCAGGAGAACAGGTAGCACGATCAAGTTAACTTCCAGTGCTCACAGATGTTCTCAGCATAAATATCAAGGGGTTTATAAAGAATGAGAAAAGTGGGTGTGTTTGACATGTTTCTGGCGCGTTCTGATTCAGGGGAGCCTGGAGACACTGTGTCTGGCTAGGCCATGTGAACACTGGCCCCTGCGTGAAAGATACCTTTGAAGTGTACATGGTGTTTGGCACCTTGGCCATTCCCACCCTGCCAGTCCCCTTGGGAGCGCACGGCCACTGGTGCGAACTGCAATTGATACTGGAGGGGTGATGGATGGGAATGAGGCATGCAGAAAAGGGCCGGAACACTGCTGAATGGAGAGACCGCGATGTGTATTGCAGGGACGCGGTCTGCTTCAGGGGAGCCTGGAGACATTGGGTCTGGCTAGGCCATGTGAACAATGGCCCCTGCGCCGAAAATACTTTGAAGTGTACATGGTGTTTGGCACCTTGGCCGTTCCCACCCTGACAGCCCCCTTGGGAGTGCACGGCCACAGGTGAGAACCTCAATTGATACTGGAGGGATCATGGATTATTGCAGAGGGGGTGAAGGTAAAAGGGCACCAGCCATTGTTGCATGTCACTCATAGACAAGTAAGCGTGTCCTTGATTCACTGAAAAATTGAAACAACTATTCATAAAAGATGATTTGTATTTTATTTGTTGGTGATGTTGATGGCACAAATGTACTATAAATTGTATACTTCGGGTTGCAGCACAGTGTGGGAAAATCCCCTGTACTGACTGCTGTCACTGAGGAATTTGGCTCGAATGGCTCCAACGACACAGGCGGGTATTACTTGTCGAACGCGGTATCCAAGCCTCCCATGAAGCCACCATGTAAACAAACGATAGGTCACCAGCCTGTACCACCTGTGGAAGAGAGACATACATACTGTATTTAAATGAACCTGATAAGTGTACAAACCTTAGTTAAAAATTCAATCTTGTATCCCATGGCATAGTTGCCAGTACAAATGTTATTTCGTGGATCAATCAACTTGGGCTTTAAAGTGTAAACACATTACAAAAGTGAACACCCATGCAATCCATAACGTTTGGGGCACAGAGAAATAGTGTTTCTTGGTTGTACGTGAAAGGCACATAAGATGACCACTATGATTTCCCAAAATCCCGAGAGATGTATTGAATTGCCAGACTACATTCATTTGGCAGTGATAAATCAAAGTTATGACAATATAAGAGACAAACATGAAATGTTAGTGGCCCAAGTGACATCACATCTAGAGTACACTTACTCGTTACTTGGATTGCGAGGACGAACTGTTAGGTGAAGTTCGTGCATAAGCACCATCATAATCCTCAACACGGACCTTGTGAGGCAGGCTGCCCTGAAGTCATGCAGCTCGATAACGCATAGCGGCGGTGTTTCTTCTTCCAATATGTAGGCCAACCATCCAGCGTTTTCTCTTCAGCAGCTGTTCTCCCCCTCACTTGGCATGACCTTGCACCGATGAAGGTACACCAGGTGGAAATTTCTTTCATGCGACTAGACTCATGATCCAGTGATTCGTCCTCCCAACTGTCGTCCGATGACCCATTGTTTCCGCATCTTTCTCTTTCAACTTATTCCCCCTCGGAATAATCCAGCTCGTACTGGTAGGGCTGTATTGTTGCCATTATACAACAAAATTAAAATCGATAGTAATGCTAGTACTAATATCTGTTGGCACGGGCTACGAACAACGAAGATAGCGGAACAGAGCAGAAATGAGTCGCAGGATATACGAAAAAAGACAGTGAAACGATTGAAAAAGCAACTCTGATGTCTGATGAGATGCAGTCTTTTTATACTCATTGAGGAAAGAGGCGTCCTGCCATTTCCATGGAGACACGTCATTAGCTGGTGTACAGAGAACGTTGACATGAGGCGTGCATTCGCATTGTGAAATGGGCCGTACGCATCGAGTGATGTCAGCTTCAGGGGCAGGGGAAATGATTTGGTGTCGCAAGGGCAGTTCAACTTAGGGCGATGCGGCAACAGATAAGATTAGCACAAGATGGCCATGCCCCGATGCTTGATTTTGAATGTGTAAAAGTGAAGAAAACTAAGGTAAGGTGCATAGGAAATGTTTTTACGATCGATCAGATTGCTTTAAAACACATGCCCGAACGCTCAGGACAATACGGGTTTTTAGCGCACTATTCCTTTAACCCTTCCAAAGCAGAGGTACTATTCTTTCCTCCTTTCCCCTTCTCTCCCCCTCTTTCCTTTCCCCCTCAGCTATCTTTCTCTTCTGCTTGTAATCTCTGTATTCTCTTTGACTCTTCTCTTTTCCCCCATCACATTTCGCTTGCTGCATGCAAATGTCATTTCCTTCTCTTCAATCTCTGCTGAGCTCGTCCCTTTCTGTCTTTCCATGCTTCCAAACTCTTTATTTCTGCCTTAATTCTCTCGCGGCTCAATTACTGTTCTGTTCTCCAGATTGGTCTTCCCACATATTGATTTACCCCCTTTGCTCTATCTATAACTCCACTATTCGTCTTCTCTTCTGTCTTTGCCCTCGTGCGTTGATCTCTTCCTCACTACTTTCTGCCTCTATTCCATCATTTGAATCACCTCTCCTGTTTAAAATGTCTCTATTGTCTTTAAATGTCTCCATAGTGTTGCCCTCTCTAATCTCTAATATCCCTCTACTACCCCTTTCGTGCTGTTCGCTCAAGGTCCACCTTTTGCCTTGTTGTGCCCAAGCCTCCTTGTGCGTGTCCTAATTTTTGCTCTTAGTTTCTTCTTGCCCCCTATCAATGGAATTCGCTCCCTCTTACCAGCCGTTCATCCTTTACCTATAATATCTTTCAAACTCATTACAAATCTCACCTTCTGTCCTGCTTGGCTGATCCTTAATACTTGATATGCAATATTGTACTGCCATCATTACTTCTTGTTTGTACCGTGTCTTTTGTATTGTAAGCGATATTCAATCAACACTACAGCTAAGTCAATGCCTAGTCTGGGATGCTAAGGAAAACCCTTATTGATGTATTTTTATTTTTATATCCAGTTCAGTACTCTGGATGACAACCCTTGTATAACACCCCCCTCTTAGAATCCCCCTGACCCCACTGAGCCAAGAAGTAGGTTTGTTTTGCAAATTAAAAGGTTTATTTGGACAATTCAACAATATATATCTATCACACTTTTATAATATATTAATATCTTATAGTACACTGAGACATATGATGTGGATCCACAATGGGTAATGTTACAGTGGTACACTTGATTACTTAGGAGTATTATAGTGGATGAGGTAGCTGAAAATGCTTTATGGTTTCAAGGAAATGCAATGAGGAATAAAATGCAGTACAGAAATACTTGATATGATTTTAGCAAAAGATAAAATAATCACTTTTTCTCTGGCAATTCACCCCCCTCCCCTATGCAATGTAAGAAATGGAAGGAGATGGAAAGAGGAGCACACAGTTCTCAGGAATGCAATCAAATACAATACGAAATTCAGTTCCCCCCCAGCAAGCTTAGAGGAAACAGGTAGGAGTTTGAAATGCAGGCCCAAAATGCTTTTTAAATGTGATGGCAATGGATGGGAAAATGTGCCAACTGATTTTAATTCCCTCTAGAGATTCAGGGTGAGGGGGAGATGCGTGTTGGTATTAGTTCAGGCTCACTTTAGCAATGCTCTGAGTTGTTACCAAGTTGCAAACGGATTTTAACAAAAGAAAGAATGGAGCTGCTATTTTGACAAGTGGAGAAATTGAGCCAAAATCGCAAATCGCAGTAAATTTTGCGAGTGCGTAAATCGTGATTGCGGAAAAAGTATAAGGAGTAGGAAGTCGGTTCTAGGTTCGTTGGAAAGCCTAGAATCACAGCTTTAATGTTAAACCACATTCCTAGCCCAAACGGTTCCAGAGATACGGACGATTTAATAAAGGTCGTTTTTCGGATTTAAAGTAAACTCAAAATGACAGGTGACAGCTTGCAGCTGCAGAATTGACAGGTGACAGATGACACGATTTCTAGGAGGCTGTTCTAATTAGGTTAAAATAGTTTGGATTAGGTTATTTTAACTAAGAGATTGGGTTCTGCACAGTTCTGGCGGATACTCACAATATCAATTTGAAATAGGCCTCGTCACGGTCTGGTCAGGTTGGACGGGACTTCCGGCGGGTGGTTCTGAAGTCCCGGCTATCTGGGTCAGCTCTGCTCTCTGGGTCTGTCAAGCACCGTATCTGCTCACAACGGTCTGGTTTGTGGTTCTCTCGGGTTCCGGAACCAGCACTGCTTTCTGGATACTGCTACAGGTTCTTGCAAAAATTCTTGGCAAAAATTCAAACAGCTCGTCCGGCTGTTGAATAGTTTGGTTGGTTTTAAAACGCCGGCTTTCTGATAGTGGTGAGTACCGGTATTGCAACCATTTTTGGGATTAAGTAAATGAATTCCCCACAGTTCTAAGTTGCTTTGTGTGTGTAGCCCAATGGTGGTTTAAGGCAGTGCCCTCCTGTGCTCACAACATAGGCAAAAATTGGTGGCAGCCTATTCTTCATGTTTTCCCTGTGCACTCTCTGGGGAGTTCTGGCCATCATGATGTTTTCCATGCCAGTACTGCACAGTTTTATGGTAGGGCTTGGATGCATGGGTAAAAACATCCCACAGTATGTTCAGCGTTTTGACAAAAGCACTATAGAAATCTTAATGAATATAAATACAAATATTTGGCTGCTTGTGTGAATGGAAGAGTGTATGCGTGGAAAATGCTCCCTCTCGCCCGGCCCCTAGATCAGCGGTCTGCAACCCACGGTGAGTGAACATCTATCTTGGGGGTGCAGAGGGAGGGGTTGCCCCCAAATCAGAAGCCCACCTACCAGCACAATGAGTACTGCTCACAGTGCTGGTGAGCTGGCCTTTGATTTTGGAATGAACCCAGAGGACTCCTCTGTACACTTTGCTGGTGAGCAGGCATTTGATTTGGGGATGAACGAAGAGGCCCGCCCACCAGCACTGTGCTGGTGAGCAAGCTTTTTATTTGGGAATTAACCAATAGGCCCACTCGCCAGAAAAGTGAGCGGCAGTCAATGTGCTCCCATATCAAAAAGACTGCTAACCGTGGTGAGTGGGCCTCTTTTTTTTCTACTGGGCATCAATGTTAAAGCAAACATATGTTTGCTTCAATATTGATGCCAAGTAAATAAAAGGACATGCTAGAGGCCTAAACAGCAACCAGACGCAATGCAGTTCGATCTAGCCACGTAAAAACCTTCATATAATGTTTGAATGATAAGATTTGTTAAGTGGCTAGACTGGACTGCATTTCTGTAGCCAGTCTGGTTAAATGTTCTGCCTCTGGCATGGAATATTTGAATGGGCATTTATGATAAAGCAAGCATAAGTGTTATTATGTTGCTTGACTGTCATTTTAGTACCGCCAGTCTTGATGTTTCTTACTGTGGAATGCCATTTTTATTTGGCATCTGTCCTGATGCTTGCTTCATCACAGATCTATTATAAAGCAAGCATGATTAGTGTTATTGCGTAGCTATCGAATGTGCAAGGCTTTTACTTTAGACCTCCGCAGGACCACTTCGACTTTCCCTTCAACTCTCACTGTTGTGTTATGTGCCCCAGTGTTCCTTGGTCTATGTAGTTCAATCTCATGAGCACAAGAGTTCAATATTCACTCTTTACTTTCCCTTTTGCCCGGGTCACTCTTGATCATTACGCTCTTTAAAGTTAATTCACCTGGTTGCTTTGTAATCAAACATTTCACCTTTCACAGAGACTTTCGAGTGGGCTACTTCCTTACGCAGGACCGCTCCGCTGCTCTGTATCCCTGACTTCACAGTTATCGGTTATTTAAAAGTTCATCACAGGTCTGCCTTTCTTCGCGTCACATCCACACGCGTGCAGCCGTCAATTGTGCAATATACTTTTGCAACTTCATTAACACACACCGGTCTTTCATGTCGCTCGCCAACTCACCCACTGTGTGCATTCCTTTCTTGTCTTTTGTTTTTAATTCACGAGTCATGATTAGCGCCTTAATTCCTGAGGGCTACAGTGCGCTTTACAATTTCAAAATAAATAAATGGTTAATACCACAGACTTGGTCTCGCCTCATCAACTGTCATTCACCCGAGAAGGTCGCAGGTATTGGGGCTAACTCCCAGGTAGAGCTATGCTGCGAGTTCGCGGACTTGGAGAGCCCAACTCCCTCCCCCAATATACACGGAGCACTCAGTCAATGGGAAGTTCAAGCATGGTTGGTTTTCCTCCTTGGTGCCCCATCTCTCTTCCATTGCACCACACAAGGCTGTTAGTGTGTCTTGGTGTTGGTGGTTCATTATTAGTTGGCCCTCCACCAAGGCCCTGCATAGGTTCTCCATGGATATCGCGATAGGTTTTGTCCTTCTGGAGCTCTGGCTCCCCTCCATCTCCTTGGGATGCACAAATGTTGCCCTCAAGATTTCCCCCCCTCCTCACTCCTGAGAGTGGAGTCTCTCCACTGCTGGAAGACAGGTGTACCAGGGATTGCTTGGAGCTCAGTCTCACTGGTTTGGGCTTTCTTTAGACATCCCGAGCGTTGCGAGGACTCCCTGATCTGCTCCAGCTGCATGGATTTCGGCTCCTGTGGAATAGCTGCTTGCTCCCCAGCGAAATCCATTTCAGTAGGCGTGCTCTCGGATTCTGCTGACCTCCAAGAGTTTTTTGACTCATCAGATGGAATCCCTAGCCTGAGGAATTCCAGTCCTACTCTTTCAGTTCCCAGACTTCCCTATCAATAGTCGCTGTGAGCCAGGTCTCCTCTGCTTCTAAATGGTCATACATCTTTTCCTAGGAGTCTGGCGGGGTGGGGTGTACCTCTGGTTTCCCCCCTTCAGGGTGGCCTCTGTATCTCAGCCTAAATGATCCCACGATACCACCTGTGTCACTTGGCTCCCATCATTTTCATCTTTTTTTTAGAAAAATAACTAGGTATGTTTCCAATTCAAAGCAATTGGGATTCTCGGACTAGGGGTGGTCCCTGCCGCTTACCTCAACTTGGCTATTCCTAGTGTAGGATTGGTTGAAGTGCGGGGTGTATTCAGGGTTTGGGTTGATTCTAAGCGAGTGTGATAAGGGGAGTTGAGCTTCGGATGGGAGTAAGGAGTGTGATTCTTGGTTCTTTCGGTGAGGGGAACAGAATAGCGATAGAGTGGGATAGGAGTGAAGGGAGGAGTGATTGTGAGCCCCGTGCAAAGGGAGAGAGAGAGAGAGAGAGAGAGAGAGAGAGAGAGAGAGACAGAGAGAGACCAGGAGGAGGAGAAGGATAGATCGAAGAATGAATACAGTGCAGATGGGTAGGTGTGATGGGGTTGCACTGAAAGGGGTTGCTAGTGGCCAACAGTAATACCATACAGCCCAGAAGCCACCATAACCTATTTAAATGGGCTGGTAACAATCAACAATAAATACAATTCAAGGCAGTAGAAACTAAAAATAACCATTGTAACAGACGGGTAATGACCAACAATAAATACAGTTCAAGCCAGTGGTGACCGTAAAACGATCTAAATAGGACAGTAGCAATTAAAACAGTTCTGCTGTGGCAGTAGGGGCAATTAGGTAAAACAGCAAGTGTGTAGGAGCCAAAGTTCAGTTAGAGGTCTGGATAGTGGGGAGTGTCAGGGTTTCAGAAGATGGACATGCTATTGCTTTCTTGGTGGTGGTGATGTTGGCCATCTTGGAAGGATGGCAAGCCAGGCAAACCTGTGAAACCCTAAGCCATCTACCATTGCCTGGACAAAATAGTGACTTGGGTCACGTAGATTTGTCTGGCCAATGCTGTTGCAGACCTTCTTGTGGTGCTTCCCTAGTGCTTGCAGGTCCAAAGGCTGCTAATGAAATCCACAAGACCTTTCCTGTGATCGAATATGTCTGGTGTATATACACAGTGAGAGCAACATACAGAAGCCTTGGACATATGTCAGGATGCCAGTCTCTAAGAACAATTAGCCGGCCATGCAATGTTCTTTTCACAAAGTGTAAATTGGCAAGTCAAACATTTGTGTTTGAGCATGGCTTATCCCTCTCTGGCTGTTGCTGGACCTATCATGATTTATCCCTTTCTGGCTGGTGCTGGACCAATCATGGTTTATCCCTTGCAAGCTGATGCTCGACTGAGCATGGTTTATCCCTCCTTGGCTGATGCTCGACTAAGCATGGTTTATCTCTCACTGGCTGATGCTGGACCGAGCATGGTGTATCCCTCCTTGGCTGATGCTCGACTAAGCATGGTTTATCTCTCACTGGCTGATGCTGGACCGAGCATGGTGTATCCCTCTCTGGCTGATGCTGGACCGAGCATGGTTAGCATGCACGAGCGTCCTATTCCAGTGATTAACCCCCTGCGAGGCGCCAGAGCAGGGAGGGACAAAACAAATGTGGTGCTCCCGAACTCCCACCCCCCCCCCCCACCCCCCCACCCCCTGCCTCTCCCCCTGTCGACCAGGGGCACGCAGGGAGGGGGGGTGGCACCAACTCGCCCAGGGCGCTGCTGCCTCTAAGGCCGGCCCTGGTATGGAAGGTTACCCAGAGCAATGCCAGAGGTTGAGATTAATTCTAAACCTTCCAGCCATCACCCCTTTTGTTTTGCTATTTCCTCCATCTACCTACAACTCCCTGCTCAGTTGGGTAGTCTTCAATAAAGGACACTTACACGTGCCATCTGCCTCTTGTCATCCTTGGACCCAAGACTTTAGAATATCACCAGGCTGGTGCTAGGGCCTGGCGTTCTTGTCAATTGAAATGAGCCCACCACACCCCGAGGGAGGGGAGGCTGTGACTCCGGCGAATAAAGCGTAATATCTTTTTTTGAAATTACCGTGTAGGGTCATTTTAGGGCTGGCTGCCTTTCTTTCTCGTGCCTTGTTGAGGCTAATGAACGTGCCCCTTAATAATCTCCAGCCACTCACTCACACCCTCCCTCCCTCCCTCTTTATAATGTTGCCATAGACTGAATCATACGTTGGTGCTGATGGTATGGAATTATCCCCTGACAAAGCAGCCGTCTTAACAAACCAAACGCTCATCAAAGAGTCGCCTAGCCCTAGCGAAACGTTGTTAAGCTATCGGGGACACGTGTTGCCTGCCCTGCTTTCAGTCCATTTGTGTGCGTCAGTGGTGATTAATGAAGTTCGGAAGGGGGAGGGTTGTTTTATGTCGCCTCAATGATAAACCGGGGAAATCACCAGTTACAGTTTGCTTCACGGAACGTATTCTCCATTTAATTAAAATCATGGACCACGCAGCTGCCTCCCCTAAAAGGGAGTGCTTTACCCATGGTGCACTGAATTCTTTGTTCATATTGTGTCATCACACATGTGCTCTGTGCATGGGCATGCAAAGGTGTTCCAACTGAAACACTGCCCCTAAAAACTGAGTGACCATTTGCCGCTGCCCTTTTGCATTTGAAAACCTTAAACTAGATCAAGTCCATGAATTGTTTTTTTAAACATTTGCAGGCAGGTATTCTGTGCTGTAAGCAGGGGGGATTGTGGAAGCATTTTGAAATTGGCCTCTCACATTATTTGCCGACATTGGTTATCCTCGGCAAAGCGTCACATGAAGCAATTCATTCTCTGCATTGCTGCGAACACAAAGTAATAGTCTGCATGTGTCACCAGCGGCCACAGGGTGGCTCCATTGCTCCACAACTGAACCGGGCCCAAAGTTACGTTTGGAGGATTTGTGATGTCCAGAGAATACTAAATAATAAATCTTTGCTTTCCTGGTTTCCCTATTTCGTGACTGAGTTTGCGGGTAGTACGGGGTGGTTCTCAAAGACCGATGCTGGAAGTTGGAATCCAGGACGGAGGCCTGGGTTGTCTTTGGGCAGCCTGCTGCGTGCATGTCGGAAAAAAAAAAACATTTTGGGAAATAGATCATTATTTATATATTTATTTCCATTAATAAAGCGCACAACAGCCCTCAGGCATCGTGGCGCTGTTACAAGAATATTCACTTCGGTGCTAGTTACATGGGAGCAAATCTTAGTTACTAGGTTAACATACAATATGTCTGTTATACATTCATGGGGCCCCATTCGAGTGCAGGAAAAAGTGATTGCAAAATGGCGATAACTGAATGACCACCACATTACGGTATCGCCCAATTCCGAAAGTAAATAATCTCCAAAGGTTGTTGAATTTACTATGACGGAATAACCAGCAAAATCCAGATGAAGTCCTGCGGACTTCAAAAATGGTGAATAACACCTCGTCACCACACCCCTCTGTAAACCCATGGGAGCAGGTGGCGGTAATGGTAAATTAATTTGGCAGTAATTCCAAAACTCGTAATCAGGCCCCATTTCCTTAGTATAACATTTCAGCTAGAGTTTAAAATGCACATCGAACCTCATTCCTTAAAATGTCCTTATATGCTTCCCTTAATGTATCAGCAGGAAAACACTTGATGTTCACTCCCAATAACAAAAACAAAGTATGTAAATCAACTTTGTTGGTGCCTTAAATTGCTTTATGAATACCATGCTTACATGGCCTTAAAGTTCGAATGACAGATTCCAAACTAATTATCCCTTCCTAAGTGAGAGCAGGCAAACTGGCAAACCGATTAGAGTTCAACAAACAGACAGGCACGTCGAGTACGCAACAGAGAGTAGCTGGTAGAACTGAAGCCTAGCTCCAGCCTCATCAGACCAGTAGCTGGAGATGTCCTTAGCATTGACAGATTTGTATTGATTGGATATTTGTAAGGCACTGTGGGAAACCCGAAGGTGTCTCCACCACTAGTCCCCGGGGATATGTCATCCAGGTGACCAGGACACGGCCATCGCTATTGTATCCAGTTCCTGGGGGTGGACCAGTAGGAGAGGATCACCTGGGCGAGGGGTCTTTGGGGAGTGGAAGTGGGACACAGACGGGCGAGATGCAGTACCCCATTCCCTTTAATACCTTTTCCCCATCCTACCCTGTAGGATATTTAGAAGCTCTACCCCCTTCCCTCTTTTCTGACGCGAACACTTTCTTACACCTTAACAGGCTACGGACTAACACCAGAGCCATTTACCTGACATGGCCCAACACACGGGGTCAGGCAGAGTCAGACAATTGACAATAACCACGCACACCTGATGGTCCTTTACCTTCCCCAGAGGGATAAAAGGCGGAGCACGAAAGCACACTTTGAGCCAGGCCGAAAGCCTGAGGAGACGGCTACACCGAACCGGCAGTTCAAATGGAGGAGAAAGCAAACAGACCTGGAAGGATGTCTAAGGGGGAACTACCATTGCCCTTTTCAACTCGGACCCGCAAAGCCTCAGGGAGGGAAATCATAAGACCGTGAGTTACAGCTGGCATGTAGATGAGCAGATGTCAACTGTGCACAGGGACCTCCTGCATTGATAGCACAGGCGGGGAGGCGTGCTGCCTACTGTGGTACTGTCCTTGACCCCAGAGGCAAGACCAGCCAGCAGTTTCAACACAGCCGGTGAGTCGGAGGAAGCTGATGGCATACACACGTGTGTTGAGCCCAGGGTTGCAAGTGGGAACAATTGATGAACGCATAAATCTGCAATAAAGAACTTGTGTATATCTGAACTTTTGTGAAAGCCCAGAGAAGGGCCAGCTGCAGAGTGCTAAGGCGCCATAGGAGTGCTCAGTCGAAGGACACTTTATGGCCCCTTTTGTGTTGAAAACTGCAAGTACGACAAGGCCCTAGGAAAGGGAAACATGAGATGTCCGAGTGGTCCTACAAAGGTTACGCCAAATCCTTTGTACAATCGAAAGTATCGAAGAGAAAGCTAGAGGAAGGAAAAGAAGATTGTGAACTGTGAAATAAGGCGAGTGTGAACTTGACAGAGGGATGCCGCAAGAAAGCTAAAAGAAGGAAAACCCAGCTTTCTGATCAAAATAAGCAAAACATGAACTATGTTAGAAATGTATTAATTGTGTTGAAGAAAGGCCGTAGTGAACCCGACGGAGGGAGGCCTAAGTTGCAAGGTTGAGATAAAGCACAGTGAACTGTGAAATTTCCAAAGAGTAAACCCGGCCGAGGGTTGTCCATAGTGAGAAGCTGTTTATAAGGACATTAAAACACCACTAGAAATTGCAATGCTGTATTTTAAAGTCCATACTGAGCCCGACGGAGGGAGGCCCAGTTACAAGGAGGATCCAAGGCCGGCAGAGGGAGATCCTAAGGGCGAAGAGCAATCACCCAAAGTGCAAGAATGCCAAAAGAATCTTTGTTGTTTAGGTCCTGCAGGCATTCTAATACAAGAGAATTTGAGGAAAGACACTTGGCCCTTGAAGGTTCTGGTATCGTTGAACTGGAATTGTGAGCCCCGTGCGGGAGAGACCCAGGAGTGTGCTCAGGGCCATCTTAAGCTCTTTGGGGGCCGGGGCACGGACACCTCTGGGGCCCCCCTTTAACAGACCAAAGGAATTAAGGGATATAGAATATCTAGTGTGCCACATCCAGTGTCACGATAACAACCCTGATCCTCTTATTCCCACTAATTACCGACCCATCACCATGGTCCCATTTCTACTCAAAATATTGGATAAAGCTGCTTATATGCAAATTCAATTACACCTTGAACTGCACAAACTCCTAGGCGACAGACAATCTGTTTTCCGGCCATTGCACGGAACAGAGACAACCTTAATCGACCCAAAGTCACAAATAGACGAGCAGAGAGACCAAGGGAGGACAGTACTTTTGCTCCTACTTGATCTCTCTGCCGCATTTGATCTGGTCAATCACAAGGTCCTATGTCGACACCTCGACTCTGCGGCCCATTTCTCCTCTGGAGCCATCAAATGGATGGAGTCATTCCTGAGCGAGAGAACTATGAGTGTCTTCTCCCCGTCGGCAGCCGCTGACCCAACACCCATCCTATGCGGCGTTCCTCAAGGCTCCTGCGTCTCGCCAACCCTCTACAATATCTTCACTAAGCCACTGTTTGACGATCTGGACCATCTGGGTATCATATACTAATTACGCAGATGATACTCAGATTCTCCTCCCGCTTTCTGGGGATTACATTACAGAAACTGGTTTAGTGAACAAAGTTTACCTTATCATCCAAGCATGGATGGCTACTCATGGCCTACTTGAACGATGATAAGACTGAGCTAAGACACAGGCCAACATCAAAAAACTAGGCTAAGAATTTTCCTCTTTTAATATTGACGAGAACACCATTAAAGTCTCGAAGGATGTAAAAACCCTTGGATTCTACTTGGATTTCACATTATCCTTTGATAAACAGATTAAATCCCTTACCTCCTCTACTGCTTACACCTGCAAGCTACTCAGAGCTGGCAAGCCATTCCTCTCTGACAACAGTTGTCTGATCCTGGCCAGAGCCCTAATACTCTCCAGAATTGACTACTGTAATGCCCTATACAGTGGTGCTAATAAATCTACCATCCAAAAGCTCCAAACACTACAGAACAATGCCCTAAGAGCAGCCCTAGGCATAAATAAAAAAAACACACCTCCTCTGTGAGACGCCAGCATAAATGGTTATCTACATCCAATAAAATACAACTAAAAACCCTCTACTTGACCTACGAAGCCCTCAATAACGCAGCCCCCAGCTACCTTATAGATAAACTCCAGAGAAGAACTTCGCTCAGACCTACCAGAACTGGGAATGCTAATTGTCTGACCATACCTAAATACAAGCTTACTACTGTCGGTGGCAACAGCTTTACTGTAAAGGCCGCTAAATTCTGGAACTCACTGCCCCAAGATTTGAGAGCTGACCAACCCTACCTACATTTTAGAAAAAATGTAATAAAATACATCATCGCCACTAACCCCTAGTTCCCTGTACCTGTTGTGTACTTCCCTATCTCTGAAGAGACCTCTCACCTTGCATTAAAAATGTAGTACAGCGCCACTTTCGAAGACAATGTGCTATCTAGTCTTCCTGTGCGCTATCCAGTCTACTTGCGAGCCTAAGTGACACACAAAGGGCCTTACTTTGTAATATATATTTTTGTACAGTGCTTATTGTTTATTTCTGTAATTAAATAGGCCATTTTTATTCATTGCCATTATTTTTGTACTTTTTGGTTATATCCTGTAAGTATGTAAATATTGCATCCTGTGCTCATGTCGCAACTTTGTAAGCTTTGCATCTCCATACTGCTGCGCCCTTTTACTTACGAGTCTGGTGCGCATAACAAATGAATAAACAAACAAACAAACCCATAGCTTGATATGCTGCCTTGCAGAGATCAAAATAAGCATGGTAAACTTCCTTCAGATACCTTACACTCTTTATTGATGTTGTAATGAGAGTGATAAACAAGTGGCATTTCGAGGGCAACATTAGCCATCTACGACGAGGGTACTTGTGTTCAAGCATAGATACAGCAAACATGTCGTCAATAACAGCCACGTGGAAGCTATACTGCACATAGTATAACTGCAGGGCACAGATTTTATGACACTAGTACACATAATCCAGAATAGTCTGAGATTAGCTGCTTCTGAGACAGCTAAAGCAAGCATGGATACAGATGACCAATGGGAAGCAAGGTTAAAACTACACATACCATAGCACAGAGAGTAGATAACGATTTGAAGATACCAGGAAGGTGTTTGTATCCAGACAGTCTTTGATTAGAATCGGGACATGGTTTTCAAGCAGTGTTTCCATTCGAGAGCAAAGAAACAGGTGGCTGTGGTGTGTAATATATCAATGCTCTCTAGCATTATAGAGGAAGCAACACTATATTTAGCCAGGGAAACCATGAATGAGTTTTTCTTAAAGGTCATACCCTGAGATCGAAATCACTCTAAAGGGCTGACAATTTCAAAAGGTTTAGGGACTCGCAATTTTGACAGGTGAAGAAATACAAGATTAAGTGAGATACCCAGGATCACACATTTATTAAAAGGTGAAGCTGGGATTCGGACCAACAATTTCTGCTGTTTACCAGTTTATTTTCTAGTTTTTACCTTGAACTAAAATAATCCCATTTTACATAACTGACTTGGAAAATATGAAAATCACATAACCCAATATAAACATTTAAAAAAACAAAACGTTATAGAAACATATTAAAAATGGGAATGATTCTAACTTAATTGGGCCTCCTTTTGACCCTGGCGGTAGCTGTGCTGCTAAATACCGGCATGGCTGCCGCCGGAGTCATGATTTTACCAGCACCTGGGGGGCATTCCAGCCTCGGCGGTACCCAGTAATTGCCCATTGCCAGTAATTATTAGTCCCCAACAATGGGAATGGGGAGGACGGTAGCATCGGCACCAATCAGAATGGTGCTGGTGCTACCGTCAGTGTCTGCGAGCGGGTGCCGGTCCGCCCGCCAGGTCAGACCTGGCGTGTAGAAAGGCACCCACTCACAGATCTTGTAGTTTGCCAGTCCGGTAACAACAGTGCCGGTAGCTTACCGGCACCGCTGTTACCGGACCAACAAAGTTGTAATGAGGCCCATTGTCTCCATCATCAAGGAAAGTATATAAATACCAGCATACTAATGGATGTGATCTTAAAAGATTTCAGATAGGTTTCTCTTTTGCAAAGCTTTAAATACACCACAAACACAGGCTTGTGCAATGGTATTTAAAAACATGCAAATAAAACTTTGAATTGTACAAAAAAGCAAACCATGTTGTTGTCACAGGAGCAGACCTTAAAATATGTTGGTAAAACACCTGCAATATCTAGCCTGCTCTCTTCTGTCTAGAACTACTTACACTCAAATAGCCTACATGATAGGAAAGATCAGGTAATTGGCCAAACAAAGCCACCAGAATGTGAGAAGAAAACCTTTACATAGAAGGCAGTACAGTACTGTCAGTGATATAAGATGTGTCCAGGATCACTGTATCGTCTGCTGGCAAAGCCAGGATCCAAGCATGAATGCTTTGGATCCACAGTCTGGAATTTGGATACATAAACAACACTTTGTCATCATTGGAGGTGCCTGCCTAGGTTTTACAACTCCCCATCTAAACACACCAATTTCTAGACCATCACCATACTGACGCTATGTTAGTTTCTATAGCAACCGCTATCTATTGCAGGTAAATTGTTGATAACACCTGGAGGGCTATAGAACAAAGTACATATGCATGCAGGCATACCAACTTCATACATTGGAAATGCTAAGTCGGCCTAGCTGGAATTTGGTATTGTAATCTTGCACGTCAACACATATCTCTGCAATGAGCGCTTAACGCACTGAGCTATCCTCTGAACCATCGGGACACTCAAATGTATCAATATGTATTTCAACTTTGGCTATTATTGCACATGATCAATATAATCCCCACAGAAAGGTGAGAATGCTACAGGTGTTGTGCCATGCAAACGATGTATACCATAGTGAACATAGCATTGCAGGATGAAAAGATCAGAACAAAAAAGGTACTTATCAACAACAGACAAATTACGGTTAGCCTTAGCAGCACACCATAGAAAATCCTGATGTGTGATGTTTAATTTTGTTGATTTAGGGAAACACTTTTTTTTTAAATAAGGCTCCTTCTTGGGGGCCCCCTCCAAGGTGTGGGCCTGGTGCAAGTGCCCCTATTTCCATCCCATAAAGACGTCTGAGTGTGCTGTGCTCAGGAGTTCCGCCTTGTCCCGTGCTTGAAACGTGGGGAAGGTAGACACAGCCCTACCATCCCGACTTATCATTTTGAGAACACTTCTTTCTTTTCTGATGAACATTTTCCCACACTCTTTTTGTAACTTGGTGGTAAGGATTAGCAATAGGTTTTTTTATGGTATAGGCCCTTATTATTTGACAAGACGCTACTAGGACTGGCTTATTATTATTTGATGGTCGTAGCTTTCACCCATCTTAGCTTTAGGTTTAGTTTAGGCGTTTTTCTCACCCATTATAAAGTTCAATAAACACCCTTGAACTGTGATCACTTGTGTCTGTCTTTACTGTTGTCACCATGAGTTCCTTACAGCACCTATACAACAAATGGTGTTTCAAGTGCCACAAGATAAAAGGGGGCGGGGCAAGGGAAAAAGATTACAATAACGTTCTTACTAGGCCTTGTGACATTCGGATTGTGCAAGGGAGAAAGATTACAATAACGTTCTTACTAGGCCTTGTGACATTCGGATTGTGCAAGGGAGAAAGATTACAATAACATTCCTACTAGGCCTTGTGACATTCGGATTGTGCAAGTGCAGTAACAAGAAGCGCGAGGGAGAGTGGAGGGGTGGGGAAGTGTCAGACGGTACCAAAGCGCAGCGATATGGTGGGAAGGGTAGTGCAGAGTAAAGAGGAGAGAGTGCAAGTGAAAGGGGGAGTGGGAAGGGAGAAGGGCCACAGGGGCCTGGGGAATGCAAAGGGGAGGGCAGGACGGCGGGATGGGCCTGGTGCCCTGTAGAACTTGGAGGGATCCAGGCAACTAGTCACCGTGGCAGACACGGGTGTTAGCAGGGGAGTGGTAGAGGGAAGGAAGAAGAGAAAAGAAAAGGTCTTGAGCTTCCGGAACTTAATGAGATCCGGCTCAAGCCTGAAAGTGTCAGAGAGACCATTCCAGCAGGAGGATCCTCCGGTGGAGAGAGATCTAACCCCACTATCTGCTTAATCTCCCTAGAGTTGGAGCTAGAAGACGAAGGGCTCTAGCAGGGAGGTATTTAGGGAGAAAGAGTTGGATGTAGCGGGGTCCCAGCCCAGGCAGCCTTGTGGATGATGTAGATGGTCTTGAATTTGAACCTAGGAGCAACCTTGGGCCAGTGGAGAGATTTTGGGGCTGGAGAGATGCAATCTCGCAGTCCTATTCTGGATTAGTTGAAGGTGGCAATGGGAGGATAAAGGAAGATTGAGGAAGAAGCTGTTGCAGCAGTCCAGCCTAGAGACGACCAGTGCTCTGGAGACATCAAGTTTTGGGGAGAAATTGAGCAAAGGGAGAATGCCCTTGAGAAGGTACAGCCTATAGTGGGCCTTCTTGGCAAGGTCAGTGATGCGTGGAGAGAGAGGAGTCAAAGATGACACAAAGGTGTTTTGCCTCACAAAGGGGTAAGGCGAGGTGCAAATAGAGGGCGGCCAGAGGGTACGAGGGAGCAAGGGTCCCAATGAGAAGGATCTTAGTCTTGCTGGCATTAAGGCAGAGCTCATTGACACCACACCATGCCCGAATAGCAGTCACTCGGGGATGAGAGAGGAGGAAGAGGAGGCAGTAGAGGGAAGCTTGAAGGAAAGCTGCGTGTCATCTGCATAACACTGGAAATGAGGAGCGAAAGCGGAGATCAGGTGGGCCAGAGGGTCGAGGTAGATGTTGACTTTAGTTTGTTTATTTGTAGGGCGCACTGAACCCGAGAGTATTTGTGCGCTTTAGCTTGATGAAGTACTGTGATCATAAGGTTAGCAGTAGCGTTGTTACAGATAAAGGCTACGTAGTGGACAAAATTGTTAGTTAAGTTACTTACATTTGTAGAATATACATGTCAGGTGCCAGGTGTTACAAAACTGGGCAGTTATACATGAAACAAAATGACAAGTTGTGTCCGATGCATTTGTCAGCCTTGGACCTGCTTGTCAAAGAGCCAGGATTGTTCCTGAATAACCCGAATGATGGTTCCGCTCTAAGTGATGAGGACAATGAATTGGGACCTGGTGGACTTACTTGATTAGGTTTTTGGTGAATTTGTCAACAAGGTATTTTGGGGCAGAGTTTGAAAGGCATTTGTGCGTGATGGCTAGGGTTTTGAAATCGATTCTATCTTGCACGGGGAGCCAGAGGGCGTTCCGTCTTACTGCTGACATGTGGTTGGCTCTCGGGAAGTTGAGCGCTGTTCTGAGTGTATTATTTTGTAGTAGTTTGTTGGTGCCTAGACACAGACCATTACAATAGTCGAGTTTTGATAAAATAAGAGCCCTGGCTAGAGAGATGTAACTGTCGGTAGACAAGAAAGGCCTACAGGCATTAATCAATTTGGTTGTATAGGCTGTGGCAGAGGCTGTGGCATTTACCTGTCTTTCCTGCCTCATAAGGGAGAGGGTAGTCCTCTTTTCTTCTGCCTTCACTCCTCCTCTCCCCTGATGATCTGTTCTCTCTTGGCACCGTGCACCTGGCCACCCTCTGTCCTCCGGGCCCAGGTACCTGCTCACCCTGCCATCCTCCCGCACTGCCTCCGGGCCACCCCTTGCACTGGGGTCTGTATCTGTATCCATACAGCCCCCCCTTTTTTCTTCCTGCACTTATCAGACCTACCCTGTCTGCTGCCTTAAACCTAGCACTTGCAAATTGCTGGCTGCACTACCACAGTTTGTTGCCTTTATTATTTATTTATTGTTGTTTATCTGCTTCTCCTCTGTTTCACACTTTCCACTTTTCTCCCCTTCCATGCACTTTTCCCCCTCTTCCATGCACTTGCGCGTTCTCAATGTCACTGGGCCTAGTAAGATCGCTGTTTTGTTCTCCCCTAATCCCCTCCCTTGCCTTGTCGCGCTCTGAAAACACTTGTGTATGAGTGCGATGGAAATAAAATATCAATATCAAGTAGATGCCTAAAGTTTTCACCTCATTAGAAAATTTGATGTTGTTACCGTCAATGTTGAAGGCAAGTGTATTGGCTGTCCAGTTTAAGTCGCGAACGTGAGCCAAAGAGCAGTAGCTCGGGCTTGTCATTCAGGCAGATGCCATGGGTGGCCAAACATGCCTGAATTTTTAGGAAGATTTCATTCAGAAGTTTAGTGTCTTTATCGTAGGATCCTGATAACGTGATGAGGATTTGCATGTCATCCGTATAGTTATTGTAGGTGTCCCCCAAATCATCCAAGTGGTCGAATAAAAGCTTCGTAAAAATATTTTAAAGCGTCGGGGAGACGCAAGGCCCTTGTGGGACTCCGCAGGAGATGGGGGCAGCGTCGGCTGAGACTGAAGGTGCTAAGACCCTCCTGGTCCTCTCTGCTAGGAAGGACTGGATCCAGGCAGCTGCATTCGATGTGAAGGCGGCTGCTGAAGTCCGGTATCTGTTGAGGATTTTCTGGTCGAGCAGATCAAAGGCAGCTGATAGGTCAAGTAGGAGGAGGAGGGCCCGATTTCCTTTATCTTTTAATTCATGCATCTGAAATTTTAGATCAATCCGGGCAGTTTCGGTCCCATGTTTTGGTCTAAACCCTGATTGGCGTAGGCCTAGAAGGTTATTAGTTTTGAGGTGGTTTTGGATTTGAAGGTGTGCCGCTCTATCTAGAATTTTCAGGAGAAACAGCACTGTTGTTATGGGCCTGAAATTGGTTGGGATACTTGGGTCCAGATTGTTTTTTTTGAGAAGAGGCATGACCCACAAGTCCTTGAGATTGTTGGGAACTGTGCAGGTTTTAAATGAGGCGTTGATTAAGGAGGCAATTTAAGGGGGTAATTCCTTAGCCCCTTCTTTTATGACTGAAGCAGGGCAGGTGTCGCCTTGACATCTGCAAGGCTTTAAGCTGGCTATAATGCTCTCTATGTCCTTAATTGTGATAGGTGAGAATTTCGAAAAGAGTGCAAGGCTTGGGCAGAGGGTCTTGAGGATCGATGGGCAGGCTTAGTTTTTTGGCTTCTATCTTGGGTTGAAGGAGAGATATTTTGTCTAATAAGGCTTTTTGAATCTTGGAGCACTAGGAAGTATCTTTGGTACAGGACTCAGTCGGTGGTGCTGGGGATTCTAGCTCCCTAAGGATAGTGAACAGCTCTTTGGTGCTCGAGGTGCATTGAGGATTCTTTCGTTGTAGGAGTTACTTTTGGTATTTAGTATAGCCGATTTGTATTTTTTGGAAGCAGTTGTAAATATAGCCTTATTTGAGTCTGTGGGCGATTTTCTCCAATTGGCTTCTGAATTTCTTTTAGATCTACGTAGCTCTTTCAGTTCTGAGGTGAACCACTTGTTGAGGTGTGCTCGTGGTTTGGCTTTGTGTAATTTTAAGGGGGCAACTTTGTCCATGGTCTGGAGCAAGGTGTGATTGTATAGTTCAACCAGTGAAAGAGTCACTGATGGTAGGCTTAGGTTGGTTCTTAATAGGCTGGATTAGTGGCAGTAGATTGTTTTACTGTGGCGTTGCGCATGTTTCCAGTCAGCGCTGGAGGTGCTAGGGGGGCTCTGGTCGTAGGCAATCCTGAACAGTGAAAGAAATGGCATGGTGGTCAGGGAGAGTTGGAAAGGATATTGGTGTTGCAATTTAAATCTGCTATCCAATCCAAGGTTCTTCCTTTGTGTTGGGCTGGAGATACAGTGTACGAAGCCTAGTTTCAATAGAGCATTGGCCAAGGCTGTGGCATTGTCATCATTCATGTCATTAAATCCTAGGTTTAGATCGCCTAGCAACATAATTTGGGAGCCTGGTTTGGTGTTTCTGGAGAGGAGATCCGTAATGTCTTCTTCAAATGAAGAACGGGGGAAAAGGGGGTCTATATAGCAGGTGCATGGCTAAGGTGTGAGCTGCAGATAGCGGACGTTTGACTGAGGAGACTGGTTCGTTAGTGATTTCTCTGAGACCTATTTGGTTCTTGGCAATGATAGCTACTCCACCCCCTCTACTGGTTTCCCTATCTGTTCTGAGAATTGTCTCGTTTTCAGGAATAGCTAGAGAGAGGGTGGGGGCGGCTGCAGGGTGTAGCCACGTTTCAGTAATTGCTAGGAGATCAAGGTGTTGGATGAGATGAGATCGGCAATGTCCAGTGCCTGAGCTAACAGTGTCCTGGTGTTTGAGGGCACCTTTGATATGGTGAGGTACATCTAATGCTGGATTTGAGGAGTTGAGAGCAGGATGACAGATGGGGCTGTTGGTACTTTTAGGTACCAGGTAGTATTTAGAAGTCTTGGAAAGAGTGTGCGAAATGCTATGAGCGTTAGGCAACCAAGTGTTCCTTAAACGAGAGGCTTGTCTTACATTTCTGATTTGACAGGGCAAAGTTGGTTTGGTGTCGGGCGGGTAGAAAACTGCTGGATCCATTGTGTGGGAGTGAGGCTGTAGTGGCTGTTGGCTAATGTTTCTAGTTTAGCAATGTTTGAAGTACTAGTAGGTAGGAGAGCGGGTAGTAACTTGGTGGGAGCTATGATGTTGAGAAGTGGTAGAAAGGTGGCCATAGTTAAGGTTACCTTACGTAGATTAGCCATGTGAGGTACACAGGCTTGGCTGGTCAAGGCTGACTTGTGTGGGGTTTGTTGATGTGGATACACAATATACACAGTGTGAATAAATAGTATTAGCTAGAAGAACATTTGAGTGCACCCAGTAAAAATTGTTGTCGTACTGTTAAAACAAATATTCAAGTCACAATTATGCAGTGGTTGAGGTACTTCATACTAAAGTATGCATAATATTCTCTGGCACAAGTATTGGGCTAGGCTTAGGCATGGCATCGGGTTAGAGGTACAAGTAGTATATTCTGGCACAAGTATTGGGTTTGGGCATTTGCATAGGCAACAGGGTTGAAGTACAAGTAGTACATTCTGGCACATGTATTAGGCTGAGGCATAGACAGTAGGCTAGGGCACAAGTAAAATATTCTGGCACAAATATTGGGCTAAGGCATGGGCATAGGCAGCAGGCTACGGCACAATTAAAATATTCTGGCACAAATATTGGGCTAAGGCATGGGCATAGGCAGCAGGCTAGTGCATAAGCTGTATTCACTGGCACAAGTATTGGGCAAAGGCAGCACCAGCAGGCTAGGGCACAAGAAAAATATTCTGGCACAAGTAATGGGCTAAGGGATAGGAATAGGCAGCAGGCTGGGGCGCAAGTCGTATTCTCTGGTACAAGTAATGGGCTAAGGCATGTGCAAAGGCAACAGGGTAGGGCACTGTTTCAGTGTGCGATTACTAGATAGGAATGACACCTGTTATGAATCTCGTGCTAAGGCAGCCGGCTAGGGCGGCATGCAGTGGCTGGGAGCTGTGGCAGGAGTTCTAGCTAGTTAGGATAGGAGGCAGTTTGGACGGCGGCTTGAGGCACGTGGGCTAAGCGTGTAGAGATCCGTTGACCACGAGGCAACAATTCATAGTGCCGGAGATAGAAATCGTACAGATATATAGTATACATTTATAAAGCATAGGTGACAAAGGTACCGTAGAAGGTAGATCTGTGTCTGCAAGCGCTGCGAAGCAGACGCATGGATGGTTTGTAGAAGAGCGATCCAATAGTCAGCAAATAAGATCGTGGGCCTGCCGGGCGGTAGATCAACGAAGAGCTGTGTGTGGTAGGCTCCAGTGTGAGCTTTGCAGGTCTTAGAAGTGGAGAGTGGCACAGGGTTAACTGGTGGGCGGCGTTGCACGGCGGTTTCGGGCGGGTGCAAGTGGAAGTTACAGGTGACTTGTGGTATAGAACAACATAAAGAGCAAGAAAAGTGTTACCTTGAGTGCAATGTGGAGAGCTGGAGGCGTGCGTTATGATAGGCTCTTATGAAGAGTTGTGTCCTGTTGCTAGGCAACAAGTAGGACGCTCAAATTGCAAAGGCCGGTTAGCACGCCATGCACAAGGCAGCCATTTTGAGGGGGGATTGTGGTGTTCTTTGTCGCATCACAATGCCTCGTACAATAAAGGCTATAGCGTGTTGCTGGAATGTGGTGCAGTAGTTATAAGGCGCTGTAGCAGTAGAAAGTAAGGTCTGGCTGCAGGCAAGTCGAGGTAGCGTGTTCCATCCCGGCGCTTAACGTTTGCTCCGGGATGCATGTTGTGCTGCAGCACAGCTGTGAAGACAGGCTCTGTGAAAACGGGCTCCTGCCCAGGACAGATGGGTGTGAAGATCCACAGCGAGAGGATAGGACCTTGAGGGACACTGTGGGTGGAGAGTGTGATAGGGGAAAGACAAGGGCCCAGTTGATCCTGGGAAGGACGGTCCGACAGGAATTCCGGTCAACCAGTCAAGTGCCAGGCCTGCAATGCCAAGAGTGTCAAGTAGCCGATAACTCAAGGTGGCATGATTGACTGTGTCAAAGGCAGAGGAAAAATCCAGAAGGATAAGAACAGATTGAGAGTTGGAATCAAGATTTGAGAGAAGGTCTTCACGGGTGTTCAGTAGAGCCGTTTCCATGCCTCTGGCTACTCTGAAGCCAGAATAGTGGTTGTGGAGATAACCAACAGATTCAGTGTGTTGGATCAGTTGGGAGTTGGCCAGCTTCTTCAGGCTTTTGCCCAGGAAGGGGGTAATGGGGATAGGGCAGTAGTTAGCAGGGCATGAGTGGTCGGCAGTGTTCTTTTTGAGTAGAGGATGCACAACGGAGTGCTTGAGGGGTAGCGGGAATGAGTCCGTGGCAAAGGAGTGATTACAGAAATCAGCCAAGCCTGGCGCAAGGGGGGGGCAATGTTGTCCTTGATGGTTCTGGAGGAGCAGGTGAGCACCTGTTTGGACGAGACTTTCATAGATAGGACTTGTCCACGGTCCTCATCTGATACTATTAGCGAGAAAGAGGAGAGTAGGAGGGAAGGGGAGAGGGGTGCCAAGGGCGGCCTGAGAGCAGGCAGGGTAGGGAGGAGGGTGGGGGGGCTAGAGGAGAGTGAGGACAGGGTGTCCTGAGTTTTGGTTAAGACGTGGGAGGCCATTGAAGTACAGAGGGTCAGGGATGGCAGGGGAGAAGTGGAGACTGCAGTAGGATCAGTGAGTTCTTTGCAAATGTTAAACACTTTGCCCGTGTTGTTAGTGGCCTCTGAGATGCAGGCTTGGATATGGGCCCTCTTCTTCGAGCGGATGTAGAGTCTGTGTATTGCCGTTGGAGTAGGCGGCAGGCCAGTCTGTCAGAGGATGTCCCTGATGCCTGCCACTTCTGCTCAGCAACTCTGCACTTGCGTTTCAGTGAGGCTAGGTCAGAGTCATACCCGGTGTTTCACTTGGAGGCAGGCTTCATGCAGATCCTCATGAAGGGGATAAGGATGTCCAGGGAGTTGGTGATGGAGAGAAGATTAGCAAGGGCAGAGTCAGTGTGGGTGTCTGTGAGGGGGGAAATGAAAGTGGCGGCAAAAGCAGCAACAGACACTCGCTTCAGTCGAATTATGGAGGAGACTGGCAGTGCAGGCAGAGGCTTAGCCGAGGTACCTAAGATATCCAGGTGAGAGGACAGGAGAGCATGGTCGGTCCAGGTGAGATGTGTAGTTGGAGATGGCTCCTGCGATGAGAGCATCCAAGGTATGTCCAGCTGAGTGAGTCGGACCGGAAGGGTGAATGGTGAGGGAAAGGAAGTCACAGAGGCTGCGGAAGAGCTTAGTGGTCGAATCAGGAGAGTCAAAGTGAATATTGAAGTCTCAAAGGAGATGTTTGGAGGTCGAGGCAAGAAAAGAAGAGGCATGCAGAGAACACCATAGTGGGGGAATTGATAGACCCCATCTCTCATAGAGACGTTAATTCACTCAAAATGCCTAGTGTTATCTTTCACCTGATGACATCACAGGAAGTGACTTTTCAGCTGCAACCAAAAAAAGCTCAAGATTGATCAATTAAAAGGCTCCTTGCTAATTTATTTTAGCTAGGGTGCTGCCTTGGTATACCATGGGTGGGCTCAGTGTATGACAAGGGGGAATACAGAGGAGTACTAGCTGCTTAAGCTCCCTGTCTGCTAGTGCCATTTTATGTCAGTTATAGCCTCACATACCAGGTATAGACCTCCTACCAACCAACACATCACTGATTTACTGACATCGTCAAACACAGAGTACATCCCCATCCAACACATAACTGAAAAAGCAAATGCTACAGTACTAGCTATGTCGGCTAAGGCAATTATTTGCCTTTAGAGTAATGTACAGTTTATCATGCAATTTGCTGACAATGTAAAATGCATGTTTTCATCTAATCGCAGAGCCCACGACTGTGATCACTTATTTCATGATAGTCGCACTTCAACTCTCTTTTCACTACACCTTTTAGTGCAATGTCCACTTCCTAGCTGGCAGCATCTTCATAAAACACTTACACAGTCCCACAACCTGATTTGCTACTCATGCCAACAATCATTAATGCACTAACATGGTTACACATAGCACTCCCCACCCATTGTATAACTATAAAAAACTTTAAGAAACTTAAAATCAGAAGATCTTAAAACGGTGGAACCTTTTCACGAGGGTCATATGGCACATTGTCTGCTATATATATCATCAGCCGATGTGACTATCTCATTGTCAGCAGCAGCGGAGGCATTATTCAAACAATGTTTCGAGCTAACATTAATTAGACGATCTACAATAGACCATGACAAGACAAAGGATCGCACAACGGAGGACAGATCGAACAAAGAACGCCAGTACACTAGCTCAAAGGAAAATCCTGCAAAGAAACCAGCAGCAATCTTAAAGTCCAACACGGTCCACTCTACGCCTCAGGGGAAAGCCATTCCCCCTAGTAACTCTCCTAACATAAAGGCGACCACAACATTAGAGGAGAAGCAAAAGGTGACTCAGGCCAGACCGACTCTTGAATCTTCTACATGGGCCTGGCTCCCAAAAGCTTTATCTACACGCCTTCAAAAATAGCCATCAGAATTCACTAAAACGGACCAAGAGCAACACCTACTGTCTCTGGCGACCTGGAATACAAGAGGGTTTTTACACTTGACATACTAACTTAGGGGACTATGACATCTTATGTCGCCAAGATGTTTGGTTACAATCTAAACCAACATTGGATGGCTTCGAGATTGCTTTCTCAGAAGCATTAGCGGGACCTAAAGGAAGACCCTCATCAGGTCTAATCGTTGCAGTCCGGATGGGCGTGGGACTAGAAATAATTAAAATAATCTTGAAGACCCCTTAGGTCACCGTGGTACTCATTTCTTGGCGACGAAAGGAGGCTGGGGAAGAACATCACACATGCACTCCCCTGTTGGTGATGTCCATCTACTGGATTCACAAAGGGATGCAACAGACCTTACTGTTCGATATAGTGACCTCTACTCTGGACTCAGTCTACTTAGAGTTTGGGGTATGTGATGTTATAGTATGTGGAGACCTAAACATCAATTGTCCAACGGCTGGCAAGAGCATCACAGGTCCCGTACAGAGTAATCCTTGCAAACAAGGCTTAGCCTGGCAGAAGCTGATGCCGGCCAGACATCTTTTTAACTCTGCAGCCACACTTCCTGATTCTAATTCTCTACCAACATGGAAAAGAGGCTTGACCAACTCAACAATAGACTACATATTTGTTTCTGATCTTCTGTTAGCCCGGTTGACAGACTTCAGAATTTGCCAGACCAGCCAAAGCGACCATAACTTGCTGGCTATTAAATGGGCCTCTACAAAACCAGAGACAGACCATTATCCTGGAAGAAATGAACCGGAAAGAAAAGGCAACCGGGTAAGGATCAAACGGGTCAACATTCAAGCAATCACTCGTTCGTATGGAAGCAGTAAGGAGGCCGCAAAGGTTGACTACAGACCACTCTTGGAACCTTACAGAGCTACGATAAAAAGATCGAAGGGGCTAAATCCATCCCAGATCCACCATGCACACAATGTTGATGCCCTCTTGGTGGCACAGAAAAACATCCTCTGCAGAGCGAAAAGGATGGCTGCAAGAAACACGTCCGCCAACAGGGCGCACATAAAGGAGATAACAAGAGCCTATAAAAGCTGGCTACGGGCTTACCGTTTAAAATTACATCAACAGGACTCTGAAAATATGCTAGAACAAATTGGAAAGTCCAACTCTAGAGATTTTTGGAGCCCGGTCAACCCACAAGCCAAAGAGGCATCTACAATGATGCTAAACAGTATATCGGAACTAGCATGGACTGGGTTCTATTCAACACTTTTCAAATCTCCAGATCCCGCTGAAGGCCCTTTATCTCCTCAGACGACAGCACGGTGGGTTGATCTCTCCGACAGAATTGATATTTTGGATAAAATACTCAAACTAAAGAAATCAAGGGCTCCAGGGCCTGATGGTCTATCTAATGAGAATTTGAAATCTGCGCCAGAAGAATGGGCAAACCTGCTGAGTCTAATTTTCTACAAATGTACTATCTCCCGCTCAATCCCGCCTACTTGGACCTCAGCAGTTATTATCCCTATATTCAAAAAAGGAAGGAAGGAAGGATGACCCCAGAAATTTTCGTCCGGTGGCCCTCCTAGATGTTATAGGGAAAGTTTATTGTTCCCTTCTGCTGGATCACTTTAATCAATGGGCAAAAAGAGCACCCTGTAATGACGCTCTTCAATCGGGGTTTAAAAAGGGAGTAGGAACTAGTATACACATCTTTATCCTCAGCCTCTTAAAAGCAAAAGCTTGTGAAACAAATCAGAACCTATTCCTGGCATTTATAGACCTGTCCCAGGCCTTTGACTTGGTCAACCGAAGGAAACTTTGGGAAAAACTCATCAGTTGGGACTGTCCTCAGGAGATTCTGAATCCTATCAAGGCTCTGCATGCTTCTACATCAATGCAGGTAGGACTGAACACCAGTGGCCTACTCTCGTCATCCATAACAACTGACAGAGGGGGTCAAACAAGGCTGCCCACTAGCTCCAGCCCTCTTCCTGTCTTATTTTGGGGACTATAAATATATTTCAACCAGCACACGAGCGTTCCCCCCAGAATTGGGTAAAGAGAAGATCCCGAGACTTTTGTATGCAGATGATCTTATTCAATTGGACCAGACCCCAATTGGTTTACAACGGCAGTTGTCTGCACTGACTACATACACAGCCGCCAATGACCTAGAGGTAAACAAACAAAAAACGAAGATAATGGTGTTTGGAAAAAATCTAAAAAAGACAAAGAAGAATTTGTGGTACCTGGCCACAAACAAAATCGAACAAGTAACTGAATTGAACTATCTTGGAGTCCTTATTGACTCCACGGCCAAAGATTCAGTGATGCAACACCATCTCTCGGAAAAAATGAAAACTCTAGCCTGGCAAGCAAAAATACTGGACAACAAATATGGTCGCTTTTCATTGCTGCCCCTGATCAAATTCTATAGGGGCAAAGTTATCCCAGCTATTACCTACGGAGCTGAGGCTATGCCATCTTTACCCTACTCCTTATGGGCTAGATTGGAGAGTCTGGTTTGGCGCTCAGTCCTGAATCTACCACCTTCTACTCCGATCGCCTTGATAAGACGTGAACTCTCCCTCTCCTCTTTAGAGTCAATAGTGAAAAGAGTGTCAGTTATGTTATATCGGAAGATAAAAGATCCTTCTTCCTCCGCAATTTTTCTGATGGTACAGGCGGAGATGAACTCAAGCAAATCCATGTTACTATCAAAATGGGAGCTAATGTACCTACAGCAACTTGAAATCTGCGGCAGCTCCATGGAAGAACTTTTGGGTAACCCGACAAAAACTAAAACACGAATTGAAGAAATGGATTGGATAAATACACTGGATAAGGCATCTGAGTATCAGCTAACTAGTCACCTACCTCCAACAAACAGAAAATTGAATGTAATTCAACCTTAAAGCATCCAGATAGAAAAACTCGGAGCACTCTACTCCGTGCGAGGTTAAACTTGTTACCCACAAACGAGATTCTGCACACAAGGGGCCTCTCAACAACTAATACTTGCCGCTTTTGTAATAACACCGAACAAAGCAAAACATTACAGCACCTTTTATTACTGTGTTCAGGTACAGATAAATTCAGATCACCATACATACTTCATCACCTAAAAAATGCCTATCTAAGGGAAGAAGAACTCTGGTGGGAGCGCTTAATAGGAGGCTTGAGAACATCTTGGTCTATTGCAGCTACTAAAATTTTGGGCCAGGTCTTTGCACATGTACCTCCGAGCTAGTGGACTGGACACAGATAGATGATGGAAGTGGGGAGTGTTTTCTCCTTTACTTTCGTGTTTCTATAGACTTATTCTCTTGTTTGGATAAATACGCTGTGAAATTTTATGTTCATCTTCTTGTAAAAATCACTTTGGTGATTATATACTCGTATTAAAAAAAAAAGAAAACTATAAACGATACTGTTCAAGTACTAGACATATTTGCCAAAGCAGTTGTTATAATCTTTCAGTGTAATGCACAGTCTATCATTTAACGTTCAGACTATGTTCTACCGAATTCCCACACACACACACCCTACAGCACTTGGATTCCATAAAGATGAAAAATAGGTGTCAAGACAAATTTCACAAAATATAACACCTGCTAAATAGAGCCCACATTTCCAGGTATTGCCATGTGAATCTTTTATGCGGTGGGATGAAGTCACCGGTATGTCATCCCGTGACGTGGACTGGGGCCATGGAGAGCTGGGCACTCTGTGATGCAGCCACTGGAGACAGCATCCTGAGCATCCCTCCGACATCCTCCTATCCTCCTTCATATATTAAAACATGAGCCCCCATATTGTCCAGGAAGAAATGTCTGCAATGAGATAAAGGTTGGATATTTATTGATGGTTTCAGATAGTATGCCAACTGATAAAAGGAGAAAACCCCACATACAGTAGTCCTCCCGCAAAGTCTGATAAACCAGGACTACCTGCCTACAGTTTCACACTGCCTTCAGCCCCCATCACGGCTGCATTTGAAGATTATGACTCCACTAACTTCATATGAATGGTTTAGTAGGCCTAAAATGTGACACTTTTTGGGGCCCCCCAACTTTTTGCTTCTTGCCCCTGCCCTGTCTTTTTGGTCCTTGGTCTGTTAGATTCCTGGGAGCCAAGTCTTTACTGCAATTCCCATAGACTTCTATTGGGGGTCCCCCTTTACTGCTGCTTCTTCCTCTGGGGGCTGGGGCCATCTTCCAACCTCTGGAACTCTTGTTTGGAGTCTCCTGAGGCCTTCCCTGTGGTTGGCCGTTGCAGAATCTGCTCCTGTAGGCTCAAACACTTACCTCCACTAAAGCGAATGGCCCTTTCGCTTTTACCGTTTCATTCCAATCAAAATGTTGACTTACACTAGAACTCTCCTAAAAATGACTCAGGAGTACTACCTGCCCCTAGATATTTTTTCTGAATCCACTATGGGTTCAGTGAGCTCTGGACCATTAAACATTTTTAGTACTCGCCAGTGATTTTATATTAATGTTTAAAGTCATACTCTACATTTCATTTATGGTGAAGCTACTTTAAACACTAACTATTTCTGGTAATAATTTATTTTATTTTCCACGGTTCGCTCTAGTCTACCTTAGCTCAGGCTGGCGGGTCATTAGCAGCCATGTCCACCCTCCTGGCGGGGCGTGAAAGCTATAGTACATCAGTGTTGTGTATTTTCTATGGATAGGTGTGTGTACTTATTGTGCCTTTGCATCATTCTATTACCCCTATCTGACAGTTAAGCCTTTTTGGTCTGTCCACATTACCTAACTTAAAAGCGTTTTAGGTTTAACATTTTTGTCTTGCCCCCCACCCTAGGGTTAGTGGTTGTAGCATCAACATAGTGTGGTACAAAATCTGCCTTCAACCCATCAATGGTATATTATACACAGCTGCTCCCAGGCAGCCACAGAGCAGAAATACTTAGGGAGGTGATGGACCTATTTGTGATATATCGCTGCACAGGGCCAAAATGGGGTAACAGTCCCACAAATCAGAATTTCTATTCAATCCACTGAGCAATCACCAAGCATATAAGGATGCAAAAACCTGTGAGAATGGAAGTTGATAAATTGGTGTTCCAGAGAGTGAGTGGTGTGCATAGCGAGAGAAAGAGAGTTAAAGCGTGAACCTGTGTTTGCCACAACCTCATAGGCCAAGTAGTGAGAGGCAGTTTGAACAGGAGGTGGCTAAATCAATTGGCAACACTTTGCATAAGGCCCACGGGTGGTTTAGGTAAGATGTTTGGTTCTGTAACCTGCTGAGAGCCTGTGCATGGATACTGGCAGGTGCAAGGCCTAACAGAGAGTCACTAACGGGGGCCATTTACTCAGATTGGGGTGGAGACCCCAAGAGCACCAGTTCATCTAAAAAGCTTGAACTGTTTTGAGATCCCAGGTATGGGGGATAAAGTTTAGCAGAATCTACCCCGGTAGGGCAGATAATTCCTCCCTAGAGCAGAATATAAAAACTGTGGGGCAGGACAGATTCACTAAAGGGGCGTGTCCTGGTAGTGGTATCTTCACCATTATTCCATCTGCGATATAGTGCGTTAAAAGGGTGGTAGACAGATATACTGGTCAACTTCTCTTCTGCTTTTCCTTTGTGGTTTCAGAGTAGGTACTATTAGTCCTGTTTGGGAGAAGGGAGCGGTTTGTAGCCATTCCGCATCCTTCACACATTCTTGAAATGAGGGAAGGGCTGTCCCTATAAGAACATGTGCCAGTAGGTGAGGCATGATGGCAACCTTCAACTTAGATTTGACCCCTTTTACTTTTATATTGACTTCTTTTGATGGATAGGACTTGGTGTCCCCGTGTACACATTTCACAGGTATAAGAGACATTTCCCATACCCTGGCCCACTTACTTCTGGTCTAATGGCCGTTTCTTCACTTCTGCTGTCAAGGAGGCCTTGTCTAGGTGTTCCATCAACCCATACATCCAGGAAGTATGGGCCTCGACTTCTCTGAAATGCCTTTCCTTGTACAAAACCAATTTCCATTCGTTCAGGCTTTGGTTTCCCGGGGCAAAACCTTGCAATTTGTCCCCACTCGCTGCAGTCAAAGCACTGAGGTTGCCAGCTTAGACTCGGCCAGGCGATTCCTCTGGATTCAGCTCGTAGGGGTTTTGGTTCAACTGGTCATGGGCTTCTTGTTACTGTCGGCTTTGGTAGTTCTGCCCCAGTAGTTCTCACTGTCCCGCCTTCTGGAAAGCAGAAGCTATATCTATTGCTTCCACCAATGTAGGTTGGTGTTGTTGGCATACCCAACGTTGCATGGGCGCAGGAGAAGCATCTATAAATTGTTCAAGCTTTAATTTGTCCACAATTTCCAGTGTGCTGCTGTTGGAGGGTTTTAGCCACTTGTCCGTCATGTCTTGCATGCAATAATAGAGCTGTTGAGGGATTTCTCCTGCCCGTAGTTTGGTATCTCTGAGTCTGATTCGATAAGCTTCCTTGTCCATACCCATTTGCTCAGGAATGGTTCTTTTAATGTCAGCATAGGACGTGTCACCAGCTGAATTAGCCGCTTGATAGGTGCCTTGCATTGATCCAGTTAATAAGGATGCAATGAAATGTCCCAATTTCTCTACGGGCCACTGAGCATTAATGATAAAAAAGTAGCTTGGGTCCTCACCAGGCTGAACATTTAGCAAAACAGCGGTAGGCCCCATGGGGTGCCCTCTGGTGGATACCATGGCATCAGTGACCTGTTTCAGAGCTTCGTGACTGGCGGCCTGCATCTGCAGCGGTTTCTGTAGAGTCTGTTGGTCGGTCTGAGCCTGGTGGATTTGGACTTGTATTAGTTGTTGAAGCTGCTGTTGTCCTTTAGCTAAGGCCTTGATTATGCCTTCCATTGCGTGCTGCCTGATCCCACCGCTGTCACCAAATTTGTAAGGATGAGGCTGGATGGCTGTGGTAGCTTAAACAGAGCGGTTCTTTATTTACCATCAATTGAAAAAATAAATAAAACCGAAGGCGTTCTTTGCCAGGACTCAAGTACTTAATTCAGTCTTCTCAAAATAAACTTTCCTTCTAGGACTTCTCAGATAAGGGTGCACCAGCTGTGTCTGTAGGTTATTCTTCGTACACCCAGAGCGTCTCTGGTGTGAGACCCTCTTCCTCTGCTCGGCTGTTCTGCAAGAGAACAGATGAAAAACACCAAGTCTGTCATTGCTTTCTAGTTTATATATGGGATGGGGCATTTCTAGCCAATCAGCATTTATGTGACCTGATTTTCTATATCTACCCCCTAAGCCCCGCCCCCTTCTTCTCCGACTGAAGCTTGCCATGGTGCCTCTCGCCCAGACTCCGGTGAAACACGTGCAGCCGCTGACTCCAGGGAATGCAGAGGCTCCGAACCACCTGGGCCATCTTGGTAAGCAGGATAATGAATGCCGGGTTGAAATACGTTTTGGGTATGGGAGCATCTGGGGCAATGAGACCATCATCTTGTTCTTCCGGCTCTGCGTTAGTGTTTGCAGGCCGGTCGCTGTTTGTCTTCCCCCTTCTCCCGCTATGCGAAACCTGAGCCGAAGATACCACTCCCCCGGTCTCTCCACGCCCTCCTGGTTCCCCTGGGAGTGTTCACTTCCCGACCCGTCGTGTGGTGTTTCCTCGTTCTCTCATAGGGTCTGTCTGGGTCTCTGCACTTTATTAACCACACTGGTTACCCCCAGCGTTCTGTCAGAAGGTGCTGCTCGGAGACCATTATGCACGTTTTCCTCGACACCTTCCTTGTAAAGCGGCACTCAGTTTTCCTGTTTTTTTGGGTCTGTATCTATTCCTTCGGCACCCATCCAAGGCAGCTTCTGGTGGTCTTTCGATGACACAACCCGCTCACAGTGGGTTTATACCAGCTTTTGTTATATACGTTTTCAAATATGGACAATAAGCTTTTTGACCTTTGGAACTTTCATAAGTCCCCTCCTTTGGTAATATCTGTAGGTTTTAAATTGCCTTGCTTTTGCTTTCTTTTGGCTTGGGTAATGGTTGTCTGCATTAGGTTATACTAGTACAGCCCCATGTTGTTGCTGGGTTCTAAATTAACTTGCATGCTTATAAACAGTGCCGGTCTCTTGGACGTAATCTGTGGTAGTACCTATTTTCAAAAAGGGGAGCAGAACTGACCTTGTTAATTACAGACCGATAGCGCTCCTGGATTGCATAGGCAAAGTTTATGGCATGCTTCTACTTAAGATGTTCGAATTCTGGTTAAAGTCTGTTCCATTGCATGACCCCTTCCAAGTGGGCTTCCAAAAAAAACGCGGGAGCATCAATAAACATCTTGATTCTCAGCCTTCTGAAAAGTAAAGCACGAGAGAGGTCTTCCAACATTTACCTTGCTTTCATTGACCTCACCCAGGCCTTCGATAAGGTGGCCCGAGCCTTACTGTGGAACAAACTTGAAGCAGCAAATTGTCCAAAAAACATCTTGGCCCTGATAACAGCACTCTATTCCAACACATCGATGCGAGTGAAGCTTAAAGGTAAGGGCCTCCTATCGGCTAGTATTGCAATCACGAGGGGTGTCAAACAGGGATGCCTGTTGGCGCCAGCGTTGTTCACGGCATTTATTGGAGATTATAAAGAATCAACGGAATTGGTCAGGGCTTTCCCGCCAAAAGTGGGGACTGTACAAGTCCCCAGAATCCTTTATGCGGACGACATCACCCTGATTGATCAGACTCCAATAGGCCTCAAACGCCAAATGACTAATCTGGCCGAATACATCAACAAAAACAAACTTCTAATTAGCAGCGAAAAAACAAAAATAATGATTTTGTGCAAAAAGAAAGAGTGAAACAATATCATCATGGCCGTTGGAAAACACGCTGGTAGAAGTGATCCCTAAATTCAAATATTTGGGGGTCATGCTGGACAACACCAATCAGGAGACTATGCAAAATCTCATTTGGTCCAAAGTCCGCACAATGACCACACAGTCAAGAATGTTGGACAACAGGTTTGGGCGCTTCTCGTTGCTACCAGTACTGAAATACTACAAGGCAAAGGTCATCCCGTGTCTGACATATGGTGTCAAAACTATGACTTTGCTGCCGGAAAAAATTTGGCCCAAAATTGAAGCTTCTTTTGGAGATCGTTGTTGGCGGTTCCAAACTCTACCTCACTACCAGCACTAAGGAAAGAACTGGTACTGATCTCATGGAAAATAACACCCTATCCCTTTACAGAAAAATCCTCCTTCCAGAATCACTGACGTTCTACAATCTGATGGTGGCGGAAATTGAAGCAGGGAGCTCAAAAGCTCTGACAACATGGGTGGATAAAAAGAAGGCTCAACTAACTTCAATTGCTTGCTCGCAAGAGGATTTGTTGGCCAATCCTCTCAGAATAAAGAGAAAACTGGAGGAACTAGATTGGATCGCTACTTTAGAGATGGTTGAAAACTTTTAAACCACCTACCGCCTCTACAGAGAAAATTTAACGATCCAGCCGAAATTTACAAAAAATTCCCTAGCCGGCCATTGAGACAGCTGTTTATGACAGCAAGGCTAAATCTGTTGCCAACTAATGAAATTCTGTTTATCAGAGGAAACAGTCCATCAAACTCCTGCAGACTATGCAAAGAGGCAAAGATGGAGGAAACTGTGCAACATCTACTAACCTCTTGCTCGGCGCTGAGAACACTGAGAAAGGCTTATTTATCAACTGTCCTGGAGGCCTCAATCTTACAGGAAGAGTAGACTTGGTGGCAACGGCTAATTAGCGGTCAGAAAACATCCTGGGCAATTGCCTCAGCAAACATTTTACAGCAGTCTCTCATCCTGATAGAGCAAAGTAAAGAAGATGAAGTGATAAGCTAAGCTACACAAATCTCGTCTCTCTACGGCTCTCGTTATGAGAATAGGTGAAATAGACTGTGACAATTTTGTTAAAACCAATTACTTTTTGGTAAATACAATTAATAAAAATAAAAAAAAGACAGTCATTTGGTTGTGAAAAATGTTTTCTCTGGTTTCTGATAGTTTGGTATTATAAATTGCCTTAGGTATTAATTTCACACACACACACGTGTTTTCTAATCTGAAAACATCTGTATCATGCACACGAGGGGTCTCAAAGCGCTCCAGTGTCACTATCAGCTGGTAAACTCACTGGGTTTGGCATGCAGGTCCAATTCCCTCGCTGTTCACATGTAATCTGCTTTGGAGTCTCTTTGCGACCCGGCAATCTGCTGATTTTGACCCGCCGCCACCCGCACCACTTGTACACAGAGCTCTCTGGTGCTTGCCAAGCACCGGAGACAGTTTTGTGGGGTGGCAAGCCTTCCACACTTTCACTTCTCGCTACATGCCTCTGCAATTAAAGCTTCGGCAGCAAAGATCCTATCAGGACCGGCTACTATTCTCTGCTCGACAGTGGTTGCAGCGTCTTCGCTCTCCTCCAGTTTCTGCTTCTGCTGCTTACACTGCTATCCCTGCTCACTAATGGTCTGCATCTGAGGGGGCTTTTAAGCCTCAGTCTCTCTCAGGTGTGGGTCATTCCAATTAACAAGCTTACCATTCCTGCAGTTTTGTTCCTCTTTGGCCCCCTTCTTCGCCCCAGTACTTCGGGAATTATGTGACTTGAAGTCCATAATGCAAAAATGTGTTTTTCTAATTGATTTTTGGTCTCGCACTAATTTCTGTTCCCCATAATATTCTTTAAAGGAATATCATAAGGATCAATCGCAAGACTGGATTGTATAGAGGAATACAGTTCTTTAGAGTTTGAATTGTTATTATTCACAGACTTCTTTTCACTGTACCTTTGAGAGTTAGGGGAGCTTCTGGCTCTATACGTTTCTAGGGTTTTAGAAGGGTTTCCCTTGCTCTCAATGCCTAAGGGTTTCTGATTGTTTTTACCGATATTAAGATGTTCAACTTGAGGAACAAAAACATTGTTATGACAACACGCCATTACATACTTTGCTATTGAAGAGATGTCCTCTCTAGAGGAATACAACTACGGTGTCTCTCCCAACAGATCCTCTCAATCCCCTGGGCTGTTTACCCTCCCATGTGACCCTCCCGCAGAACACCACCACCAAGGTCAGGATAAGAAAGCGTCTGCTTTTCCCTGGCCACCTGGGAGGTGACTTTAGGCATGGCTTTGTGAGGAGTCCATAGGATTCATCACACACCCTAACATTGGAACCAGGAACAATCTAACGTGGGGCTGGAATGGCTTCCTTCCAGTTATCTTTCTGTAACCGAAGGCCAATAAGGCCTGTACTGTTTGTTGGATGACAATATCCTTAATTCCCGTGCCCAACGTTCTTTGGTTCCGGAATAAGCCTGATTATATTAACCGCGCTTGCTTGTTTGAGTGATCAGTTCTGCCTGCCCTCTTTGCGACAGCAGGTACTGTCACCGTATGCCTTTTTATAGTCTCCCATGCCAGGTGTAGTCATAATATAAATGTTACAGCCCTGCATGTCCAAGTGTTGCCATCATATGTTAATTGCAATCTCAAATGCCTCATTGCTGCCATAAAATGCCAGCTCTCATATAGTATGTTTAATATTGCAAAGAATGCTCGTTATTGAATGGTCATCTCGGGATTGCATTGAAAAGATGGGGAGATGTTTGGTCTTCTTTGATCCTTCCACAAATGTTTTTCCTGAAGTTGAAGGGGTGCACGTGCACACACACCCGTTTACTTCATAAACACTTCTGGGGGCTTTTACAATTTTTACCCCCATCTCTTGTGAGAAGGTAAAAATTGGAATAATTTGTATGCCATTTTAGTATTCCTAAGAATATCACACGCAGTAACTACCCCATGACTTGTAATTTGCCCTGGGGTATTTTAAATACCACCTGTTTGCTACCGTGACTAGACCATGTGTGTTGTATTGCTTCCACTAAATGATGAGTCAAGCTTTAACAAATATTCATAGCCTGTGTGAGTCTTTTTATAAGCACATACGTACCTACAAATTGTAATTATTGAAACAATAAGAACATGTATTTTTGTCAGTTATTGAAATCAGATAACCTGAATTGAACAGTTTTTTGGAGGTGGCTGTGTAGTATTAATTCAGCTTTGAATGCAATCTGAGATGCGAGGCCCTCCTCCCCGCAACCCATTGAGGCCAGAAAGACAACGTTGCCTAAAGCAAGTCAGACATGAGAAGCCAATCATAGTTTTTATTTCTATTTTTTGTTATTGTAATAGCCAAGATATTTCATTAAAAAAAAAAACCTAGTGGACAGCTGTGGTACATACTCACTTAAATCATAAATCCATATGGGTAAATTACATTAAAGTGTCACACATGAATCCATGTTGACTGTTATGTATCCAGGGAACCCTTTTTAATTATTAATGTTCATTACATACAGCATATTAAGATTATGTTATGAAATGTAGTTAAACAACCTTCAAATGTTCGGTAGGAAAGAAAACGTTGGCGTGGTCTTAGTCTAGTTTCACATTCACACAAAAGGCAGGTTTTAATACCTTTTATTGGACTAACTGGAAATACTATACAGAGTGGAAATGGCGACTTGGCGTTTCTAGTCCCACAGACTACTTCATCAGATGGTGAAGATGTTAAGCTATTTGAGCCAAGTCACATATGCCACAGCGCCACCCAGTAGTCCTCACTGGATGTTCACCTTCAGCATAGAGTCACATGAGCAAAGCATTCTGGGTATACAAATTAGCACAAATGCAAGCATTAAGCTCCAAAAACATCTCTTTGTCTAACAGAGCAGTGCTATTTAGTAATTAGCTGCTTTAGCGCAAGACAGGCCGTTCTCAAGGCTGCAGACAAATGCATCACGGTTTTACCCTTGCTAGAGTACAGTGGTTGGAGTATTGGGGCATGTGTAGCAAACACCAGAAAAGTGATGGTGTGTTTACAAAGACTTGGAGGGGGGGGTCTGGGTGGTGGAGGTGCCGGGGCTGGGGACTTCCATTCGGAATGTGAAAGTAGCCACTTAAGCCAAGTTACAAATGTCACCACGCCACCCACTAGCCATCACTTGAAGTTCACTTCCAGTTCAGAGCCACACGAGAAAAAGCAATGCAAGCGTTTAGCTCGAGGAAATTGTTCCACAGGGTAGTGCTATTTTATGCATAGCTTCTGCAACCTAAAAAGGGCTGTCAACTTCATAGCAGTTTCACCATGTTGCAGCGTTTTCACTCTGCACCGTCTGATGAAGTAGTCCATGCGACTTCGAAAGAGTGCATTGCTCCATCTCTGCATCCAGTTTCCCGTCAGTCAAGAAAACGTAGGAAAGCCTGCCTTTTGGTAGGTGGTGGGAAGGAAGGGAGTAAAAGGAAACCAAACCAGGCAAAATATAGTCCTAAGAAAATATTGACTGGAACACAGTATCCATTTCATTGCTATCCAGCATTTTCTCCACATATTCTAGGACTAGCGTTTGTTTACATAATCATACCAGTACTAGACTATGTTGAGATTGCTGTTTACTTGAAAGATCAAAGAGTAAATTACGTGGAAGCACTTGTTCTATGTCACTGGGCGCAGCAGACTCTCTTCATCCGTTGGTATTTCCCACGGCCATGTCGGCCACTGGGCGCAGAGTTTGTTTTTCCGGTTTGATATTTCTCAAGCGCGCATGGAGAGAACCGTGAGAAGGTTCTATGCCAGTGGCGCGGACTGTAGCTTCCTGCTCTTATCGCTGGTTTGCGCCCACTGACGTAGAGCGGGCAATCTCTTCACGGTGACTTCAGCTTCTCGATCTTATGTTTTATATATTTATTTATCCCAGTCTTACCAAATTAGTGTCACCTTTCCAATCCCTTCGAGGATTAAGCGAATCATTTTGAGCCCTAAAAAGGATACATTTGTTGTGGCAAGGTGTGCACGAGATGTCAGTTACTGGGTGTATCATACTTTTTACATGATTGCGCATAAACAAAATTTGAGTTCACGGGCCAGATTACATACATTTTGCACAAGTGGTATTTTGCATGGTACTCTCAGTAGGGCAACATTTACCACAGACAGAATAAAATATTCTTTGAATACATTTTGTACGAGGGCAAAGTTTGTCCTAGTGCTAATATGGAATGGTATTCGTATTAGGACAAGCTTTGCCTTGCATCAAAAATACGTTGAACGTGTAGTTTTATTTTGCACTAGGGCAATGTTTGCCACAGTGCTAATACCGTGCAAAATTGCACCCGCACCAGTGAAAAGTTAGTGTAATTTGATCACCAGTAGAGAAAGCGAGGTTGTTTGCTTACTGCTGCTTCTCCAACGTTGTGCGTCGCGAATAGTCTGTGTGTATGGGTGTCCTTGCACTGTAATCAATTGTGCTAACTAGTCTGCGAGGTGCTGACTCTCCTGAAGTTATGGAGTGCTGGGGAGCAATCTCAAGAAAGACATTATTTAACTCTTTTAATAAAAAATGGTTGCTCATATTTTCTAGTACGCCACTAGCAGCCACACACAGATGCATCAGCGTTAAATTGCCTTTAAGTGACATCCACATCGCCAAATGCAGATGCTCTGCACAGCGTCCCATTTAGGGGTGCATATGTCGGGCTGTGATAAATTGTCAGCTAACACACCCACTGCTTGAGCATTACTCTTTTTTTGCACAGTGTCTGATTGTGCATCCACAGAGAGCTATAGGTACATTATAGGGCAAGTTGCGCTGAGCCATTCAGGAACACACTTTTACTTAATAATGCTGAGCCAGCGGTCTGCAAATCCTAGGAATAAGACCTGCAGAATCGTGAGTCTACCTGGAAGAATTAGATGGGCAAGCCTTGCTGAGCCGTTCAGGAACACACTGGCTTTCCCGATGGAGTAATGCTGAGCCCAGCGGTCTGCAAATCCCAGGAATAAGACCTGCAGAATCGTGAGTCTACCTGGGAGAATTAGATGGGCAAGCCTTGCTGAGCCGTTCAGGAACAGACTGGCTTTCCCGATGGAGTAATGCCCAGCGGTCTGCAAATCCCAGGCATAAGACCTGCAGAATCGTGAGTGTACCTGGGAGAATTAGATGGGCAAGCCCTGCTGAGCCGTTCAGGAACACACTGGCTTTCCTGATGGAGTAATGCTGAGCCCAGCGGTCTGCAAAGCCCCGGAATGATACTGTCAGGGGAGAGAGGGGTCTGCAGATGCATGGGCATTCCTGGGGAAACTATAAGGGCAAGCCTTGCTGAGCCGTTCAGGAACACACAGGGTTTCCCTATGGAGTAATACCCAGCGGTCTGCAAAGCCCCGGAATGATACCATCAGGGGAGAGAGGCCTGCAGAATCACGGGTCTCCCTGGAAGAACTAGAAGGGCAAGCCTTGCTGAGCCGTTCAGGAACACACAGGGTTTCCCTATGGAGTAATGCCCAGCGGTCTGCAAATCCCCGGAATGATACCATCAGGGGAGAGAGGCCTGCAGAATCACGGGTCTCCCTGGAAGAACTAGAAAGGCAAGCTTTACTGAGCCGTTCAGGAACACGCTGAGTTTCCTTATGGAGTCATTCTGAGCACATAGGTCTGAAAAGCCCAGGAATTACACCTCAGGGTTCGGGGGCCTCCCAGATGAACTGCACCACAGTCTGCACTAAACATGGCTAAATGGTCAAATTCAAAGCATAGTCTTATTCTTTGTTGCACTTCCTTGAGGGGGCTACTGCAAAGAGATCTATTTTAATTATTCATAGCTTGCTTTCTGTAAACATTCATGGCGAACTAATCTGCATATGACAATAAAATGTGTACTTAGGAGGCTGAGTTTAGGCATAAAACATTAAAATCCCAAGTCCCTTCCTCACTGCCTCTCCCCTGCTCACTGGCAATCCCTTAAATAAAATAATCTGTCATGCCTGTGCTGTGGAACTGGAGCCCACGCAGACCCCGCTGGGGGCTTCAGAAGTCTGACAGGTGATTAAGAGGTTTAATGGGAGAACGCTGCCAGGGCACCACTGAGATGGGGGCTGCTGCGCAATCTGTCCCCGTCAATAAAGCCAGCGGATGCACACCACCTGTCTATTAATTGTATGGGAATCCCTTTATTCCTTTAATAAAAAAATGATTTCGCTTTCAGTAATCCCTTTATGCCATCGCCTCAACTAATGGATAGGATTCTGCACTGTGCTGTGCTGCCTCCTGTTCAAAGCTGCTTCGTAATGCAAGGCAACGGTGCTCTCTTAAATTGTTCCCCGCGCTTCTTACTAGGAATGCTCGTGGCATTGGACACGTTTTCCGGGAGAGGGGCTGCGGGGGGGGGGGCTTAAGGGGTTGGGGTAGGCGCTCTCAAGCATGCCGCGACGCTCCATTTTAAATACACATACTTTGTTTGTCGTGTGTCTTCTGTAAACTTATATTTATGTACCTGCAGCAATGCGGTACATACAATGGCGTAACATAATATTTTGGGCCCTCCCTGCGAGCCATGCTGAGAGTGCCCCCCCTCACCGCCCAAGCTCCCCAGCAAAGCACTGCCCGCGTCACACTGTGGGTCGGCCGGTTTCAGGGCGCATGCGCAATGTCCATGAGGATCGTGCTGCTGCAGGCGCAGGCGCATGCGCCTGGTGAAAGTGGGGCCGTGCCTTGCCCCATGCACCAGCCAACAATTGAGGCTGGTGATTTATTTTTAATTGAAAGTGTAAATATTTGTCACACATGTGCGAGATTGACCAAGCATAGAGAGAGCCTGCACCAACTAAGGGGTGTTTAGGGAGGTTCTCCTCTACCGGTCCCCTCCCCTCCGAAAAAATCTTTTTAATATTAATAATGGGTTGAAATGAAGCATTATACATCACACTTTCTGTGAAAAATTGGGTATAAAGGCAGAAAATTTGCTATCGATTTTGTAAGGTGACTCATTAAAAAATCGAACAGATGCAAATCGCCAACAGTGCACAGGAGCATTTCCCACAGCATTTTGAAGATGCCTTTCCCCACAATACATGCCAGTATAAAAAAAATGTTCACCCTGGCTGCACCCATATATGCCAGTATTCCGATACAAGAGCATACTCATGTTTGCTTTGCACATAATGCCCATAATGATACTATAAGAAAACATAACCAAGCTGGCTCTGCCAATATAAGTCAGTTCCCCAAAGTAAAGAATACCACTGCTGGCTTTGTGAGCTGATAGTAATATGTTATTAATTTTATTGGAGTTACTAGGGGGGCTTTCGGTGCCCAACCCCCTCCCGCGCCACAGCGACTGCTGCACATTAAACTCGGTGGCTACTCCTTTTTTTTTTTTTTTTTTTTTTTTTTTAGCAACATATTGACAATGTAACTTGTAACTGTCCATGGCTGAATAAGGGTCTATCGACATATATTTCAACACAGTGAAAACTCTGCCCTTGAGACTTATTAATAGTTGTAGCAAATGTCTATGTAACACAAATGGTAACCTGCTTGCATTAGTATCACCATTATCCAGTTTAATTCGTGGGAGGAAACACAACTTAATTAGTTTATCATTTTGCAACGCAATAAGCATTTGAAAATTGAAACAGTATTCCATTCAAGTTGGATGAATGTAGAAAGGATGGACACCAAACCCATATCTTTAGGATCTAGAATAACCCCAATTTAAAGTTTTAGGAAATGCGTTACATAAAATCGTTACACAAACACTGCCACTTATGATTTTATATATATATATATATCGTAGATTTGTAGAAAATGGCGATTTATAGAAGTTATGTTATAGGTATGTACAAGTGTTATCTGTATGTATATTTTTAGCAATTGAAAAACGATAGTTAAGATGTAAATGTGCTAAGTAAATGTAACACAAACTGTGAAATGCAGGCAGTTAAACGCGCTATTTCAACCCCTACTATCACAAACAGTAATCCGTCCATTGTCTCTTGAAGGACATCTTAGATCTTTGATGTCAAATAAAACGTTGTCAATCAGTATATCACATCTATTGAAGCATCTAATATATCTATTATGACTTCTCATGTCGTTATAGCCATTAATTGTAAATTCTGTTAGATATGCAGTGAAAGGCTCTTAGATCCCAGAATGCCTCATAAATGCACGGAGCAGAGTGATGAAACAACTGTGGGTACTCTCTGCTCACTACATGGACATTGCTTGTGTTAGCAGTAGAGCTAGAATGTTACTCCACACAGACAAGTGCTCTGGATTAAATCCGGTATATCCTACCAGGTCAGGTGGCCCATCTATTTTACACAGTTCAGCCACATGTATTAGAGCTGGATACAAAGTTCATCAGTCGTCTATCTTCTAAACCCGTTTGTTAACATAGTATCTAACGATAACCATGGCCTATCCTAGCCCCGAATAGAGTGGGTAGTGGAAGTGTTCGTTTGGATGATGGTTGACGTCAGAGGAGAGACGAGGGAGTGCAGTCTGCAGATGCATTGCAATATCAAATAAGTCTACATTTCAGGTAATCCAGCACCCTTCTTGTAACTTGGGACTTGGCCCCATGAGCCATTAAGCACTTTTAGCACCGAGAGGCATAAACGTATGAATCTTGGTCTTACCCGCAAGACACAAACATACGATCTTGGCCTCTACCCACAATAACACTATTGCAGTAACACTGCTGTGGTTCTGTGTGATAATCTTTCTGGAATAAATACCGCTTTAAAAAAATGTTTATTTCCTGGTGCCGTCTCTGAGAAACATGAGGGCGTCCTCACATCTACTCTCATTGGGCGCTCTTCTCAGGTGGCCAGGGAAAGGCCATCACTTTCGGATCCTGACCCTGGGGGTGGAGAAGCGTGGAAGGATCACCTGGGTGGAGGGGCCTTAGGGAATGGGAAAGAGATGCCCTCAGGCAGCACACAGTAGTTCGCATTTCCCTTTGAGGAAGAACCCTCTATCCCAGAGGCAGTTATGGCGTATTGCTATACCTGTGCCACTAACCAGTAAAATACCCAGATATTTTACCGCTTTAGAAGCACCAGAAAGAATGGGAAGAAGAGAGTCAAGTGAGAGACATGGCATCCCCCCGTCCCTATTGAAAAACAAGCTAGCCCTCCCTCAACCTCTATTGGCTATTGTAAAAGGTCTCCCCTCCTTGTCCCACAGTTCACCTATTACAGTACTGGGACGAGGAAGAAGCAACTAGGAGTGGTGAACACTAGTAACTTAGTTCACCACCCTAGTACTGAGACGAGGAAGAGGCAACTAGGATTAATGAACCCTAGTAGCTCCTTTCACCACTCTAGTACTGGGACGAGGAAGATGCCTGCAAAGTACTGTGAAGGTCAGGCATGTCCCTTTAACTATGGTCAGGCAAGTCCAATTGAGAGCTTACACCTGCAACCTGTCAAGTGGTTGCAGATTTATAAAAGGAGACCAAAGGAGCAACAGGAAGGCCCGTGTGGCAGAGACCAGCAGGGGACCGTTTCCGTGAGGAGGCAGCTGTGGTGGGACCTGAGAAGAAGCCAGGATACCAGGGAAAGTCTCAGAAGACCTGTGGAGCCCAAAGTGAGGTGGGCGTTAGACTGCACAGGTGTGGGAGCCTCCTGATCGGACAAAAGCAGCCAGAGCTGTGGGAAAAGGAAGAAAGAACATGGTCTGTGTCTGGGGCATAGGAGCAGAGCTGCCGGCGTGTGCTGAGAAGCACCTGGAGTGCGAGCAGGGCTTGCAGAGACAAGTCCGTCAGCCTGCAAAGCAGAGAAGGAAGCAGAGGAGCCGGCGGTGAGAAACGCAGAGGATCGGTGAGTGAGGGGAAAGGCACTCTAAGCTGGGGGGCTCCTAGGGGCTATGCGTGAGTAACAACATGCCGTATGAAGCAAAATTGAATACCGAACTGAATGAAACTTAAAGCAAAGCTAAATCACGCATATTGAATATCGAGTTGAGTGAACATTTTGTGGTCAAAGCTACTAGCTGCTGAAAGTCAAAAGGGAAAGTGCCCATTTGAAGAAAGAAAAAACATGTGGAAAAGAGCACAAGTGTGAAAGTGCGACAGAAAGGCGGGAAATTAATAAAACCACCACAAAGTTAACTATATGAATGGAGACAGTGTGGCAAGGCCAAAGATTGGCATTAGACATACAGCACATTATGGCAAAGCCAAGAGGCTGACCAGGTAAAGCCAGGAGAGTTTGAAGCTGCACAAAAAGCCAGGAGGCCACCAGAGAAGCTAAGTGAATGTGAATTGGGACACAGGGTAAATGCAGAAGAACCTGTGTGGGCTGAAGAGCCAAGGGTTCCTGGTTGCGCGACATGCGATGGGTGGACCGTGTCGTCTGACAACTGTGCTTAGTTAGACCACGGAGCCCTAAATTGTGAAAACCAAAGACGTAGTGAAACACACCAAGAAGACGAACTAGAAGTGAACTGCTCATGCAATCAAGAAGGAGGGTCAAGTTGACATGGAGTTGTGTTGAACTTTGAGAACTGGAGACAACTACAAGTTGCTACTTTGAAGTATTGGGGAGGAGAACCCTGAGACTTGATGAATTGCAGATGCTGTCTTGAGAGCAGAGCCTCAAAACCCCTTTCTTTTGAACTGTTTTGTTTTGAACCTGGGCAAGGGAACACTGAGGATTGTGCGGGAGAAAGCCCATCTTGAGACTTTTGTGGAACTTTCTTGAACTTGGGGAAGGGGAGCTGAAGAGCTGGAAGAAGCTCAGAACTTTGTTGATCACCATTTATTTTATTATTGACATCCGACACATTGTTTAGCTTCATTTGTGAGGGCAAGGATCGGTTTTGGACACAGACAGACTTTGGCTCAGGCTTTCCTTAGTTTCATTCAGGTAGGGAAATCCCTCCTTAGCATAGGGCAAGTTAGGCCTTCGCCCATCCTGACATTTAGTTAATAAGTCATTTCTGTTTGAACTTTGAATCTGTTTTGTGTCTTGCTTCATGATGCCTTCACACATCCCACATATTCTAGGACTGGGTTAATTTACTAATCTAACTACATTTCTAGATTATTTGAGGAAAATGCTGGTGTGTGGTCAAGGAGCAATTAGGAAATGGTATTTATCACTGGATGACCACCAGTACGAGCACTCATACTGCCTGCTATTACTGCGACTACTACTACTGCTGTCACCAGTAGTACTGGCAAGAGCACTACTGCTACTACTCCTGCTAGTAGTGGAAGTACAACTTCTAGTATTAGTATAGTAGTAATGCTACTAGTCGCCCTTTTGCTCATTCTTATGGGGAAACTGATCGGTCCTTAAGACTGTCCGTAGTGAGAGACTGTCTCCCTTTGTGAATTTCTTGTATTGTTACAATTACGCACATTACCTTAAAGTGAAGTGTAGTTACGATACTTTGTATCATTTAAACTTTTTCCGCAATGGCTTTTTGGTGGTAAATGCTATTTTTCTACCGTTTTGGTAACATTTCATTCATGCACTTTTGTACTTGCGGCAAATGGCTACTAAGCATGGCTAGCACCCTAAGATGGCCGTGCCACAGGTTTTAAGTTTGTCCTTTGGCCATATTGTTTTTTGGCCTTCTTCCTGCCCATCCAGGTCCGAAAATGCTGTATATGGATTGCCCTTTCCCAGTAAAGCTGCTGCTTTCATGGGCCAAAAGATGGTTTGTATGTAAACCACTTACTCCCAGAATACATCCTGGTGACGGAATGTATGTAGCTGGATGTGTCCAGTGGCTATCCACAACTGTATATCCACTGCCAGTTTAATCGGTGCAGATCCTTACCATTTGTGGGCTTGCAAGCTCCCACCCCAAATCTTGAATCCAAGGAGGGCTCCTGCAGCCATTTGACAGATCGTTGGAGCCAAGTCCCTCTACAAAGAAGAGCAGCCGGGTGACAATCCGAGGATGACCCGTGCAGCTGACCAGCACCAACTCCAGTGAGGTCTTGCTCCTCTCACTACCTTGTGAGCCTTAGGAAGTCTCCCTGGCTCAACCAGTGGTCTGGGCAGCTCTCTCCTGTGCTACCTCGCTGCCGCCCGTGCCTTTCTGAGTGCATCATTGGCACTTGGAGGCTCTTCAACTTGTGTAACAAGACGCCTGCGGCTGCTCCTGCATTTTCAAACTTCGTGTATCAATGGAAGCCATGCAGGACCTACTCCTTTGTCTATTGAAGGTCACCTGTCTCTGGCTGGACGTGGGGACTACTGTTATAACTCGTCTTGCTAAAGGCGTCCAGAGGTGGTCTGCTGTGCAGAAGTCTTCATCTTTTCTTTGTTTGGGTGTTCACCTGGCAGCTGTCTGAGACCAATTCCTGAGCACCCCGACCGAAACTAAATCCTGCGTCTGGAAATTACTTCTGCACTTTGGTCGGTGGAGGCTCTGTCAAGGATCATTTCCTATGCCTACTCTAGTGACTGGGATTGAGTACATTTACTTACCTGAACCTAACGTTTTGACTATTTTAATCATAACCACTGGCATTGTCAATCTCTTAATAAACCTACCTGTGAATTGTGCCATTGGAACTGGTGACGTTCGGGCACAAAACCCAAACCTTCTTAGGGTTGAACTTTATAAGAGCTAGGGAAACTGCTGTATGGTTATTCTAAACCTAAATAGTCTTTTATACTTCGAATGCATCTGTGTGCTTACCTGTGTTGCACTGGTTATTGAATCATATGCTTTCCTTTATCTCCTTAGAGTCAATGTATATATCTATCTTATACTGCTGGTGTGACAATATTTGACTGTAGGTTTTTACTAGCTTACAGTGTAATCTAAGGCCTAATACATTATTGTACTTGCCTGCCAAACTGGAATTATTAGTTGCGTTTTGCGTGGACTCAATGTAGGCCCAGACCACTCTCACAGCTCTCCTGAGACTAAGTCTTACTGCTCTGCTACTTACTTTGATTGGGTTTGGCTAAGCTGTCGGGTACTCCCTGTCCACCATAATAGCGTGGCCTCCCCCAGGGTTGATCTTGGAAATCCATCTAAGTCATGCCACAGAAATTGCAATGCTCCATAGTGCATCTTATCCAGCATCTTTGCTGTTTTTCCTAAAACCGCACACAACTTCTTATGTTTTCTGTTTGAAATGTGATCAGTTGAGAAACATTATGCTCGATGTTCTTCAGCAATAAAACATAAAACTCTGAGTGAAAAGGCCAGTGCCCTTTTTGCTTGTCTGCTTAGCAAATGAAACAACTTAGCAAAGAGTTCAGTGAGCTTTGTCTTTTGTGTGTAGAAGATTCCCTGCAATAATTTCACCAAGAGGACAGCCGCAAAGAATAGTGACATGAGAGACCCCAAAGGTATTGAAAAGTGGCTACCGTTTTTCCCCACACAGTGAGAGCGCAGTTGTGGCACATTTCTACCAGAATCCGGTGAGGTATTCATTCACAGAGCTTTACTGTTGATGTCTTCCATACTTGTAGGTATTCTACATTTGATACACAGATCTCATACTAGGTTATTTATTTTTTGTTTTTTATCCAAATGTATGGACCGTTATGCCCTAGGTTCAGTATTTTTGACGTTTATGGGACTTCGGTTTCTTGTAGGCATGTACAGATAGGATACTATTGGTAATGGGGGCGGGGGTAGGAGGTCTTATTTTAAGACATTGCCCAGGTGAAGGGTCGCGTGGATCCAAAGTGCATTGGATTCTGTAATGTCTATATTCAAGAAACTCAAGAAGTGACATTTGTTATTAAATTTAAATGGCATGTTACTTGTTTTATGACCTTTTGTGAACTGTTAAAAAAGACGTAAGTAACAGCGGCATGGCACTGGGGTGCATCCAGCACCACGGGAGTGTTCGCCTGGTATTGAACCAATAAAACTGTTGTTTGCCACTGGTACCTAAACCTGTCAAAAATAGAATAACACACTGGTATGTGTTGTCTGAGCACAAGTGCTGCACTCCTGGTGTTGGCCTAGTGAAACCTTTTTGAAAATGTGGCTTTGGCAAGCAGAGGTTCATGGCTGAGCAAAAGGGAACCACGATTTCTTTTAAAAACTGCTGATAGCTATGTTACACCAACACAAGTAAATCTTCATACCCCTACCATTCCACTCTTCCAGGTGTATTACCTTCCTCATCCTGAAAACGACATTGTTGTGCTTAATTTTGACTTGCCTCCTCCTCCTCATAACTCGGGGGCTTGCTTGCGATGGGCACTGTGGTTTCTGCACATCCGAGAGATCCCCGCAATATTTCTGTGGCCTCCTTTTTGCCACAGAGCCCACTCGTTCCCAGTTTTCCGCAGGTCCTACTAAACAGTTTGCACTAAGATGGGCCAGCCTGTTCAGTGTCCGATACTTGGAGCTTGTTCACTGCATAGACTTTGAAAGCCAACCTGATATACTTTTTCTTTATTTTAAATTGTGCTTAATTTGCTGTAAAGTGTACAGAGCAATGTACAACAAACTGTTCTTTACTGTGGATCACATATCCAATGAATGCAGGCTATGCCCTTGTCATTGCAGGTGGGGTTGCAGCCAGAGGACATAGAGGCAATTGGATCCCAATGGGAGACTTGTGTGTCCGTGGTGCTAGGATGCACTGGCTGGGGTGATGGTGTGACAGAATGCCATCTGGTTGGGGGTGGGATAGCCTGAACAGGTTTTTTTCTCAGTAAAATGATGTGGCTAATTCTGTTTCTGAAAGGGACGCTTGCTAATCAGACTCCTCTTCTGTAATGTTACATGCCAAAATCATGCCTTTACTGAGACTGTCTCCTGACAGCCCCAGCACCAGCTCTGCAGTGGCATCAGGGCATGTTCAGAGGTCCCATGTGCATTCAAGACAGCTGCTGGAACACACATGTCCACCATGCATAGGTGTCTTTTTAATCTTCTACACCTCTGGTTGAAATATAATAATTGTGTACACTAGTCTGGTCTGTCTAGTTGGAGCGTTAAGCTGTTTATGACATGGTGGCTACTGCAGAGGTGCGGGGGGGGGGGGAGACACACAATTATACAGCCAAAGCGATCATAGTGTGTCATCTAGGTGAGCAGTGCTTTAGCCATGACAGAGCTGGTGTGTATTAGCCGTCTGGCCTGGATGTCACTAGAACATCCATGTGGTTCAATTCCCAGAACGCTGTTTTACTCCTTCTGAAGAAGGCGAACACATTTCGCCCACTCACAGGAGCTCTCCCCGAGAGGTCCCTTAGGAACTGGTGCTTCAAGGGCATTCTTGACTTAACAGTGTCAATCTCAGAGCAGAGTGCTGATAACTGGAGTCCTTTGAAGTAGGCAGACATGGGGAGGGCGTGGAGATACAATAGCCAGAAGAAAGGTGTAGGCTGAGGGACGTTCCACCATCTTGCTTTCGGCAAGAGGTCTCTACTCTTCATGCCCCCGTCCACTTCCTGCAGACTAGGCTCTCTGGGTAGATGCCAGAAGGTAAAGGACTCCTTACAGCTGCTATATACTAGTAGTCATTCAATCACATATGCTATGCAAATTGGTTTTTTAGAGGTGTAAAGTTATGTTGTTTGTCTATAGAAATTAATTTTAAGTGGCCGTGCATGACTGACTTAGTTGGTCTGTCTATAGTGTGTTTAAGCCTGAACGATGAGCGATTTACTGCAGGAGGTTAATGGTATCCAGTATATCGGTGAACAAAACATAATCTGGCATAAATCTCCTTTGGAGACCATGCAGCAAAATATCAGCAACCACTTCTCCTTGCCTAGAAATCAAGGTATATTGTATCTGGCATTGATTAATCTAGGGAGAGAGTTAAATATATTGTGAAACAATTGATCTAGGATGTGTCAACATAAATGGAATTTAAGATTATTTCCCTAAAGCAAACGAAGGCTAACCAACTGTGAACTGTGCTGCTCCTTTGAGGAGAGGCAGATGGGGAGAATCGAAGACCAATGGTTTAAGTGAGAGAGGCGCTAGAAAAATGTATTTCTTGATCTATGATTTACGCCTCCTATTTGCTACTATGACAAGGATGCACCTGCGGAATGCAGGTAATCTACACCTGAGAGAGAGAGACTCTGACAAATCTGCCTCATCACGAGTTTGGCGGTAACACTATTACCGCCGCATTTAAGGGTCTGCCAAATAACATGTTTGGCAGGATTTACTCCGAGCTCTGAGCTGGGGGTAAATCTTCTGTGATTTTGTCGATTTTCAGCGCTATTACCGCGCGCTAATACCACCGACGGTAGTAGCTCTGAAAATTCCCCATTGGGCCTAATGAGGGGGATGGGGAATTACTGTTCTGCCAAACCCGTGATCCGGTTCTAATAGCGCCGGGGGGGGTTGGCGATAACGCTAATAGCCCCGGCGGTATCACCGCTGGTATACTGCCCAACTCGTGATGAGGCCCATTGAGTCTTTGAGTACATTATACCCAAAGACTGGGTTGTTACCAATGTCAAGTGAAAGCCGGAGATGCAGAAAGCACAAGTTTAAGATTCAACTTAACCTCTAAAAGTACAAAGAAGCAGAATCTGTCAAAGATATAAACCTTTTATCTGGAGCACACAGATTATGTTAAAGAAGTTTTAAAATACAAACATTCCAGCAGTAGGATTGTATTTATTCTGAATGTCACGCATATACCTTTCCTTCACGTGATGTATGTAAAGAAATGCATCATCATTCATTCAGAGTATTTTAAAGTGATATTGTATTTCTCCAGCAACTGTCAGATTATTGTTCACAGTTAATAATACTATTGTGGATTTAAATAATATCCTACAATATAAAATGCAGAAAATCAGTGATTATTTTGTGTGGTTTGAATAGCAATTGTCTTGGGGCAGCGATCTGTATTGCCTTTTCCCCTAAGTCTGACTGCGGATCTAAGGGAAAGGAGTGAAAAAGAGCAGACTCTGAATGTATATTCGTTATCACGGTGGTGAAATGATGCCACAAGCCACCCAAGAAATTACCACTGGAGTCCCAGCGCCAAAGGTAACTTTGTTCTTTAATCAACCAAAAACCAAAGAAGACGTTCTATGACCTCCAATTTGCAAAGCAGAAATGAAAGAGGCTAAAGTAGAAGTGAGATTCAGCGAGGTAGATCAACATGCATATAAAACGTCAGACTGCCTCAAGTTCCCCTTCAGTAATGTTGCCTCCACACCTTCTGCAACGGTTACCAGGGAAAAGGGGAGAGGGGCAGCAAATCCTGAATTGTCTGCAGGGCTTCCAGGTTCGGCTGATTCCAACTTTCAAAATAACATGCTACTTGTTTTATAGAGCATTTTCCTTTGATCTGATGCTGTAATGGAAACAAACGGCGCACAGAAAACGGGGCGCGCTGACCATACTTTCCTCAGAGACATTTCAAGGCTGCTTCATTGGTATGATTCCCAGAAGCTAAGTGTAAGCAACACAACTTGGCAAGTTGCACATCCCTGCCTTTCTGAAGCAAGTGCAAAGCTGGATAGCTGCGCAGGTTCTCTTCAGCTGCACATGCGGCTGAGAATCTGAAACCCACAGATATATTTCACTCAGGAGTGTTTTAGAATATACTTTAAAATTCCAGGAAAATAAGATTTGCAGTGTATTGTAAGGGTGCAGAAGTAGGACTGACATGGAGCAGTCATTGTGGTTGACATAAACGTTAATTCAAAGTGCTAAATGAAAAGAAACCCCTCGCTTACCCTAACTGAAAGAGAGGATTCCCTGCGTCAACCAAAAATACTAGTGTCGCCGTCAGGCTGCCCAAAAGTCTGGAGTCCGATGTTAGAATCTTATCTCTGTCCCTCACACTCTATATTAAACTAAATCAATGAGGAGTTCTTCCTACTCCAGTTCTGGGTTTTGCCAGTTTCTAAAAATTCAATCTGAAGTGTTTGTGGAAATCTCTCCATTCCCCAGCCTTTCTCAGACTTCTCGTACAGTTCCTCAAGTGCTGGGGGACTGTTTCCCGTCTCTAACCTTTCTTGGCTTGGATGATCCTCCAAGCTGCGGTGGGTTCCTGACCCTGATTTACTGGCCTGGTTTCCTTGTACCTGGCACTGGCACGCAGAAGAGTGGCTTGGATGCTTCCCCAAGCTGCAATGGGTCCCTGGCCCTGGTTGGCAGTGCTGGTTTCCTTCTACCAGGCACTGCGATGAAGAGAAGGAGTTTGGATGCTTCTCCAAACTCTGTGTTTGGGACTAAGAGGACTGAGAAAAAAGGAAATCGGGTGTAACAGTCCGGGTCAAGGACCCACCAGACTTGGTTTAATCGCTGGCCGAGTTCTGTATTCATATTTCATATGTATTACTCTCTTAGTTCTCTTTATAGTCTCTTGATCTCGCATGCAGACTTGGTTTACTCCCCTGCCAAGCACTGCGTTCATGTGTCTCATCCCAGAGTTCTCTTCACCTTCCCCTTTCTGATTTGACAGCCCTCGGTCAGCTACCCTCCAAGCACTGTCATGAAGAAGATTGGGTACTCTTGAAACTTGATATGATCTTTTCTTGCAAGGGCACCAGACCCTATTACCCTTGTTACATTATTGTGATAATGTCTCTCTTAGTGTCCTGTATGGGTTATCCTCTTTCCCCCACTTTCCACATACTGTTGGTTTCAGGGTCTCCTCTACCCTCTGGGGACACTCAAATACTGTTAGGCTCTTGGATGCAGCCCTCCGGTCAGTCGCATGTTCCTTCAGGTCTTTTTCTGCTTTGTGACTTCTGACCCTGTTCTGCATCTTTCCCCAAGTCGGACCACGTGGACCTTCAGTGCTGCGCTGCTAGGGCCTTCCCGTGTCAGCCTCTCGGTTTGCTCAGCGTGTCCGTTGGAGACCGCCACTTTAGCGTCTCCTTGCCTGCATCTGCCCCTGTTGCTTTCCTCGCCGAGCACCAGTCCCTCTCGCGGTTCCTTTCTGGGGCATCTGACACTCTGGCGAGTCTGTTAGTTTTTATGTCGGTATCCAGCAAGGCCTGTGACTGATGACTAGACCTCTCAGAAAGGTTCATCAGAGTGATCCGTGCAGATCTGCGCCTCTTCCTCGTCAGTTTCTTGACTCAGATCTTCATGATAGTCATCCCTATGCTTTCCTGTCTGTCGTTTCTACTTCTAGCATACTATAGAAGTATGTAGGATAAGGGAGTGGGGGTGCAGGAGAGGTGGGTGTCCTAGGTGGATACTGCCTTATCCCACATACTCCTGCGTCCCGTCCTTTCTTCCATACTGTATGGGCGTCTCTCGCTAAGGGCGGGAGACAGAACCTTTTTCACCAGAAAAATCATCTTCCTCTTTAAATTTACATGCGTGCAGGGGCCAGGCCCTGGGAGCATGTGCTCCCTTGACTACGGCCACCGGCGGCTCTCCTCACTCTTTTGCATGTTGACGGGAACGGACCGCTTTCATCAGCGCTCCTGGGTTAGGCTGCTGGCCTAATAATTCCACACACTCGTTCCCGGAGAATTATTCTTGTCTTTTTTCTTTTCAATGATCAGGTACTGCTTTGTCCTCTGGCGCCATGTCCTCCCCGGCACATGTTGACGACGGCGGGCTTCAGCAGGTGTCCAGCCTGCGTCCCAACGTCCGACCCCCAAGCCCTCTGCTTCCCTGCCTTGGCCCAGGCCACGGCTTGGACGGCTGTACCATGTGCAATGCCTTTCCTCTGCCAATGCTCAAGAACCAACTAGCCAGGTGGCGGGAGCTCTTCAGATGATCGCCTCCAGAGGTACTTAAAGCGTTTGTGAAGGAGAAGACCAGGCCCAAGGTAGGTGCCCTGTTCTCAACCGCACCCCGCAAGGGTGACTCCTTCCTAAGGAAGCGCCCAAGCGGGACGGACCTAATAGGTCCTAAGACCAGCAGCAACACAGATGCTGCTCCAGCTACCGGCCACCAGGCAGAGGGGCCACAAGATCCTACCAGTACTACCATTGAGGGGCCGCAAGGCTCTATTACTGTGTCCCAACCCGAGGGGCTATGCCCTAACACCGGCGCCACTGCTGAGGGCACTCCCCCTACCAGGCCACATCCTGAGGTGCAGGGTAGGCCTCAACCACCACCGATCAGCGTACTGGTGGAATCCGGTCCCAGCTCAGCAAGTTGCACGACAGAGGCATGTGGCACGGAGCAAAACAAAATGGCTACTGGGCAATACAAAATGGCGACTCACCCGACGTCTTTTCCCTTCAGAGACCAGGCAGGGGAAAGAGCTTCCAGGTGGGATTAGTCAACCCCTATCAGTTGGTCCACATCCTATCCATTCACTTCTCAGGGCAGGTTTACTTCGCCCTATACAGCGAGAAAGGGCACGCCCAGGACACAGCAGCCACAGGGCACGACCCCTATGCCTGTACCATTGGACACCCCTACGGCCTGTGAAGACAGCTTCTTCGAGATGTTCCTCACACTTATGAGATCACAACAAATGGGTACCATCCTCGGGGATGTGTTCAGGGACATGCTCTCTCCTGCGCAGCCGCAAACACCCATGGCCACACCGCCTCTGGGTCCAGCTCAGCCCCCAGCTCCCATGCCTTACCAGTCATGACAGCCTCGGCTCCCATGCCTGCTCCAGTCATGGCAGCCCCGGCTCTCCCACCTCAACAGCCTCCGGCACTGATACACAGCATGCCACAGCTTCCTGCGCCCAGCACTCCTCCGGCTCACCCTGACACACTGGGCACAACAGTGGACACAGACGAGGAGGAGGACCCGGACACTTTACTGTCAGCCAAAGCTTTTCATGAACGGCTGGCAGGCCCAGCTAAGTACCTAGGAATCCTGCAGCCACCGGTGGAACAACCAGGCGTGGGGGTACTGGCTGAAGTTCTCACACTGTGCCCTACTGCTAGAACCGGAATCCCACTTCAGAAAGACCTAGTAACGCTTGCCAAAAAAGGGTGGCTCAAGCCACACTCTACCCAGCCTACCAATAAGCGTTTCGACGTAAATACAGGCAAACGGAAGGGGACCCCCTCTTATTGTCGGCACACCCCCAACCACATTCCTCTGTGAAAGCAGCAGCATCACTGTATTTCAAGCCACAATCTTCTTCGGCAACGTCGGCCTCGGCACTCCTGTGCAAGGAGGAAAACATATAGGAGGCCTTCCGCAAGAAAATGTATTCCAATGCCTCTCTCCACCTACGCCAGGCCAACGCAGATGCCATGTTGGCAGCTGTCAACCAGAAGCTATGGCGGGAGATCGCCGATTTTCTCCCTGAGCTCCCTACCCACATCCAGGGCTGCTTCAAAGCTGGGCTGGCTGAGGCTAAAATCGTGGCACAAGACATAATGGAATCCACGGTGGCCCACATTGACACTTCAGGTCGGGCAATTTGCATCGCCACCGACATAAGGATGGCTTGGCTAAGGGTCACAAAATTCTTGCCCCAGCACACCTACTCTTTTTCAGCAGGGGGGCACAGTCATCCACCCCTCCCCACAGAAGTTAGCCTTTGCAGCGTGGTTCCTGAACAGGTCTCCCTGAAGCATCTGCACCTGTCACAGGCTAACCTGGCCATTATACAGGGGGCCAGGAGTGACGCACCAGGAGCCAGTACAAAAGCAAGTGGACCAGGTTCTGTCACTGGCCAGAGTCAAAGGTAATTGATACTCTGACTTGCACGTTGGACGACATTCTCTCCTTCTTGGCACACCTCGCACACTGAAGTGTGCAAGTAGACACATGCCGCACTTATCTGGTGGCCATTGGAGCTTACAAGAACTCTCAGGAGGCGGTATTCTCATCCTAGAATCTGGTGGTTAAGAGGCACTTGGCAGGCCTAACTAGACTATATCCACCTATCAAGAAACCAGACCCGGTGTGGGACCTCAATGTTATCCTGGGCACCCTGGCCCATAAACCATTTGAGCTGATAGCATCTGCAGACATCATGCTAGTAACCATTAAGACGGCCCTCCTTGTGTGCCTTACCTTGGCACGCCGATCAGTGAGATCCAGGCGTCCGTGCCTTCAGAGCCATATACTTGATTTCATAAGGACAAGGTGGTGCCCAGAACACACCCCACATTCTTAACTAAGGTCATCTCCTCTTTTCACTTAAATGAGTATATAGTCTTACAAACTTTCTTAGTGGATCCTAAGGATGACGCTCAGAGCGTACTGCACTGTCTAGATGTCAGACGCACTCTAAAATTCTACCTGCACAGAACAAAGAGTTTTCCCAAATCAGACGCCCTCTTCGTCTCCTTCGGGGGGGGTCAAAACTAGGCAGTCAGGCCTCCAAGGCTTCCATAGCAAGGTGGATGGTTATGGCCATCAAGGAGGCGTATGGGGGGCAGCAGAAGCCATTACCAGCAAAAATGCACGCCCCCGCCATCAGAGATAAGGCCACAGTGGTGGCTTTCCAAAGTCACGTTCCGCGGCAGGTTATCAGCAAGGCGGCAGCCACGTGTGCTACTCCCTCGGCCTTCTGCAAGCTCTACTGACTGGCTGCCAGGTCGGACACAGCATTTGGTAAGGCAGTGTTAAAGAACTTGTATTCTTAAGAGGGGAACTCTCCATCCTGGTGCTACATTCAGTTGTAATCGCCCATGCAGTATGGAGGAAAGGGGACGGAACGTAGGAGTAATTAGATGTTACTCACCGTAGTGACTAATGTACTCCTAGTCCATAGTCCCCTTTCCTCCATACTTCCCACCGTCCTCCCCATAACAGATCTGGTGTCATTAGGCAATGTTAATATTGTTGACACATCAAAAGGGGACTGAGGAGTGGCACTGGTGGGCGGAGTCAGGGGAGCGCATGCTCCCAGGGCCGCACCCCCGCGCGCATTTAAATTTAAAGGGGAAGATGATTTATCTGGTGAAAAAGGTTTGGTCTCCCGTCCCTAGCGAGAGACGCCCATACATCATCGAGGAAAGGGGGCTATGAACTAGGAGTACGTTAGTCACTACAGTCAGTAACTTACAATATATTAGTCACTGGTCCCATAGTGGGTTCCCTGCCCATGAGATCAACCCGCTGAGTACCACCCCTAGTGGGGGCTATCGGGTAGCAGTCTCACCTCCATGCCCTCATGGGAAGGGGATCCCCTATGGAAGCAGTGATGACATCCGAGGATTCAGTATCAATAGATTGATATACTAATCAGATGGCCAGAATTACAAACCATCTTCAAACTATTTCATTGCACTTAGCATGAAATGTTGAAACATCCATCAACATAAAATCCAACATGGCGTGGGTCTAATGCGAACAGAACAAATGGTTGCCATCAAAATTGCCTGATCAATTATTAATCAAGACCTCACAATGAGCTGTTTAAACTTTCATTGTGCTGAGCACGAGATCCAAAGTAGAATGAACAGAGTCCATTCATGCATATTTCCTTAGTTTTAAATCTGCACCTGTTACTATTGATTTCATATGCAGAAAATGAATATTACTCATAGGCCTGGAACTACAAAACCTAGGCATATCAAACTAAGTGTGTTTTAAAGAACAAATACTACTCTTAGATTTGATATCAAATTCGACTTGTTTTAATATTTAATCAAATCATGAATGGTCATAGAAGTATGACTAAATATGCCAAATAATTATGCCATGTGCCTAAACTTATGTCTGTAAACACTGATTACAATAATCTTAATTGAGTTGGCATATTGCTGTTATGAAGTATGAAACAAAAATGAATTTGTAAGGAGTGTTTTTTGCCTGGTATACAGTGTTAATAATGAATTGACAATAATGAATGCATTTTATAATGAAACATAAATTACCAAAACATTTAGAATTTAATGTTAAAAGTAGACATGGGGGTGTGGTAAGGGATTAAAATGGGTGGGGAGGGTGTTTGGTGGGATAATAAAGATAGGGAAACGGGGAGGTTTGGGAAATGTTTTTGTTGTTTTAAATTCGCTATAACATTTTTCATTATTTTTTATTTTTCAATTCGTTATTAACACATGGATCATTTTTGCCTCCACTGTTTTTCTTACCACAAATATAGAAATAACCATTCATTGAAGCCTGGGGGGTGTATTTTTTAATAGGAGTGTCTTAACTTTGAGGTAAGACAATGGAAGAATTTGACAATCACATACTGCGACATAATTATGACATATGGTGGGATTTCTGGAGATTTGAAGACAGTAGGAGCACAGAGGAGAGGATTCTGACATTTGAAAAAGCTACTGGAAAGGTCCACTTTGTATGATTAACAACAAGTTGTATGCCCAACTGTAGGGATCTAATCTGGGAATATCGCGGAATAAGGTGCCTTATCCAGGAGGCATATTGAAGCTGGTAATGACAGATTTCTCACATGACAGAGGGAACCAGCAACCGGGAGACACCAGATGCTGGTTCCATGAGCTAAAAGCATTACCCTGAAGTAAGTATAAAAATCCCCTAAAGCAAGCTTTCCCCTTCAGCCCGCTTCTATGCGAAGTCCTGGGAGGGGGTGGTGGTTGCTTATAGGGGGCGCTCTATCCAAATAGGATGCCTTAGTATAATTGTGATGAAATGCACTGTGCCTTTCATTAGGTGTGATTGTGTATAGAAAAATAGCATTCCTGCACATACACTAAAGGGTTGTCAAATTATTATTCATAGAAAAGAGAATAGGTTATTATGTTTTGCTAGTGTGGGTTACACCCCAACATCATGGTATTTTAAGCCGAAGGAGATTGCATTCAAATAGATACAAGACTGCCTTCTCTGCGGCGAGTGCTATGCAACTGCTGACAGTGTAGCATTTTATAAGGGATATTTAAAAGTACCTAAAGTTTTTTCACACATGTAGTCGACATTAGACCATAGTTCAAAAGTGTGCTGTACCATGCCCTAATGAGGATCAGTTTGATCATAGTGGATCTGTGAACTTAAACACAAATCCAAAATGAGGGCAAGATAAAAGGAGTCATTTTTATTCCCATAATTGTAATCCAGATGTAACTCCCATGTAACCCTCATTCTAAAATTGCATAATGAGATTGATATGTGATTTGAAAAGGAAGGTAGGGGTATTTATTCATGTTCAATACAATCAGAAATCCATTTTCTAAGGTTGGGGCGGGTGAGTCAAATTAGTCAGTGTATTTTAAATTGAAAACATTAATTCTCTAACCCAAAACCTGTAGAAATCTAATGCAAGCTGTAGTATGCCTATTTAAAACTGCACACACATGTTAGCAGCTCATAGCACAATACCTGCAAGGGAATTGATCCCCAGGAGCTGGGGCCCTTTAAGACGAGGTAGCAATACTTGGAGATGAATGGGGATGCAGAACTTACTCATACATCAATAATCAGACCAACACAGGAAGTTGGAAAAACACTGTACTGTTTTATTAACAATTATCTAAAACAGGGGGTTACAACGGACATCAATGGACGTTCGCTCAATTTCTCTCAATATATCACATGAAAAAACATTCTTATGCAAAGAATTTGTCAATACTGACGTCATCCTACATGGCAAACTAAGAAGATCTACTAGTGGATGTGATAGGCTTAAATGGAACATCTAGGTATACATTCCATTCTGGTGGCAGTTGTGATTGGGTCTCTAAGATCAGGTGGACCACTAAGCCCATACCAAGTGCAAGTCAACCTCTGTGTCATACTAATACACGACACCCTATTGGCTTCACAAACTATAGGGCTCCTTAATACGTGGCCCTCTATTATTGGTTGGCACACTTGTACCCTTCTGGAATATTCCACTTGCTAGCAGCACGCAAACTGGTTATCCCAGGTGCTGGGAGCGTCAGCCTGGTCATGCCTCCCCACCCAATTAGCCCTCATCCATCATCACTCCTGCGGTCTGCCATTCAATTAAGGCTTTGAACTCGGCCTTGTAGAGGCTCACTGGGCCCAAGAATAAAAGGGAGTGTGGCATGGTCTTCTGATTTCGGTGTAGCTCGACCCACAGTCTATTTCCATCTGACCATGTGACTGGAGACCACATCTTTGAGCTCTACGTTGCCTAAAATACTATTAAATGATGAACTCTTCGCACCGTCAGTTTTTTTCCATTACACCTCAACAGGAGTTTGCTTCTTTCTCACGTTCATGTAGCTTCTTGACAGATAACCAGGCTCCCGGTGCCCCGACTCTTGATGCTGGGCCAGCCAGCCTTTCTTGAATTCTCCTTCGCCATCAGCGGTTTTCAACTGCGCCACACTTCAATCCCTTTCCATTCTCGGGGTTCAAGTTTGCTAAAGTGCATGGTGGAACATCCAGATTCTATACATTACTATGAATATACATTGGTGCATCGCCGCAATCTATTTACTACGTAGCCAGCCTCAGGATTACTTTGTCTAATTGCGTTACAGCATCTGTACAATTGTGAAATGACTTTGCATTTTCTTCAGTGTTTCTTCGCACGAGTAATCTTCATTCCGATCCAGAAATGTTTTTTCGATTCCTCATCCTCAGATCCTATAGAATGTCTATTCCGTCTTCATTTGTGTCTTTTCTGGGTGCGACAGTTCAGCTTCTTATGACCTCACCAGTCTTCTTTCTCTTTCATTTTCACACTTCTCCCTGGACTTTTTCCAGAAGACCATTATTTCTTCGTGAATGCATATAGGGTTTTCTCAATGGATCCCTTGTCTCGAGGATTCTTTGTGGTATAGATATCCTCACTGGTACTGCGCATGTTACAATTTCTGGTTCCCAACATATAGGCAACATAGGGGCAGAGCTTCTTTCTTCCTCTACAGAAGCAAGAGACCGGAATCAGTTCTTTGATTGTAGCATTTATGTATGTCATTTGGGAAAGCAACCTTTTGCATCATTTGCAAATGTAAACTTATGTGTAATTTTGGAAATATTTTAAAGTGAAGTCAAGAATTTTTTTGTACTGACTGACAAGCAGTGGAAGTTCAACTGGAATGTTTAGTGTTATTCAGAACTTAAGATGTATTTAGAATTGATCATAGAAATTAAGCCACGTGTCATATGCTCAAAACGATTAGCGAAAGGCAAACGTAGCGTAAGCACTAACCTGGATTCCCTGGAACCAGAAATCTGTAGAAGATGAGAGCTCCCCTTGAACATCTGCCACCCGTTCAAACTCCTGGGATGACGGAAGCCGCAGGGAAACCCTCCTGGAGTAGAAAGCCCTGTGACTGATGGAGCGGTCGTCAAGTAGATGGAGCCGACGAAAGAACTTCCAATCCCCCCACGTTGTGCAGACGAGGAAGGTCAGGTGATCTGGGGAGCCAGATTCGATGGCTTAGATGAGTAGCATCATGAGGCTAAAGAGTAGCGATGCATCGGGATCCGCGTCAGAGCTGCTTTTGGTGTCCTGGGCTGCATCACTTCTTCCGGGATGACGTCAGTACGCAACGTCAAAGGCCCAGCAATCCGGAAGAGAGAAACTGCTAGACTGCTGCTAGTACATGAGGGATACCTGACGAGACTCGAACATGTCTGAAGGAAGGACACAATGCTCATGCTTCCAATTGTGCCAGACTGAACAGCGTCGTGCCTGGATGTAACAATGTTTGTCAGAATTAGTGAGTTGAATGCAGGCATGGTAATTCTGTTTTGTAGATAAGGTGCCTGCTATTGTGTAACATTGTGGTGACTTCCCCCTGCATGAAGCTGAGACTGACTTTCGCTTGATTTTAACGTTAATTAAATATATATATACATTTGGGTTTTGATAAAACTGATGGATTCTTGCTGAGAATTGGGTGATGGGACTGTATAATTAGGGCGCATTAAATTGTAATTGTGATGTCCACCTTATGTAACAAAGATCCGTTGATCAAAATATAGCTTACAGATGCAGGAAGCAAAATACAGCAATGAAGCGATTAATCGAAGTCTTGCTGCAAGCATCACTGTATTAGGCTAACTCCAAGTTTTTGTCTGCCAGCTTTTAAGATCACGGGAGTCTCTTCGGATTGTTAAGGTGCTTACACTTGATCACCCCTATTGGATCACGCACCTGAACCGCTGGAAGAGAGAAGCAAATAAGTCGGTGGCTGAATGGCAGTCATGCATACATTTAGAGATGCTCCTCCAAGGTGTCCCAGCGCACATGTATTCACAACTGTCGTGGCCATGTTCAGAACTGTCACGTGTCCTGGAGAAGAGTGCTAATTCCCTTTTCAAAAATCAGCAGGATGTACTGTTACAGAAAAACATTCTTGTTGTGCATATGCTTTCCTGCATGGGTACCCATCGTGTAAGGCAAGTTGCAATCCTCGGTGGAGCCAAGCATACTGGAAGCCAGGCCAGTCATTCAGGTCACTACAGCAGTGTGCACCCGCCATGCATGGCATTTGTTTCTTAAATTATTGAACATTTAAGATAATTCAGCAGACCTTATTGCAAGAAATAGGTCAGAGCTAGTTCAAGGCATGCATCGCCATTCATCGCTGCGTTTCTCAGTAAACGATTGGAATCTCCTATAATGACTCTTGTCATTGAAAATGCAAAGATTAGGCCAAAGCGGCAGAAAGTGGAAGAATCTAAAATCGCAGAACCCAGCACAATCAATCGGACTTCTTCACCTGGTGCCCTCTTTCCTCCTCGACTTTCAGTTAATTAATTTCCAAACACTTTCAGATCCTGCACAGAGACCAGACAAATATTGTTCATGAATAGTTCATGATCCCATTAACAGTAAGTCAGTCATCAAGTCGTTCACAATTAATAATTTACAGTTATGCAATCATTATTTAAAACCATTGGCGATGAAATGCCTGTCTCAGCCGAATTGTTCTTGAATTAATACCATCTCTTAAGTTCACTTGTGGACTACAACAAGAAGATAAATATCCACGAGGGAGCTTTTTTTTAAGGTATGACTGCGCATGCTTGTGAAACCTCACCAAGGCTGTTCATGGTTTTAGACCTGGAGGGTTCTAAACACATGTTGAAGGTAGTTCTGTGGAAAATGTGCACTCATCCGTGACCATTCCTGTGACTGTATGAATGGTTCCAGAGGTCTGAAGGCCACGGTATCTTATCCCCTATCATTGTGTTGTGCCCTTTTCCTGGGTTTAAGTGAGTATTATGAGCCCATGAAAGGGGTAACAAATACTGTCTTTTTGAAATTCCCTCAGAATTTAAAGGGTATGCACTGCTAATGGTGTGTTATTCTCTTTTGAGCTGTGGTTGGTGCACTTGTAGTACAAAGTGGCCACTAATGTATAGGGATGTTTAGCCCTGTGTACACTTGGAGGGGGTAGACAACAGCATCGCTAAAAGAAACCTGGTTGTCTAGCATATAGGTATGTGGCCCTGATCTCATGACGTCAGAGGGTTGTAAGTGATTGGAGGAACAGTGTGGCTCTGCCTGTAGCCACTGAAATTATCCGGGCATGTGCTGGAGTTTCTATGTACTTTTGTGAATGCAGTAGTCTTTGGAATATCATTTTGTGGCGATTTTTGTAAGATCTGTAGTTCTTTTCAATGTCATTTTGATGCATGCAGCCCTGCTGCCATTGTCAGAGTTGCCCAAGTCTGCCTAACGGCTGCACAAACTGCACCCCACATTCTCCCCAAAAAGTGGTACATACATTATTGATGGATTTGATCATTCCAGACTTGTCCAGGTGAATAGTCTGTTTTGGCTGCTTTACTTCCAAAAATGGCCGTCCAGTGCCAGGTATTTAATAAGGAGTTTGCTAGAGCTGAGAAAACACCCTGGTCTGCTGAGTTCTTAAAATGCATTACATATCATGAACGTATTTTCTGAATGTCAACGTAAAATCTAGGCGGCCAAATATGGCCATGGTAAGAGTTAAACAATACTTGTTGCCATCTCACAGAGATTGGAAATGTCCCCCAATAACCTGATTGTGTGGAAGCACCTTAGGGCACTGGCTCATCTGGATGGGCATGGTTGCCTCGGGCAGGCATTCATTACTTAAAGTTCATTGTAACAACACTTTAGTGTAAAAGAATTTTCAAAATACTCAAAAACGGTCTTGCCTGTGTGAGAGAGAATAACATATTGCACAACATACACGAAGGCCGTCCCAATTTAAAAGTGACACAAAACTGAACGGGGTTAAGGAGGGCAACAAAACCTTAATTATACACAAATGAAAATGTCTGTGTGTGTACTACGTTTGTGAATAACAGGGAAACCTTGTATGTAAACTCCTTTATGAAAGAATTACAATCTGTAATCCCCTAGACGACAACACAACTGAATAGTGTATGAAAAAGGTGTATCATTATGAACTATGAATAAAATACAACAAATCAATTGAAAATAACATTCACATTACACCACGTATACAAAAATGAAAGAACTACAAATACAAAATTGCACTGAAGATAAGAAAGGGTCCGGAAATACTTTGTATATACAGTTTGTTTTCAGAGTACTTTTCGACCTAGCTCAGCATGTTTTAATCCCCTTTGTTGATGTGGGATCTTCCTCAGGGACAAAGCAAAAAAATAGTGGTGTAAGGCAAATAATAACCTAAAAATGCAAAAAGGGCGAGAGAAAAAAGAATCCATTATTATTGGTACACACTGTGACAAGATGAAAGGAAATGTTGTTAACCCCCCACTCACCTCAAGAAATTAGTTTATGTTCTTAAATACCATTGTGGACAGTTCATGTCCCGAAACGTCTCCTAAAGTAGACTGTCAGATGGACAGACTGGCAATTTTTTCATAGGAGCCATGGAAGAACGTTGTCCACTACTACGGTAAAAACCACCTGCTTTCTATTTCAATTTACAGGAAAAAGTAAGTTACAGCCTGGCAGGGGTGACTTATTTGCTGCACACCCTTATAGGTATCACCCTGGGTTACCCGCTCCGGAGCTGGATTGGGCAACAAAGGAGGACTATTAAGATAACAAGAAGTACCCCAAAGAAAATACAGAATAACGAGGAACTGATAAGGACTGTGCCTTACCTGATCACCTTGTTAGCCTTGCTCTAAACGTCGGGAATTCGTTCTTCCTGTTATATCCACAAGACAAATGTACCAATTACGGACATGACTCCCCTTTGGCGATATGTGAAGGATGCAGGAAGTCCACAGACAATTGGCATGGACTTGCCTCAATGCAGTGCAAGGAACAAAAAAGGATGGGGCTGCTCCCAATGAAGGCGGCAAGCAACTAAGGTCTATGGAGATCTCTAGTGACATTGGCTCGTTAAAGGATCAAACGGGAACAAAGAAAAGTGACCCTTCTGAGAACCAGAGGGAAATGTCCACACCCTCCCAATCTTACCTGGCTAAATGCCTAAGTTTCCGGGACTAGGGCTTCACGGAGGGACATGGCACTGAAGCAGTTGAGACACGGCGGTCGCGTTTCATTCCAGTCTATATTCCCAAACATAGTTGACACGTAATTTCAAGTATGTATGTTCCAGGCTGCCATCTTGGGATGGTATAACAAGCTGCCTTCAGGAGCACGTACTAGCACATACGTATATTCTGTACAACCATCTTTGAATGGGTCTTTTGGGGATCAGGATAGGGACAAGGAACTATGGTGGTCTTGCCTCTGAAAAGGTCATCCACCGATATTGAAATGGATGTCCTAGAACAGGTAAGATCATTATTTTAGTCATATTAGGGTGCTGTGACACGCACTGGCATTTTGGTATCAACACGCCCATGTAGGTTGCCAGAGTCCGCCTGGCAGCAATGGGGACTGTCTTGGGACAAATCCTAACATAGACAGGGACCTAATGGGGACAAAAACTAATAAATACTGATTTATGTTAGACCCACTCTGTCCACGCATCAAAAGTAAAACAACTATTCTGTAAACTACAGTAGTGAACAATTGAAAATCTGACTTGGGAAAAGATGAGATTCTCTTCTTTGTAAATACTGTACAACAAATTAAAATAACACAATCTCAGTATTGTTTACCAGCCTCACAAAACGTATGAAAATAAATAGAATACCAGCATCAGTAAAAACGTAATTCAAATCCAAGTCTTATTTGTAGGAAATTACTCCAGATCCTCCCATGATTCTTGAAAACTAGTGTGTTCAAAACACATGATTTGTTTTGGTTTGCAGATCATGTGTACAAAAACTAGACTAATAAGACCCAAATAGTGTTAAGAATAGCCGTAGCAAACGGGCCTGGTGGGAGTCAGGTTGATAGTATGACATTGTCATTCTATATAAAGCATAGGAAGCACAATTCTGACAAAGTATAGTGAATATGGTAAAATGTATGTGTAAAGGAAACCCTACGTAGAACATCATTGGTATTAATTTATAGCATTGAAACATGCCTGAAAATATGTGGAATTATAACGGCTTCTGTAAAAACGTTCAATTTAATGCCAGTTTTGACTTTTTGAAAAACATCTGCAGATCCTCCCAGACTGCTTAAAAAGAGGTCAAAGATACTCGAAAATTGGCATATTTAAAAGGCGTTTTTAAAAAAATTACAAACCATATACAGGAAAACTAGACTGATAAGACCAAACAGTGTTATAAATGGCAGTGCATATGGACCAATCTGGAACCATATTGTTGGTATAATATTGTTGTTCTGTACACAGAATAAAAGGCATAATTCTGAATAAAAAATATCAAATATGGTACCACGTATGTGAGTGAACGTGTTGGGATAGGGATGCAAGTGCAACGCGCCAGGCAGGCGAAGAGATTTAGATTGCACAAGAAATATTAGCAAACAGAGTAGTGTTAGCAGTTATTGTTGGGTGTGGCAGAATGCATATGTGTTCACTTGTAGTTTTCTTTAACATATTAGAAACAATATATTTTTACAAAATTGTTGTGCTTCAAAATAAACATAAGTTTTATAGTGTCAGACCCTTCGAAAAATCTTCAATACATGTCTTTATAATATCAGACAATTCTTCAATACATGTCTTTGTAGCATCAAACCTTTCCAGATTTCTTCATAATTCAAAAAGATTATTGTTCAGTCTTTACAATTTTGATATTCAAATTTCTCTTTTGTTAACCTCTACGCGTGTTTCCCCACCTTTTAGTGGATCATCAGGAGGATGTATATTATGATTGGCTTCTTGCATCTCTTAACATAAATAGTGTCAAAGGAAAAAGAAATAATGAATATATAGGCTAGATGGGTCATCCTGTTCTTATGCTAGCGGTAGGGCTGCCTCTTATCACTTGTGATCATAGCTAGGATTAGGACTTGGTGAAAGGGTGTAGTTCAATCATTTATAGAAGTGCATATTCAAAGTTCCATTAACTCCGAAGCCAAAATGTAGCTGAATCATCCACATTTATTTTCCATGCATTCATTTGTAAGTTCAATACATACAAGTGGTGCTTGGATCTGAAGTTGTATTCACTGAATAGGTGGTTGATACAGTTTTCATTTGATTCTGGATTTTGTAGATGTTAAAGATCTCCATTCAACTAATCTTGTTGGTGTGTGACTGTATAAGATGACGTGCATGGTGTGTATCACTGTGAAATGCTTTGAATAACATGCCCAGCACTCATAAATGTTTGTAGCAATTAGAAAAGGTTTCATTCATTCTATTTTTATGCTATAAGTCTTTGCAAGTGCCTAAAAGTGCCCAGCACTACAAAATGTCCATAGTAATTAGAAAAGCTTGCATTCATTTGATTTCCTTATTAGAAGTTGGTGAAAGTTGGTTGCCTTTGTAACGTGCCGAGCACTCTGAGACTTTTGAAAACATGTCTTTACTTCCACGTGACCACTCTGATACAAAGTAACCTCACTTAATGATGATTTCACTCGGTGACCTTTCGAAAACGTGATTGTTCATAGACGCATCCACTCTGATATAAAGTAATCGGCCTTTCCTCTCTTCCATCTCTCTCTCTACTTGTGGACCGACCAACCCTCTTTGGTCCAACTGGGGTCTTTCCTCTCTTCTGTCCCTCTCTCTCTCTCTCTACTTGTGGTGTTCCACACGGGTCTAACCTCTCTCCCTGGCTCTTCAACCACCACCTGGCACCACGTGCCCACTGCATCGCTACTTTCTGTTCCAATTTTCAATGTAATGCAGATGACACTCACCTCTATTTCAGGTTCCCCGCAGCCACCTCTGCTTCCTCTCTCATACCAGACTGTCTAGCCGCAATTTAGGAATGGTGTGCCGCCAATGATCTCTGGCTTAATGCCAATAAGACTGGGATCCTCGTCATTGGGACACCCGCTCCCTCCTTTCTTCTCTCTCTCTCTCTCTCTCTCTCTCTTTCTCTCTCTTTCTCTCTCTCTCTCCTCTACTTGCTCCTTCCTGTGAGGCTAAAAACCTTGGTGTTATCTTCAACTCCACCTTCTCCCTCTCTCCTCACATCTCTGACATCTCTAAGAAGTCAAACTATCAGCTGCACCTCCTCAGAGGCATTGTTCCTTTTCTCACTTTGCCCCAGAAGCTCACTGTCTCCAAAGCTCTGGTCCTCTCTAGGCAATCTTCCTGCCTCTACTCCTCGACCTTTACAACTTCTCCTGAACAAGACTCCAAGACTTGCATTGACCTCAAGCCCAGGGATCGTATCTCTCCAGCTCTAAAATCTCTTCACTGGCTCCCTGTGGCTGCAAGGATTAAGTTCAAGACCCTCTGCATCGTCCACAAGGCTTTCTGGGGCATGGGACCACTCTACCTTCAGCTTTCTCTTCCAAAACATCTTCCTTCTCGAGCTCTCTGCTCATCCACCTCTAACTCTCTGAGGGTAAAATGCTTCTCCAAGCAGAGAGTTGGGGGCAGCTCTATCTGCTTGGCTGGGACCTCCCTCTGGAACAGCCTCCCTGCCTCTTTCAAACTTGAGCAGAACCACCTCCAGTTCCGGAAGCAACTCAAGACTTTCCTTTTCGCTACCGCTGTCTCTTCCGCTCCCCTGCTGATGCATCTGACTGCTCTGCGCATGGGTCACCTGGTCACCTTCTGAACTCTGGGCACAGGCTCCTGCATGTCCAGTTGCCCTTGTGCTGCCCCGTGCTCCCCAGCACGTAATGGTCTGTATCTGCAACCCTACAGTCCCTTCTCTCTGCACTTATGAGCCACCCGCTGGCAGCACTTATGAGTTAACTGCACTTCCCCCTTCCCCCCCTGGCACTAATTCCTTTCCCCTTTCTCTCTTCCCCGCACTTGCACGATCTGAATGGCACAGGGCCTAGGAAGATCGTTATTTTGCCTCCCTTTGTTTCCCCCTCCTTGTCTTGTCGTGCCTAGAAACACTGTACAGGTACGTTATAAATGTCATATATCATATCATATATCCATTCTCTGCGGAACTTCAAATACTCGCACACAGTGTTTCTCTTAGCATAGACACTCGCTGGTTGCTTCGTTCAGCGTTCCCGCAGCATGGATCTCTCGGCCCTTGATCCTCTGCTTCAGGACTTCTTCTTCTGCCCCTTAGGCACTCCCGGGCGGCTTCTGGCCCCTGGAGAGCAGGCACAGCAAACACCACGAAAAGGGAGAGCCTCCAGGCACGGCTCCCCTCTTGATGTTCTCACAGTTCCATGGAGCTCTAGCACTTGGGCCGCACTCCGGTGAACCATTAACGTGCTGAATACAGGCAGCTCCCAGCTGCTTTCTTAGGCCTCACCGCTGCTGCGCTCTTGATGCCATGGCTTCTCCTGGATCACCCTCTCCTGCTCTGCCGCTTCCCACATCTAGATTGGGCCTTTTATACACCTGCAGTCTTTTAAAATGCTGCAGGTGTTGTTTTACAATTAGCTCTGCCTGACCTTCATTAAAGGGACACGCCTGAGTTTTGCTACTCTCAGCAGGCCTCTTCCTCGTGCCAGTACCAGAGTGATAAATGCTCCTAGTCCTTATTGCGCCTAGTTGCCTCTTCTTCATCCCAGTACTTCTGACAGTCCTAGATGAGGAAGTCGGGGGAATTGAGTCACAATACTCCATAAAGGCGGGGGGAAGGGTTGGGTTGATGATTAGTTGGAAGAGGGGATACCATGTCTCTCCTAAAGGCATCCTATTCCCAGTCCCCACCGATCCTCCACCCAGGTGGTCCTCCCTCGCTTGGCCAGCCCCAGGGTTGGGATCCAAAAGTGATGACCTTTCCCAGGCCACCTGTGCGGAGGACCCATGAGGAATAGAAGTGAGAATGCCCGCAGGTTTCTCACAGTAGCTAATAGAGGTAGACGTGTGAAATGGAGTCAGGGAATCGTTGGGATGCAGACGAAGTCTGAGGGCTAGGTGTAGGCACAGTTCTGCCATGTTGGAGTCGAAGGCATGTTACAGGGTGCACTTGCGAAAGGATTCAAACTAGGCCTCATTTGGAGCAGTGGCTCTGTTTAGTTGATTTAGAGTCCCACTTCCATCCCCCAGAGAGAAGCTATGTTGGCAAGGTCTCCGGCAGCCGAGCTGTGCCGATAAGTTAATTGGGTCCAGCTGCAGAGCCCGGAATGTTGGATCAGGGGGAGGAAGGGCCGGGATGTGCCTTTTGAAGGTTAAATTCATGTGAACAGGGCATGTGGTTTGTGATGCCAAGAGGCCTGAAGAAGATTTAGAGCACTACTGCGATCACCCGAAGGGTGGTCATCCTATTTGAATTGCAGGCGTTGCACTCAAGGGGATTAATAAATGAGCAAAATTAAAACTGAAGAGTGGTGCCCCGATAGCGTCATCCATGGCACCTGGGTTCTCAGGGAGATGAGGGAGGAGACATTCTAGAGCCATACTGGGATTTGGGGAGGCAGAGATGGTGCCAATAAATTAATTACGAAGTCAGGAGGCTGTCTCTGCGTGCCACAGTTTGTGGTATAATGAGGAGACCCATTGTATTATCAAAGCAGAGTTGGCACCGCTCTTCACATTTTGATCAAGTTCCGACAGAGGGGTGAACATCACGTGGTGGTACAGAAGGTTTATTCAGCAACAAAATATATTATTGCAACAATGTACCTGGTAGTCAATCAATAGTTCCATAGTGACAATGTAGTAAGTCGCGTGTTTAGAGGAATGAGTTTTAGATAATGTGTGAGCAATTGGGTAATGGACGTTTGAGGATAATTATAATTAAATAACAGGAAAAATAACAGAAAGTGCAGGATTATGTTATATTCATTATTATGCATAGTTTTGTTAATTTGCGGTTTTCCCGCTATAAAAAGATGTAACTTCTTTGGATGGGGCAAGCTCTGTTTTAGTTCGGTTCTACAGGGCCATCTGATACTTTTGCATGTAATAAACCTTTGTTTTCCTTGCAAACAGCGCCTTAATTATTTGACCTACGTGGAATTGTTTCTAGCATTCAGGTTTTGGGTCATTCACCCTACTTAGCAAAGCTGAACCATGAAAAAAACAAAAGGTTGACTAAACACAGAATTACCAGAAGTCACTTCGGTTAACAGAAACCTGTGACATGAACCATTCCAATTAGAGTATGGATTTATTTACATCAGGACTTCACAGCCATAGCAGTCCTTCATTTAATCCAATTGCATGTGATCTGGTTTTCATTATAAGTTTCTGTTCCAATATCAAGAGTCTTCTTTCCATATGTCCTCCACTCATGATGGACAATAAAACCAGCTAGGTGAAGTCAGTGTCTTTGTGACCCGTTTCTGGAAAATGATGCATTAACACAGCATTGGTCTTGTTCCTTATGCAGCTAGGTTGGTCTCCACTGCGGATCTTCACATTTCTCAAGGCATAGCTATTTAGTGCAGTCCACAATGGCACGTTACGATGTTAAATACATGGCTTGTGATGCGGTTTGTTAGATTTTCTGGTTTCCATAAGTGCTAAACCTGTATCCAACTCTTTGCTTGCTTACACACTGCACAGTTGCCACAGGGATAGTGTCCAATAGGCAGGGCTAGACTCCATAGCTTATTTTCTTTTTGAGTTCTACAGTCTCTAGACCCTCCTCCAAAATGTTCCAATATCTTTAAGATTACTCTTTTTATTTTATTGGGAAGGTTAGAATGTGTTTACACAAACCACATGTTCAGTATTGGTGACCATTTTAGAGTGTTCTTTAAGTGCCCCAGAGGCTTCCCAGTTAGGCTCTATTTGCTGCTCTGCTCCAATCAATATTGTGTTTTGTGCGACTCACAGAGAGCATTAATTGGGAATAAGGAGAGTGGTAGAAAATAGGGCTGCGTGTCAAGCAAAAAGCTTGGTTCTGACGGAGTTCTCCTGAGTAGGTTTCAGACCAAGTCCTCCTAGCTCCGTTCTACACTGAGACTTCTTTGCTTGGATTTAGAGTGAGCTCTCAAGGCTCAGTTTCACAACCAAGAAGTTTTTTATCTTGCTTGATGGGATTGTATACCTTCCACCAGAATCTGGACGGTAGCTTCGTGGTAGCCTATGACTGTACTTCTTACTCTCCCTTGGTTGCTGGCGGGCACAGGGCACATTTCCTTGGTCGCATCCGAATCAGTACTATGGCTACCAGCTAGTCTGCCTCTTATCCTGTTTCTAGCTTGCTGCTTCTGTTGCGTCTTTAGGCTTTGGCCCTACCAGTCTATGGGCCCAGGCCAGCAAGGCGGCCCCACTGTTCTCACCATCCACCTCACAACCTCTCCCCCAGCTTTTCATCCTTGGGCCCTCTTGGCCAAGCCAATGCCGGTACTCTATTCCGGACCTATATCCACTTCCACCTTCCTTCATCTCCATCCTTCCTCTGATGACCTCCTTCCTCTCTCTTCTCCAACTCCAATCTTTCTCTGTTCCTTTCTCCTTCCTCATCTCTCCTGCTCTTACTCTTACTATTTTATCAACTTTGTCCTTCCTCCTTGCTTCTCTCTCCTTGCTTTCTCCACAGACCTCTGTGCTGTATTGTGCTTTCCTGTTTTCCTGGTGTAGGTGTGTATTTGTCATTACCCTAAGGAAGGGAGGTGTGTTGTAGCCTGCTTCCCTCCTCTGTGTCCTGTATGTGTGGGTGTAGCTGTGATATAATTGAATGTCCTGCAGGTGCTGACGCAGGAACTGAGAATGTTATGGTTTGTTTGGAGTTCCGCCCAGTTGCAGAGACATGTGGCCTGGGTGGTGGGAGCCGGTGGTCTCTCCATGAGATACTTAAGATTCTGCCTCCTTTCTATAATACCTGACATCATATATGTAACCCGTGAGCGTGTAACATTAATAAAGAACCTGAGGACTTACCATGCTACCTCCCTAAGTGCCTCATTACACTGGCGACAAGCTGGTCTTGGTGCGGACCCCGGGAGAAGATCAGTTACCTGTAAACAGAAATGGAGAGGTGAGAGGTGACTGCTGTGGGGGCGCAGAGTGCATGATCATGCAACGGAAGAGAGGGAGACCCACTGCCCCCCAAGGTGTTAGGCCCACCACCCAGGGCGTTTCCAGGAGAAGGAGAAGTTGCCTGCAGAATGGAGAAAGCGTGCTGGGAGAGGGAGCATGTCTCCCTGGAAGAACCGTTGGTGAGTGTGTTCCCTGGAGCAGAGAAGGGAGAAGGAGTGTTCTTCCCCGGAAGAATTGTGAGGAGGAAGTAGGAGGGTGGATCCCGAGGAGTGAAGTGATGAACTGTAACCAGATGAGAGACTGGGCAGAGATGTTAAGCTGCAGATGGAAGGCGGGAGAGCTCTCACGTGTACTCCACGGTAGTCTTCCAAGAGCATGAAGATGTTTATGGAAGACGACCGTGGACTACGGACTGAGAGCTCATAACAGCAACACAACCTGACATTCCTCACACAGGTTCACCATCTGAAAGTCCTCTCGATACAGAAAGTCCTCTCGATACAGACACACAATGCGACCTTAGTGTCCTTCTGACACACGCCTGCACACACGCCTTATCTCCTTTGCAGCCTTACAGCGTCGTACTAACACATGCCTGCCCATTTGCAGCCTTCCAGTGTCCTCCCGACACAGGCCAGCACTCACATTTGCTTGCAACCTTACATTGCCTCTCCACAATGGTCTGCCCTACGTTCGTGATCTGGATTTGCATATCGCAGTCTTGGGTTGTAACTTCAATATGTGAAACCCTCCTGCTGATGATTCCTGGGGGAATACGGTGGCCCTTATGATGATGCTGGGTTTGTGGAGATGCCCTGGGAGATCGCACATATACCTCCTTGGTGGTCAGAGTCCTAGTAAGTGTGGCTTCCCCTGACACTAGTGTTCCTCCAACACCATTCCCCGGCCTCACTCTTAGGTCTTCATTACCCACCATAAAAATATGGTGGGCTTCTGCTGCACTTCCGGTGATGTGGCACTGGTGAGATTTCTTCTCGGGCTTTGTGACACACTGTCAGCATTTATTTTGCAAAAGCATAGCCTTTCTTGAATGCTTGGCTGTTGCTTGGCTTTCAACGATTATGAATTTCTCAGGGATTATGAATTTCTCAGTACTTGCTGTCAATTTGGTAATCACCTGAAATATAATGCAAATTGTTTATATTTTGTCTCCTATAATAATTAAGCAATATTACACGGGCAGACAGGAATTACCGGGCCAAGTAATGCCCCGGGCCATGGTTAGATACATAGTAACGACGCCCTCAGGCATTACCAGGCCCAGTAATTTCCCCTCTGCCTGCGTAATATTGCTATTAGTACCCCGGCACGATGTACCGGGGCACTAATAGTTTGTAAATTGCGAAACCGTAACTTGCCCCAAAAAAAATTTCCGCCATGGATCTGGAGGAAGGGACAATACGTAGTCCCTTTCCATGGCAGCCTTGCTGACATTGGTGCTGCGCCGGGAACAGTAGTGTTCCTGGAGTAACCAACTGACAAGGAGCAAGAAGGTAAGTGGGGAGGGGGTGCCTTGTTAGGATGAAAAGAGAGGTGGGGTGGGAAATAGGATGCTGGGGTGCAGAAAAGCAGGGCAGCACACTTATTTATTTGGGTTTTTATATCACGCTTAATACCGGAGTTCGGTTTCTAAGCACAGATCCAGGATATGAACCTCTGTTGCTCTGCGTAGTCTTGCTTTCAAGACCAGCACATTGCCCCTGTGCTGTCCTCCGTTCACTTACCTGGAAAAACTGGCGAGGGAAGATGGCGGCCACCCGCTCTGAGGAGGCTCGGAGTGGGGGCTTTACATCTGGTAAAGCCCCCTCTCCGAGCCTCCCCATTGGCTGGGTGCTGCCACTCACTCTTTTGCTGAGAACTATTTTGACATAAACTACGCTCCATATGCAGATGTCTAAGTGGGCAATAGGATATACTGTAGTTGGTAAAAGATTTGTGAACTCGGATGTAGAAAAATAGGAATGTATCTTCTGTTGGCTAAAACACAAATGTTTATGTGCGTGACCATATGTACATTTTGTATGGTATCGTGTAAATTGCTATCTGTCAGTATGGATGCATTTAATATGTTCCCTACTGCCAATGTCGAGAATATGGGATGTACATTTTTAATCAAAATCATGAACAGATCCAACCCTTAAAGTATCCTGCTTGGCGCTCTGGCAGAGAGTGGGGGCAGTGGAACGAATAAGGCCCAATAACCTGTTCTGTGGGATGGTGGCCACTCATGAGTCTGCAATCACGCTTTTGCTCTCTGTGCCATATGAGAAGAGAAATGCTCATTTGCATATCAGTCAGGCCCCGCCCACAACAATATATCCAGTTAGAATGTTACCATGGAAAATGTCGCCAGGGCGATATTTAGTCAATTTTGCACCCCGGCTACAATCATTCTAGGTCTGGAGTTTAGAATTGCAAATAACACCAGCACTTAGAATATGTTTGGAAAGCTTTTTAGGAGTCATGGAAATAAAAATTCCCGGCACTACAATTCTCGGGAGGATAGCTCAGCAGCAACATGCTCGCCTTGGAAGCAGGACGACACGGAGCACCACAGGTTCGATCCCCGGGTCCCAGCTTAGAAACCTCTGGGTATGAAGCGCGTTATAAATGCCCTGCGCATTATAAATAACCTATAATATCATATCATGCAAAGGGCTGCTCTTATTCTGGAAAGGCACAGAGAGCTAAAGAGGTGATTGTGGACTCTTATTATGGTATTTATTGAGCGCGGGCCTAGCTTTGAGAAGCAGCAGAGCACTTTACAGAGTTATGCAACAGTACAGATGCATAATGGAGTGCTTTTCAGAGGTAATAAAAGAACAGATATACAGCGGTGGGAGTAGACTAAAGAGGGGTATAGAGTAGGGGTACAGCTGTACAGGGTAGCAGGGATGAGAGGGGCAGACAGTGTCTAGTGAATCAGTTGGCGTGGGGGCAACCTAATGGCCTAGGTGTTGAGGAGACTCCTTGAAGAGGTGGGTCTTGAGTTCTTGTCTGACTTTGTAGGAGCGAGTCTGATGCTGACGGGGAGGTGGTTCCATAGTTTTGGGGCGTAGGCAGAGAAGGCTCGTTTTCTGGTCCTTTCCTTTTTGCAGCAGCGGATTTCAAGCCTGCACTGTCCTGGCTTCTGGCTGTGCGCTGGAGATGCTGAGTTTCTTCAGGGGGTAGCTGGGTGACTTGAGGGCGACTGCCGTATAGATGATGGCCACCAGCCACAAGAGGCCATTTTATCTCGTTTGTTCTCAGTAGAGGTGCTCTCACGCTGTTGACAAATATGCATTTTTAAAGATAACTACACAAACACGGGGTTTGCGGTGCATCCTGGGGTGCATAGAACACACACTACGGCTGTGCAATGTTTTCTTCTCATTTCTGGCCTTTTATTATTGCCTGCTCTTTCATTGGTTTTCCTTTTGGCTACTCTCATGAGCAGCAAGCACAGTTGGTGCGAGTGGCTCTTCTTCACAGCGATTCCTGGGGGAGTTGTAATCCCACTTGCTCGCGGTGACATGGCTGCCACAGACCCGCGTTTCCGTGATGAGAGTTTCGTGTGAAATGTCTGCGAGCCTCTGATGCCCTGACATGCTCGCCTTGATTTATTAAAGCCTTGCGACGATGGCTGGGGGTGTACGTGGCAAAGATTCCCCGCAGCTTCATTTCCAAAGCGAAGGCTCCAGGGAAACCAAGGTCCGGGTCTAAGGGCCGTCAGATCAGCGCCTTCGAATTGGGTTCCATTTTCCTCGTAGAATGCAACGTAAAGAAGGGATCTTATTTTGTCGTCGGAACATTAAAGGTTAATTGGGCGAGTAGACACCTCAGGAAAACACTTGCAACTAAGAAATCATCAGAGAACGTTCTGTTTTTCACAGTTAACAGCCGACGATTTCTCTAATGTCTATGACACTTCTGCATTTTCTCTGAAAGGCCCTCCTTACCCTCCGCCTCCCAGTTTAGCCAGTGATGGATCGCTGCCTGGTGACACTGGTCTCTTCCATCACATTGCCACTCAGACTTGATCCCCATTATATCCCCCATCTCTACCCGTGGTAATTATTTCATAATAATATCGTTCTCTCGCACCCGTGTCCTTTTGTTCTCTGTAAAACGCTCCGATAAGCGTGTCTAGACTTTCTGTAGCGCTGTGGGGGTGGACTGGCCTATAGGGAACTCTGCAGATTCCCTGGTAGGCCTCTGCACTCTGGGAAGCGTTTGTGCGTGATTTCCAAATGTTCTCATAGGAAAAGGGTTGGGCTTGCTGAAAATCTGTAATATGGGGCAGAATTTCAAATCCCAAGCAGGAAGAAGCTGGTGTATGGCTCTAGGGCTTCGGGGCTTCATCCACTGAATGGAAAAGCCTTTGACAAAGCAATTAATATGCAAACATGGTTTAGAGAGGTTAGCTCATCGACCCTGGACTAAATCGTTGTTGTCCAGTGTGGGGTTGTTTTGGTCCCCAATCAATAATCAATATCCTATTATCATTACTTCGCAATTAAACACAGTTCCAGAATCTAAATGGATCCTTTTTTTTCAGGATCTATTTGTATCTCCCCCCTGAGAATGATGGTAATGATTTTCCTATATGCCCCGCTAAATATGATTATACTTTGCAGCCAGATTTTGACATAGAAGTTATTCATAAGCTATTAAAGCTATGCAAGAAGTCATGAGCCCCGTGTCTGAACGGCCTCACTAAAAATACATTTAAGGCCTACCCAGTTAACTGGGCAAACGTGCTGTTTTTGCAATTCAGGAGTATTGTCAACACTGGAGTAATGCCAGATTCTTGGAGCACGGCTCATGTTGTACCGATTTTCAAACAAGGTAGTAGGTCTGAGCCCAAAAATTATCGACCAAACGCGTTAATTGATGCTGATTGTAAGATCTTCTCTTCTTTATTATTAATTCATCTGGAGCAATGGGCTACCTGTATGAATAGGCTGAACAAACTTCAGATTGGTTTTCGCAAAGGTCACTCAACGAATATTAATGGTCCAACTCTGAAAACCAGCCAAGAATTGGCTTGGGCTACCCCTGACGGCTGTACTTACGTGGCCTCAATAGAGATTTCCACGACTTTTGACCGCGTTGACCAGAATCGATTGTGCATTAAATTCACAGTCTGGGGCTTGCCGAATGGTCTTTTGTGCCTAGTGGTGGGCATTTACAAGAACTCTGGCGTCCAGATCTGGTGAAACAAAAAAGGTGAATTATCGAGCGGAATACTCTGCTATGTCGGACTAAGGTAAGGTTGCGTTTTGGCCCCTTGGCTATTTAATCAATATTTATCCAATGTGGCTGATTGCCTTGCTGAAGCAGGGTTGATTACACTTAAGGTGGGCCCATCCACGCCAGTGATTTTCTGTAATTCGATAAATCTAAGGTTGGTCTTCAAAGTCTCCTGAACACCTTTTCGAAGTATGCTTATGAGAATGGGCTTTTAATAAATCACAGTAAAACCAGGATTTTGGCCTTCACTAAGGGAAAGACTAAAACATTTAATACTTCTTGGTCTGTGGAAAACGTAGTGATTAAGACCAGTCCCAGTCTTGTTTATTTGGGTTTCCACTTTGGTGCACACTCTGGATTGAAAAATATTCTTGTGATTCTGCTACAGAAAGCATCTCTGCTTCAGAACCAAATAATCAAGATTGATCACACATTTTTCTGAAAAACCTGCACTGATATTTTATAAAGGCAAAATCGTTCTGAACTCATATATTGCTTCGAATTATATAGTGAGTCCATCTTCAAATCTCTGGATCTGGTTGAGACTAAGTTGTGGTGTAAGATACTAGGGGTCCCTAATACGATCCCCTTTGCGGGTATCAGATTTGAGTTAGGCATCATCTCCCTAAAAGCTCGCGTTGAATGGTGTCTGCGGTCTCTATTCTCAATCGAATTCCACAATTCCTGACTCTATCTATGAGGTTTTGAGTGCCGCTCTTAAGATCTCTGACTCCCTAAGGAAGTCACAGTTCCTTGTTCAGTTTGGCCAGAAATGCGGAGCAATCTTATCACAAATCTCACTGGATACAGACACTCTAATTGTGAATCCGACCAAGGTTAAAAGGGCCCTGCTTGATTTAGACTGGGTCACTATGACTGGCCTGTTCCACTCTTACCCATCTATGAGACATTTAGCCCATGAGCACAAAAGACGGCGGACTATCTCCATTCTATTCTAACAGTTCCCAAACTGGTACTACAGGCCTCTTCTCTTGCGACTCTGCTGGCACTTGCTTCCACCAAAGGAGATCCAACTCAGGAGAAATGTTATTACTGAAATCAGTGGCTGCAGATTATGTAACTCCTCTATTGAAACCACTAAACATTTGCTGCTAAATTGTGATGCCTTAACTGCTTGTAGGATGAGGTTTATGGGGCCACTTCGGGTGTACCATGCAAGGTTGACAGATGAACTCCTATGGATGAGATGATTGAATATCCAGAGTGTTTGGAAAGGCTTTGCGGTTGCAGCATTTATTAAAAGTCTGAATTTGATGTCATTCTACTGGAGTTTGATCTAACTTCCTCTTTTACTGTTTAACTATGATCAATTTATATTTTATGACCTGTTTAAATTCCTCTTTCTTTTTAACTTTATTCCTGTGAAATGTAATGTATTGATTTGATGTTTCGGATTTTGTTATCTTGTATTCATCTTGCTTTGTAAAGGTTTGTCCGAAACCAAATACAATAAAAAAAAAAGTTTTAAAAGAAATATGGGGCCAATTGGAAAATTATTTCTAGGGCCTCTTTTGGTTATGACGAATCCGGGAAATTCGTCTCCTGCCCACAAAGGGGAGCCACCCCCTTTGGGACTAGGGTGGTGAGCCCACTAAGCTTCACACTCCTTAGGGCTCAATGCAAGCAGGATAGAACTGGGAGCTTGTTATCCTCCGCTATCCCAAGAAGATAAGACCTTTGCTGGTTATATGGGACTTGAAAAGTGCACTGACTCACAAATACATACAGGACTGCTTGACTTGTCTTCTCACCCCTTTCAGACACCGTCAGAACTTAAAGGGAAAACACAGAGAATGAACACACCCTTTTTTGGGCTTGATAAAAAGTGCATTCTACACTGGGAGAGAGAGACTGAATTAATTGCCTGCAGAATGGCAAAAGCGAGAGGACCTCCTCTGAGGCGTTCGAGGAAGAGGAGAGGCCCGCAGGAGAAGAAGCAGCCGGGGGATACTCGGGGGATCTCAAGTCGCAAGACCAATGCAGCTCCAGGAGTGAAGAGCCACCAAAAAAGGCTGGAACCGGAAGTGACAGCACTGTAGGGAGAGGAGCCGCCGAGAAGCCAAAGATACTGGCACCGAAACTCCCTGTCTTCCCACAGAGGGCCGCCATAGAGAAATGTTGGTGACACTCCATGGTGGGGGCGAGGGGGGTTAGAAGAAGTTAAACACCAGAGTTGAGTACAAGAAAATCGTAGAGCAATTGGGGGTGAGAACAACCCAGTCCCAAGACGGGACATCAACCAAGATGGCATGAGAAACCAGACCAGTAAAGAGTTAAACCAAATTCTGGGTTGGTGAACCCACAGAAGTTATTTGGTCCTGAATAGTGAGTGGGACAATGACCAAGGCTGGTTCATAACCAAAGACTTAGGGGGAAGAGAATAGGAGAGACTGATACCAGGGATTGAAACTCTAATAAAAGCCAAGAGGCCCCATTACTCGTGACTAAGAGAGGTCATGAGAGGGTCAGAAGTCAGTCACCATTCCTTGGTTGGGTGAAAGAGACTTTTCAGGATTTGTTACATTGTTCATTTGTTTGAAAGTGTTAGAATCTACAGTAGGGTTTCTGTAGGACGGACTCAGTTTACTTAGAGGACATTGTGACGAGCACCCTTTAAACTTCTTTCTTTCTAGGATAGGGCTTTGCACGTGTTTGACATAGTGGGATTTAGAAATGGTATAACATCCAAACCCCTTAATAAAATGTCCGAGTGTCCGTCTGCTGGCTCTGACTTAGACATTGTGCAATATTTGAGTGGCAATGCCCGCATAAAAAGATTCTGCATCCTGCTGGTCCTCCTGCCAGACGCCTCTGATCACTATCTCCTCTATCTGTGCGACTTGGCCTGATAATCCGAGATGTCATGGAGCAACATGGATTAAACCAGTGCTTAATTTGTGGCAGTGTATGCCAAGGTTGGGCCCTGGCACTTATTTCTGAGCACTGGTACCAATTTTCTAAGACTCGGTTTGATAATGATATGTTTTCTTGGCACCTCTGTCACTTTAACTGTCAATCAGTCATTCCCACACATCAAGCAACAGCAGTGTGTACAGACCATGTGCCTCTGCATCCTGGGGGGCCTGCTCCTTGCTCTTCGTGAACCTGACCAGCCATCATACACTGCTGTTTTAGTTATTCATTTTCATGGATATCAGCGAGTCAGAAAGAGACCGTGCTGGGTGTTTGTGATGGCCATACCTGCACACTGCTCCAGTCACCCTGCATGATAGAGGAGCCGCTCTGTAGAGAGCTGTGACAGCGAAGATGGTCTGGTTGACTTGGGCATTTGGGTTGGGCAGCAGAGAAGCAGCCATGGAATCTGGGCTGCTAACTCGTCCAGCAGCCTGCACGCTCATGCTAGTGCTACAGCACTCTCAAGTTTTCCCACACAATGAATGATTGTCCACCAGTCCTAATTTTAGGTTTTGCTTTATGTACATTTTCGTTTTTATTATTCCACTTTACATTCAGGACTACAAGTACTATAGTTAAAATTAGAAAAAAGGACTTGAATGCCTCCTCTTGGGTAGAATGGGGACTCTTGAGAGGTCGGTGTCATGGCCTGCACGTGGCACACACGGCTATGAAGCTGCTGGATGTCTGCACACAAGAGCACTCAGCAGGCACATGCTGTCAACGTGGGTTTCGATGCTACGCCGGCATGTGCAAGTCCATGGACTCATGTGCTGGCACGTGGCTGGGATTGCTCCGGCACGGGCACCAGCCAGCACCACCACCACCGCAGGAGCGAAGCCAGGGACAAGGTCACTGCCGAGGAGCCATGCATATGCAGGGTGCCACTCCACAGGAGACCTTGCTGCGGCGTTTGACGGGCATGTTCACCAGTTCAGTCATGCATGTGTGCATTTGCCCATCACTTTGCTATTAGAAGAAATCACTTTTGCTCTCATTTCTTTGGATAGATGGTGAAAATGAGGTACTTACCATTTATAGCAAGGGTCTGACTGCAGCCTACGTTTCTCCAGATGTTTTGGATTACGTCTCCCATGATCCCTCACCATTGACAATGCTGGCTAGGGATGATGGGAAATGTAGTCCAAAGTCCAAGTCATCTGGAGACCCAAAGATTTCAGACCCCTAACCTGTAAAATCGGAGTTAAATGATAACGACAATGATAAGTTCAAATAAAGTCCTAATATTTGGAGTCCCATTTGCAGACTCAACCAAATTGTTATGTTGTGTTGGATGGTATTTGGAAACCAAACATGCGCCACGATTCATGCACTCCTCCCCACCAATGAGCGGCTGGGAGTTGCAGCTGGAGCATCGAATATGTTGCCACTGTTGCCTGCAGCAGAGTGGGCAGAGTGCCACCGAGCTGCCGCCTCTTTGTGGCGCGTGCATGCAAGTAAAGACTGGGGCCCTGGCACATGTACACTTTAAGCACTGGTGAAAAGCAGCCAACAAGACCTTGCTGGATGTAACAGTTCTTCAGCGTGAAACTTTGGTGCAGGCGCTTTAGGGAAGAAGGGATGCCAGTTTTGTTTTATTTGGGAGTTAATCACTTCTCTTGAAATGAGGAAGCATCGTCTATTGGAGAGAATGTGGCGCCTTCTGAAGAATTACAGCTCTTTGGTAATAGGATACTTTTTCTTTCCTTGTTATTAGAACAGCAGAGATTTTTTTTTTATCCACAAACTGCCATATCATTTTGCAGACATGTATTCTCTCTTGTGCTCTTGAGTCCTTTGAACAATCCTGGAGATGCTCTGGTCATCTGCCTAAATTGTAAACGTTGGGACCAAGAAACCATGGCTCAAATCCCAGCTTTCCCTGAATGGTCCGATTGTATGGTCCTGTGCAAATCACTTTGCCTCGCTGCGCGTTATTTCCCTTAGTTGGGATCCCCTAGCAGTGTTTCAGTTCAGTGTCTGCTATAGAAAAGTCTCACCCATGCATTGTTTAATAGACTGTGGCATTGCTGCACAAATGCCGCCACTTATCAAGTGTTGCACTTAATAAATGAGTCCCACAGACCGTGCGATAAATATTTATCAGTGTAATTCTCGCCTCAGTGTATGCAAGCAAAGCCACCTTTGCAGCGTGCATATTGAAAGATAGTTCCTATGAGAATAATGAACATTAATATCCTTTCCTGTCCCTCCTTATCATGAATCTTGAGGATGGCGGCTCTGCAAATGAGGCTCATTTTTCAGCGCTCTGCTCAAGTTTAATTGATATGAGGCACAAAGAAAAAGCAAAATTGTAATTTTACACCACTAACCGATAGTTAATTGGTTGTCATTTTGACTAGTTCTGGGCTAGCTGACCATTGTTTTTAGTTTCAAGTACATTAATTATGAACCTTAGAAAGCGTCAGCCCATTATCTGCAGGCCACATGGGCAGACAGTACCAGCCATGCATTATTCTTCCAGTAGAAGGTCTGGTCAGGCAATAAAGTGGTCCTAAGCCAAAGGGTGAGGCACTCACTTCTAGCAAGAATTAAAAAAAGAAACTTAAACAGGCAGATCAAAGCATTTACCCCTAAGATGCACCATTGCCACAGCAAAGACTGAGGCAAACTCTGCCCAAACAAAGCGCCCAGCCCATTACCTGTCACGCCCACCTCACCCCGATCCCTTTGTCATTCATGTCTGCGAGGCATCACTGTTCTCATCAATATCAGGGCTCACCCCTACTCTCAGCTCCTCCTGCAAAGCAGTCCCCCCCAAAACCTTCATCTTCAACCAGCATCCATGCCAGTAGACTGACAGCAGTGCCACAGAATAGATTTTTTTTAATTTGTTTTTTTAGGGAGTAAAAATATTAATCCAATTCCCATTGAGAGTATTTTTTATAAGCGAGTATGTTTTAACTGAAAAACAGAAATCTTTTGTAATATTTATTTCTTTGCACCTAGTTAAACATGTTTTACGTCTTATAATCGGGCAGTTAAAATAATAGTTTCTTCCTGTGGTACTATGTGCACTTCTGGTCCAAACATATCCATGGAGCTGTGAGGGTGAAAGCAAGGGGCACAAGATTCCACATGTCTTTTTCCTATTTTTTGTTGGCAGTATTTGTACTTCCTATTTTTATTTTATGGGAGTATTTGCCAATTTTTAGGGGGTAGAAGTGTCCGATACCCCCCCTTACCTTTGGGGCAGGCTGACAGTGGGCAGGAACTAAAGGGTTAGGACGTCCCTGTAGTTTTTGGTGAAGTCAGCCCTCATTACCTTACTTTTAGTTCTGCTGAGATCAGTTTCTGGATTCAGCCGAATGGCACTTAGGTTTTTTGCAGCTCCCCCATGGGTATCGGAGGGGGGGGGGGTTTGGCCCTGGGCTCTGCTGCCACTGTGCTCCCGGTGATCCATCCTGCAGTCCATATCTTGGATTTTGTTTTTTCAGTAGCCTGCTCTAGACATGGAGCCCATTCTCAAGCCACCAAATGGCCCTGCCCGCGCAGTGATCTTTTCCTCCTGCATTTCAGCAGCATCAACGTAATTTGCAGCTCTGTTTAGGGAATGGGTGGGTGGCTTCATCTTTGGCATGACTTTTAAGAGGTGTGAATGGTGTGTAATGAGAATGGGGAAAGAGTGGGAGGCTGCAGGCTGTGAGAACAATGATGAGTAATGGCAGTCAAGTAATATGCATTATGTTTAACTGTGTTTATTTCAGCTGTGGCTGTACAGTTGTAACACATAGTGGTGGGGAGTGGCGTGGAGGAAAGGCAGCACCCAGGCATGGGATTTGTATTATAATGGGGGGGATAAGAGTGGGTTTGTGGGTCAGTGGAGGGGGGAGCATCAGGGAATATAGTTCCACAATGTGTGTTGTTCATTGTGACCCCTGCTATCAGGGGACCGAATGCACAGGTGCACAAACCTAGAAGTACGGCCTGGCAGAAAGGCTTGATGGGACGAAACACGAACCCCCGGAGTACATCACACAAACCACTGGAAAGAAAAAAATAACAAACGCACAGTTCTCTTGGCAGAAATGATCCTGAACATTGAGCTGTTTCCCAAAACTCCATCACCTGGTATTCTGCAAACATCTTTTCATAGTGTCGTCTGAGTCTTAATTGTATAGTGTGCCATTTTGGGGATTTTCATTGTTATTTTAAATATTTTTACTAAAGCAAACCCTAACGGACGCCATTATATCCTCAAATACCCACAGGCGACTTTGCTACGCTTGCTGTACTTCACATAACTTTGCTTTTGTTGTGTTTCAGTGTTTTGCCGTGCGCTCTTTGGGATGGGTGGAAATGGCCGAAGAAGACTTAGCTCCTGGGAAAAGCAGCGTTGCTGTCAACAACTGCATCCGACAGCTATCCTACTGCAAGAATGACATCCGGGACACTGTTGGCATCTGGGGGGAGGTAAGTACGTGTTGCTTGCAATCTGCACTGTATGCTGTCAATCATGTTTTCCTGTCACATCATCTTTCCTTAGTCTCTTTAGGCAGCTATTAGTAACATGCGTGATGGTTAAGTATTGTCTTGAGCTACAATGCACCTCCCGCCAAATGGCCAACCACTGTGATCCTTTCGGGATACAGAGGTTTCATCGCAGGAGATTTGGTCGCAGACGGATCCATTGAATTCTTCCAGCCAAATTGGGCCACAAATATATGTGGGGGATGGGTGATGGTAATAATTAAGGGGGGTAAGGAAAGCTGTGGGGGGTCTCCCCCACAGATATTTGCTGCCAAAAGGCTAAAAAAAAACGAATATTTGATGGATTTGGATTCGGCCAAATCTCCTCGATGAAATCATATAGAACTTTACTTTCAACAGAGGATCTTGTCCTCTTTTTAGAGTAATAAAGGCACTGTAAAGTTTCAACCATAACATCCACTAGGTGCAAAAGAATACATTGAAAATAAGTTTCAGCACAGGGCCATATCCCAGACTTAATCCATCACACAAGGTCATAGGGAAGCTGATGTATACCAGAATTGGGAACACAGGTCTGTTGAGAAAGAATTATTGCAGTCCATCTGGCGTGAGACTACACAAGACTTATCCCTTGGTATTACGTAACCCACCTTTTAACAAAGGCCTGTTCTACACAAGTTGGTAGTGTGATTGAGCATCCAGGCTTATCTTAAGAGGATAATGTGAGCAGTAGAGCTGTACAATGAAACCAGTAAATATAGGTATCGAATTAAACACTTACACACTTAAAGTTATATAATAGCTATTTATTTATACACAAAGATATTTAAAGCAATCTTTAAAAAGCAGTAACATTAATCCCAAGTTAGGATTCAATTAGAAAAGTGAACAATAAAGCAGGAGAGTAATTCGTTCATGTGTTACACATTTTCCAGCACCCAGAGGTAACATATTTGAAGTCAATATAACACTTAATCTGTATCACATTTGCAGTATTGAGTTATTAAAGGAGGGAAAGGTTAGATCAAAACAGACTGGTATTTTATAAAAACAGTCTCCCAAAGGGATGCAGGCAGTTTTTTATCCCAGCATGAAGGGTGTTCAACAATTAAAACCTGTAAGGGAACAAGCACTGCCAAAGCCAATAGATTCAGAAGGAGACAGGATAGCCAAAGTCAAGGGGAAAAGTCAAAGGTCTGATGCTCTTCGTCTTAGAAAAATGTTCTTATATAGTCAGTGTTCAAAAAGAAATCGCAGAAACTCCAGAGTAGTCACCTTCAAGAAGCACAAGCTGAAAGGCCAGTACAAGTGAGTTGAGGTCAGTAAAATAGCACTCCCTAAAGGTAGGAAGCAACCTAAATGGCAAAAGGATAACGTACCCCAGCCCCACAGTACCTTTGAATGGAAGTTGTTCCAGCTGGATGCCTTCTGATTTCAGTTTAGCAGACCCATATTCCTGGTCCTTGGTCGTGGTGATGAAAGGGAGGACGTCTGGCGGGCTTGTGCTGCAGCACTCGAGAGAGGGACTCAGCAGCAACGGAGTCCTCAGGATTCAGTGGCTTTGTGGTTTTGGCACCTTTTTCTCAGCGCCAAAGAAGAACGAACTACTCCGGTTAGAAGTTCCTTGATCCCTCGGTCCTGGGCTCTGGTGAGGGGACTCTGGATGTGGATTCCCTGCTTCTGTAGTGTACTCTGGATGCCCACTAACTTTTAGCTGGATTCGCAACTTCGGAAGACAATGCACTCAGGTGGTCGAGGTACCCCAGGTATTGGGATTCTGCAGGCTAGTAAAGTCACTGCAAGTCGTGCATTGTGCCAAAATAGTTTGTCATGAGGCTGGTAGGCCCCACTAGCCTAAGGGAGGAATTCATCCTGTAAGGGTCTCCCCTGTCACTTCGTAAACGAGGTCAGCACAGCGGCAGGGCTTCACCTGGCACTTCGCGGTCCAGGAGGGTGCTGCTGGCGTCATCTTCTTCAGATGTTGTCCTCCAGTGGTCGACTCTGCCTCTAGTCTAAAAAAACTCACTTTTTATGTAAGTTCCCATTCATTCACAGCCCTAGGCTGTCAATCACGCAGCAGGTGTCTGTCCTGTAGGACAGCCAGCCGGCCAATTGGAACTAGTTTCAGTCAGACACACCTAGAGACAAAGGGCATCCCCCTCCCACTCACTTCCTGCCTTTCCAGACACACTGAAGCCTGCCAAAGGCAAGACACACAAAGGACTCAAACCTGATTCCAACAACAGCGCAAAAGCCCAAAAGAAACTAACTGACAAGAAATGGTAAAAAAAAAGACGGGTGCCATTTTGTGAAATTGGTCCCCCTTGGATGCTGTACTGCAGCTGAGGTATCAGCCTGCAGATACGGGTCACCAGGTACTAAAAAAGAAACCACTGCCACCAGCCATTCAAGTGAGTTAGTGTAACAAAATGTTACATGAAGAATGGATTAAAGGAGTTACTATGTAACCCCCAGCACTCCACATAGGGTGGTGTGTGCTGGACCCACAAAGGAAAAGGTAAGTAAGAGGGTCATCTTAGTATTCTTTGGAACAGTAGTTCACCCAAGAAAAAGTAGTTGCACATTAAGAGAAGTCCAGGGGACTTCTCAGTGGCACTGCACAAAAGGTGCTGTGTGTCACAATGCAAGAAGCAGATGCCTGTGGAGCTTACCAGACTGCATAAAACAGTAAGCAACACAGAATATCATAGTCAGGAAAACACACGAGACAGTGAGCAAAAAGTACCACTCACTTGTGAGTTCACATTTAAAAGCCCAGAGTCCTGCAAAAAAATCTGGGGGTCTCTAAGGTTAAAGGGAATTGACACAGAAGTGAAAATCCTCCTTAACAGGGTCTCATCCTGAGAGAGAAGTGGCTGGAAGGATGGGCAGCGAGACAAGCCAGGATGTGGCCCGGCAGTGTGAGTGACGAGGGTTCATCTTGATAGGCAGCTCCTGTATGTCCTTCTGCTGCCAATGGACTTTTGCCATGTGTTTATTGGAATGTGAAAAAGTGGGTCCATATCGAAACTATTGGTTTCTTAGCTACTGGTTCACATTTTGAATGAGGGGCTAGGATTTCACTCTTTCGGTTAAGAAACCTTCACTTTGCCCCCAGCCTTGGTCCTCCTCTGTGCCAAGGACTGCTTTAAAAGTTTGCACAGATCACTGGTGGGGGCGATGACACCTTCCATTACCCAGAGACCATTAAGACACGGGTATGCACCCTTGGGGCAAAATAAGTCTAATGAGGGATGATAGACATACCAGGCGGGCATAAGGGTTAATGAAAAGTCAGCACCCATGATGTGTTCTGGTTCAGTGAGAGGAATTGATAGTTCATTTTACACTGGCAGAAATCTCTTTGTAACCGGAATCTGATTCACTCCTTTTAATTTTTTATATTTTATTTCCAGGTTTCAAAAAGCACAAATGACAGACGAGTGCACCAGAGCGCTGTGCAGCAATAAAAAAGTTTCAAATCAAAGAGCCCTATACAATGGTGTACAGTAGCATATTACACCACGTAATAAAAGCCTTCCTGCAATTTATGCCACAAACCCATTTACAATAAAACCTGAGGTACATCATAAAGTCCAGAGTGTGTAAAGCCTTCTCCATAGTCAAAACATTTTAGGGAGCAACAAAAGGCACATTTTGGTGGCTCTCGGAACTTTACATGAGTAGATGTTCTAATCCCTGCTGCAGTCTCCAAAGAAAAGAATGCATAGCACTCCATTTTCACTTTATGAAAACGCCACGCTTGTGCACTAATGTCGTGCCGAAAGTGAAGGCCCTATTATTGCAACAATGCACTGACGTCACATTGTGCTCTTTCTTAAAGAGGCCACAACACTCCACTTTTTTCATAGCATTGAACAGCAAATAAACAATGAACAGTATAACATTGAAAACATACGGTATGAGCTAGACACAAGTTTTTCAGTAATGTTCAGCAATCTAACACATAGTCCAGAGGTACCCAGGATGGCCTCTCGACACTCACAGTGGATATCTTCGTCCTTCCTCCAGTTCCTGTGTTGACTCTGTTTTGAGATCTCCTCCCCCGGTGATTTCTGGGATCGATTCCACCACCCTTGATGGAAGTCAAAAATGTTAATTTCCATCATCACTCCCCATATCGTCAGGAGAACATGTCACTGCTCCATCCTTCTTATTCTCATCATCCTTTTGAGACACGCCTGCCAACTTCCGAAAGAAACAAGAGTTCCTTGTCACAGGGTCCTGACCCATGGAAGCCGTGACCATGGATCCTTTCATGTCCACCACCTGGAATGGATAAGATTCATACTTTATAGATAACTTCCCTTTTGAATGCTGGGACCGGAGCAATACTGCATCTCCAAGCATTAGCGGGTGGTCATGCAATGTCCTTCTCCTTTTTTCTCATCATTAGCGCTCCTTCTCTCCTTCAGTACAGCTTGGTCATCTATCTCCTCCCGACCGCGGTTGTTGCGGTCCAGGTTCAGACCCTGAGGGAACTTTGGAATAGGCCCTCTGCTGGAGAGACACCTCTGGAGCAGTGAGGTGGTGTTCAGTACTCGAATAGGAATTGGTACAATGCCCTCTTCAGGTACGCACTCTGTCCCTGTGCAATCCGAAACACCTTGTTTAGGGTCCTCATGAACCGCTATGCTTCATCATTAGCCCTTGGCCATCTCAGGGTGATTTTCCGCTGACGAGTGCCACAGGCTTGCCGGAATGATTCTTCTCCCTTAAACGGGGGTTCATTGTCGAAACATACTTCCTCGGGTAACCCAGGAGTAGTAAAGATCTTCTCCACGACTGGAATCATATCTGTCAGTGCCGTGAACTCCACAATCTCAAACTCTGGGTACCGTGACTACTAGTCAATTACTACTTGAAAATGTTTCTCTACTGGTGGCCCCAAAATCAATGTGTACTGTCCACCAAGACCTGCAGCTTCTCTCCATGGATTCAATCCGAGGCTCCTAGTGCGCTGGGGCAGCCACCTGACACCAAACACAGGCCTTCACAAACTCATCTACTCCTTCCTCCAGGCCAGGAAAACATATCTGCAGGCAAGCTTTCGTCTTGACCGTCCCCTGGTGTTCGTGATACGCCTATGCGATCACATTTTGTATGACCTTGGTGGGCATTACCATATGTTATCCCTGCAACAGCAACCCTTCTGCTGTGAACTTTACCTCATTTTTCACTCGCCATAATTGTTCCAGTACTGGGGGCGTGGCTACGCAGCCGATGGAGTAGGTCAGCCTTCGTGGCCACTCCGGGCAGATCCTGGAAGATCCGAAGTAAATACGAGTTTTGAACAGAAAAACACAGCCTGTGAACAGATGCAGGTGTGTGGGAGCCTCTCAGGAGTGTGCTGTTTGAAATTGTGGAGTAGAAGTTTAATTACAGCTGAATTGCAGAGCGTGACAATTGATGACTGCTGCTGAAGACCGAAGTTTTAAAATGGCGCCGCCTCGCAAAGAAGACAGTGCACCCCGGATATGCCGCTGGAGACAGCGAAGCTGCGGAGCTTGACTGTAGAGGCGATGGGCCGACCACATAGGGAGCTGCTGAGGCAGCAAAGGAGACCGACATTGATCCAGCCAGGCGGAGAGAATCGGCGGTGTGCAATGAAGGATGGCGGCAGTCAATCCGAATAAAGCGGACACTGCGTTGTGAGGGACGGCAGCGGCCCATTGAAGGAAGGAGGACCTGAATGCTGCGGTGGACACAGGCAAGTGCTGCGCACCTCCCTCCTTGCTGAGGAGACCGATCCCTTTCTGGGGAGCGAGAAGGGAAAAGATGCAGACCGGCTCCGCCACTTGGCACAGGGACTACGGGTGTGCTTTTGTAGTACTGGAAGGGCCCGCAGGGCATTGCTTTGGCCCGTTGAGGACACCGGCCATAGAGGAGGAAAGGAGCAGCCCAGGGAAGGAAGCGGAGGTGCATGGGCCGTGCAGTGATATTGAGGGACACGGATAAGCCGTGTGGGCCAGGGGAATGCTGCTGCACCGCTGTGTGTACTGGGCACAGGACTTTGAGGGGGCTGCTTGGTATGAGGGGCAGATGAACTCAAGCCGTGGGACGATTCCTGGAGGGGCACCTTGGCAGTAGCTGGACATTGGAAGACAGGAGAGACAGCCTGTTGGGCCTGGATGAACACTGTTTGGCCTTATTGAGGCACTGAACATGTGAGCAGAGAGGAACAGCCTGTTAAGGAGGGCTGTGGATCCCAGGCTGCGCTGGGGTATTGCAGTTGTGCAGTTCTTGCAAAGAAAAAGGTGCAGCCAGATAACAAGGTAGGCATTGGCCTGTTGCCAGCTGTGGCACTGGGATAGCCACGAGGTCCTGGGCTGCAGGGGACCCTAAAGGCTGACCCCTGATTAAGCAGGTCTGTAGTCCAGTCAGAGCGGGAGGACGTGATCAGAGGATCAATAACTGCAGGATGGCAAACACAAACATCCGGGTTGAGGGGTGGAGCTGCTTATAAGGGCGCTGCTACACTGACCCGGACGCAGCAAGAGATAGCAGCCACGAGTTTGTTGCTAGAGACAACTGCAGAAGAAGGGCAAGAGAGACCTGGACCCATTGGTGGAAAGTTAAAAGGGGCCTTCGTGTCAAGAGGTAGCTAGAGAGCCGGGTTGGGCTGTATACAGTGGGCAAATAGCGCACAACAACACACTTAACCCAGTCACTAACACACTGGGCAGGGAGCAGTGGGTATAGCTCCATGGGACACATATGGAAGCGTTGTTCTCCCAAGTACTATCCAGGACCAATTGGATAGGAGGCAGCCTGTTCGAATGCCTCCCAAGGCTGCGAAATCCAAAGCAAGCCAATCAACATTGGACGGTTTTATGAGAACTAAGCAGCAAGTGGCTGAAGGAGGCATGGAATTGGCGCCAGGGAAAGATGGAGGTGCCATGGAGCTGCATACTGGAGTCATGCTGGCAATAGCAGACCTCAAGACGTCGCTGGGGGCTCAGATAGAGGCGATGCAGCTGAATGTAGGGTTACTGCGCCAGGATGTGAGGGGCTTGGTGGAACGCACCACTATGCTGGAAACACAAGTGAAAGAGGGTTTACTCCGGAACACCGCAGTGGATGTTCATGTTTTGCAACAGAAGGGGCCTCATTCCGAGTATGGCGGTAAGGGATAGCGGCCACCGCTAACGAGAGCGGTGGCGGTAATCCCTTACCGCCATACTCCGAGTTCCCTTAGCGCCATGGTGCTTTTAACACCTGCTTTTAGCAGGCGTTAAATACCATGGCGCTAAGGGACCTTGATGTTAATTACGCCACCGTAATTTACGGTGGCGTAATTGACGCCTTCCCCACTCCCATTATGCCCTATGGGGCAAGAATGGGAATGGGGAAGGGTAAATGGGGATTGGGGAATTACCGCCCCGCCAACCTTGGAATGGGGCGGTAATTCCGCCAACCACCAAGGCGCTGCCGGTCCGGGTACGGCGTCAACCAAGGCGTTAATAGCGCCATTGGTTAGCGCCGTACTCGGAATGAGGCCCACGGTCAGAGTGGAGGAGGTGGAGGGACGGCTCAGAGGAACAACATCCGTATTGTAGGGCTGCCTGAGGGGGAAGAAGGCTCAAACCCGATGACGTATGTAGAGAATATGCTGTTAAAGGAAATTGGGCCTGGAAACCTCACACAGGGCATCATAATTGAGAGGGCGCACAGAGCTCTGGTCAGGTGCCCCCGCCTGGACCACCTCCGAGGCCTATCATTGCCAAAGTCCTGAACTATAAGGACAGGGAGAAGATACTGCCATATTCCCGGCAAGGTGGAGAACGGAAGAGAGCCTCGGCAGACCTGGCAGTCTACCCAGACTACACGTTCCAAGTACAGAAAAGCAGGGCACCATTCTCAGCGGCTAAGTTCAGGCTCCGTACAGCGGGATTGAGATACATGCTGAATTACCCAGCACGGCTTAAAATCATATATAAAAACAAGACCTGGTTCTTTGACCTCCCTGAAGAGGTGCAGGCTTGGATGGACGGGGAAAAGATAGGATCCTGTGGTGAAGGAGAGGAAGACAACCGGAGGACACGTGAGGGAAGTTCTACCCATCCTGAGGCCAGAAAGGATTAAGGTACTTTGACTGGAAAGCACCATGTTGCGGGGCACACTGCAGAATCTGCACTTAACCAGACAGTCTGCAATGGTGCGAGCCCTCACGAGTGGATGGATCGCACTGAGTGACAGTTTCTGAAGCTTGTAGATTGGTCTATATATGGCGGCACTTGGTGTGGGTCAATGCTGTACAACATGGAAGAGGCGGCTGCTCCAGCGGCAGTGACCGCCACACCCCACGAGTTCCTTTGTTTAGGGACACTTTTTTGTTTTTGTGCCCACTCTCTGTGCACTAGCGCCGAGTGATTTTGCTTGGGGTGGACGCGATAAGCCGAGAAGCCCGAGCAAGGGTAGGAATGCTGGGCAGTTGTTTTTTGTTGGAAGTTGGGAAAGTTCAAGGGGATAGGGGTTTGCCTGCATGTACATTGGAAACATATGGAAGCACTACATTTGGAGCTGGAGCGTCAAAAGCTGGAAGGGAGCGGTTGGGTACGGAGCCAGAGGGGGTGGGGGAGTGGATGTAGATGGATACAAATGGCTGGAACTGTAAATGTTTTCACCTGGAATGTGAGAGGGCAGAAGAAGAATAGTGTATACTTACCTACAAAGATGTAAAGGGAATATTGGCATGTTATAAGAGACCCACCTCACAACTGAAAAACAGGCATTATGGGCCAAACCCCTCTTCGCACCTATTTAGAATCTAGCCCCAAAACACCCATAAACCTTATATCCCTCTACCCACCCCCCATATTTTTAGATGTTTTTTTCCGGTAAAAAATCTGCTGCAAAAAATGCAGCGGGAAAAAAACGATCATGAAAGGACGTTGTACCCCAATATTGATAGCGACCTCGGTACACTTTAAAGTTACCCACATCAAAACAGACAATGAGGGAAGAATGGTGCTTGTACAGGGCCTCCTTGAACAGGTGGACACTTGTTTAGTTAATACATATGCCCCAAATCATGGTGCTGCCAAGTTTTTTCAGACACTGTATCCTCGATTGGGCCCCTATAGCAGTGGTCTTTTTTGGCCTGGGCCCCCTGAGCAAAATTTGAGCAGGATGCCCCCCCCCCAAATGCCAAATGGACAGTATGTATTGCGCGCCGTCACCTGCTCCCATCAGTCGCTGGGCTCCCTCATCCCACTCCTACCCAGTCCCTGGGCTCTCCTCACCCCATCACACACCCTTGGGTCTCCCCACCCTATCCCATGGTTCCCACCCATCCTGCTCCCACCACAGTCCCTAGGCTCCCCCCACCCCGTTCCCAAAACAGTCCGAGGGCCAGTGCTGGTGGGTGAATTTTTTTAAGTGGAGGGGCATAACTATTTCCCCCATTAGTGGCCGTGTAGTTATGGTTAAGTTGCTGTTTCCATAGGAAGAGCACTTTTTTTCGGGCGGCCTATAACTCTGCTCCCCCTGGACGAATCCTCACCAAACTTTGCAAAGTATATGGGCCACTCTTAATGTATTTGCAAAGTTTGGTGAGGATTCAGCTAGGGGGGAAAAGTTATAGGGGGGGGGGTCCAAAAACGTCTTTTTTTTCCCGTAGACATAATGGGAAAAAACTTTGCTCACGCCTACAGCCCAAACCGCTGGACGGATTTGCACCAAATTTGCGGCAGGAGCAGCGGCTTGGCCCCGAAAGCGTGCTTTTGTTAATTTGGTGTAAATCTGTCCAGTAGTTGTCTTTAAAATGATCAAAACGTAAGGCACACAAATGAGTGATATCTATGTCTGCTACGCGGACACACTTCCCTGTTCGCTACGCGAACAGGTCACGAATTGGCCAAGCGGCTTGCGTGATGTCCACGGACATATGACGTGCTCTCCGATTGGCTGGGCTGAAGCGTGAAGTGTGTCAGATTTTTGGAGACGCCCGCCATCTTGGATTCTCGTCCGGTGTCCACGGACATCGCGGCAAAACATATTTAAAAAAAACATTGAACTCGTCAAGCTGATCAAATAATGTTTGGGGAGGTGAGGGGTGACGAGGATGGGATAAAATATGGCTGCAAGAAGCACAAAAACCTGTTAACTAAACAACATCCGAACGCGAAGAAAGCACGTAGTAGTGTAGACCACGCTCATGCAGTAAAGCGCATGCGCAGAACTGCTTCTCCCGCTCATCACATATAACGTGCCAGTCAAAATGCGTGCACTTTCTTTTTCAAACTCGCACGTGCGCCTCCTCCGAACATGCGTTGAAGAAAACGCACAGAAATGATGACTGCGCACACGAGTTAACGGAAAACATGTAGCAGTCAAAATCGCGCACACGCGCTGGAGAAAACACGTACCTGCAAAGACTGCACACATGCGCTGTAGATAACACGTAGCTGCGAAGACCACGCACACGTGCTGTAGATAACACGTAGCTGAGAAGACCACGCTCACGTATTGTAGAAAACACGTAGCTGCAAAGACCACGCACACACGTTTCCGAGCTCGCACACGCCTTATCCGAACACGCATACGCGCTGTACATAACACTAGCTGAGAAGACCACGCACACGCGTTGAACAAAACCGCACACAGGAGTTATCGGAAAACACGTACTAGTGAAGACCGCGCACACACGCTGTAGAAAACACATAGCTGCGACAACCAAGCACATGCGCTGTAGAAAACTCGTAGTTGTAAAGACTGCACACACGCTATGTAGATAACACGTAGCTGAGAAGACCACGCACATGTGTTGAAGAAAAACACGCAGAAATTAGATGAATCCAAGCTCACACGCGCCTCATCTGAATATGCACACGCGCTGTAGAAAACACGTAGCTGCGAAGACCGCACACACGTGTTGTGGAGTGTAGAGGGACCCTGTATGGAACCCCACTTTCCCTTTCCATGGTGACCATCTTGTTAAAGGATTTTCCTTCCTACACTGGGACGCCGCAGGCATGCCGATTTGGGAAGAAAATTTAGCACCCCGGGTTCCCTCTTTGGGAAGCTAGGGTGGTAATGGCCCTCATCCATTTAAAAGGACGTTATGGTTACGTAGCGCTACTAAAAACCTGTGAAATTCAGTAAACAAAAACTCTTATCATTCTTGAAGAGATACAATGCACGATTACTGGGTTGCAGACAGGAACACCAGGTTTGGACTGGTTGCCTAGTGAGTTCTAAAAGAGTACGCACAAGCCTTAGCTCCCCACTTGCTTAATACATTTAATGACGTGTATCCTGCTTAGTCTGAGAAAATCCGTAATTATACCTCTTGTTAAACCCCACAAAAACCTGGAAGATTGTAGTTCATACAGGCCACTCTCGATGCTCACCAAGATATTAAGATTTTAACGGCTATACTGGGAGCTAGAATTAAATGAATGATACCTAAGTTAGTGCAGCCGGATCAGACTGGTTATGTTGTGGGCCGGAGCATGGCCTGGAACCTGCAGATATTACATCATGTGATGGACAGAATGGCATCCTGGGAGACGCTGTGTGCCATAGCTACACTGGACGCTGTGAAGGCGTTTGATTCAGTAAGGTGGGACTGGCTCTATGCAACACTGCGTAGATCTGGTTTTGGGCCAACATGTATGAAGTGGATCCAGTTAATATAAACTAGATCAATGGGTAGGGTGAAGATGGGTAGGAGTATGTTTCAGGTGTGGGAATTGGGGAAAGGAACCAGACCAGGATGCCCGTTGTCTCCATTACTCTACGTTCTTGCCATGGAACCAATCACGCAGTATCTTAGGACAGAATATATAGAGGCAGGTATAAAAATAGATAGCGCCAGACACTTGATAACCCTATATGCGGATGACACACTCTTATATGTCCAGAACCCTGAGGATAATTTAGAGCTGTTGCTGGAGGCTATGGCGCTTTTTGCAAAACTCTCAGGGATTGCAATCATTATGTACAAGTCTGAATTATTTCCAATAGCGGGGCTGCGTGGGATATATGTTGGCACGTTGCCTGTGCTTACTCTGCAGTGGAAGGTACGCACATTCAGGTACTTGGGGATTAATGTGTACCATGACCCGGCGGAGGAACACACACATAATACGCAGCAGGCACTAAAGGGCATTAAGAGATCCATGAAGTTCTGGGTCAAACTCCTTCTTTCAATGATTGGACGAACGGCCTTGCTGAAGATGGTGGTATTGCCCAGGCTATTACACTTTTTTGTGAATGTCACATATTATATAGCTAGGACCCTGGAGAGTATTTGTAGAGGCTTTCTGTGGCAGAATGGGCGGAATTGAATAGCGTTATCAACTTTATGCAGACCATACACAGAGGGGCGCATCCGGGTTCCACACTTTGAATTATATTACATTGCAGGGCAGCTGCAATTTGTAGTAAATTGGTTTGCAGATGCCCCTACTCCAGACACACTGCTGCTGCAATCCACAGGGCCGCGTTATTATCTGAAGGCGCTATTGTGGTTCAAAAAGCCTCAAGGTGGCCAGTGGTCGCACATGGTGTCCCTGGGAGTGAGAGTGTGGGGTAGGGCTATGACTACGATGGGGTTGTCAGATCCCATTTCAAGGCCGATTCCTCTGGTTGCAATACTGCCATCCTCGGCTCAGGCGAGGAGGGGTATATGCACGTACTTGGAAGCCTGTGGGGTGGCCATCATAGGGGATCTTTTGAAAGACACTGCTTACATACCCTTCTCGGAGTTGGTAACACAGACGGGCATCCATGCAGGCCAATATTTGCAACATTGCACTATCAAGAGAGATCACGCGCAGATGGCTGGCGTTTTTTGAGTTGATGGAAGGACACTGGATAGTGGATGTTTTATGTGATGTGGCAGAAGGGGGGGCACACCATATCGAGGATATATGATCTGTTGTCCAATGGGACTGCCCCCTCCTGGTGATAAGAGGCATCCTTCACTGAAGTACAAAGGGAGGGTGTACTAGGATACCATAGGAATGTGTCATGAAACGCACAACTGCAGCTAATACAGCTGCTAGTGACTCACAGTGTGTATATAACACCAAGGGGGATTTCGAGATTTCCAGGTGCACAGGTACAGGGATGTCCCAGATGTAAGGAGACGGATGCCGGGATGTTACATATGTTCTGGGCATGCCCGGTGGTGGGGATATACTGGAGGAAGGTGGCAGACAGACTACATAAAGGCGGGGTGGAATTAGATGCGCTTTCCCCAGGTGCTTGCCTACTGGGCCTTTTGGCACACCCCAAAGGCTGGTGCATGTCACGAAGATGAAAGACTTGGTGTGTATTCTGGTGAAACGTAGAATTGCTATGCCATGGAAATCACCCAACGGCCTGTGAGTGGAGGAATGGTGGAGGTATCTGTACAGTTGGAGAGGAGCGAAACCGTGGCATGGAAAGGGGCCGTGGGACGGGAGCAAGAGAGGGCTTCTGGTGGAATTCTGGAATGGGAAATACTGTTAAAAACTGTGTTTGCCGCGGTGGCTGAGGAAGGGGTGGAAGCCGATAGACCCTAATGTGGATGGGTGGTGGCCCCAAGCAACCAAATTGTAGTGTACCGTTAAGGATTTCAATCGGGCGTCACACAACGGACCAGGACCCTTGCCCTTAGCCTTGTATGTAGCGCCCAGTTGAGATGCCTTTTCTCTTTATTTTCTGCAAATTCAAATTGAGCCGATACCCAACCCATCTCACACCCCCTTTTTACAAATACCCCGGGTCACAATGGACCGTGAACCAGGCCGGTTGGTGGTAATACAATATTTATTTAATTTCAAAGAAAATCACACAATTTTTATATTGGGCAGCAATCACCAATGGGGTGATAATTACAATGAAAACCACTGAAATACACTTAGTTAAACTTCTACAAGAACCTATCAAAAGCACAAATGAATAGGAGCACTTTTTGAATTAGGATAGATATCACCCAAATTACAGTTTCCCACTGCAATGTTCCCTCAAACCACAGTTAATCAAAATCCATAATGTCACCACTTATGTTTATTTCGCCCTGTATTCCAGCAGGCGCAGCACTCACCGATTTCTGGAACACCCCAGCTGCCGAGGAAATTCCAAATCCCAATCGCTTATAGCGGTATAGGCACTTGTGAGTCGTAAACGTTGTGATGTACTGGGAGGCAGGATGAAGAACCAGCTGATGATAGCCAGCACGTAGATCTAGCTTTGAGAATAACACAGGTCAGGTCAGCCACAATATCATCACTTGTTAGTGTGATGTGCCTCTCCCTTTTAATGGCGTTGTTTGGAAGAAGCATATCTACCCAGATTCTAACAGTCTCTGGTTGTTTGGGCTTGCGCACCACCACAATCTGGGATACCCACAGTGCGACCATCAACTGGCTCAATGATGACTTATTCCCTTAGATGGAACGGAATGTGTCGATGGTTAAGAGCTACTAACAGGGAGCCCTTTGATCATTCCAATACCTGAGAAGATGACACTGAAATGCTCAATTAGCGACTGAACATCCTCAATGTATACTCCAAATGCAAAGTTCACAATTTTTAGAGCTTAACCCATCAAACAGCCCAGCAGTGTATCTTCACTCACATTGGTCACAAAAACGTCGCCTTTATTTTCATCCCTTCGTGTTGTGCAGAGGTGGTGAACATGCCCTCCAGAGGCAAAGGCTTAGTTCCGCCAATTCTAAATATTCACACTTGTGTGCTGCTCAATGACGGGGGTTTACGTAGAGCCCTGTTGTGGGATTCAGCCATCACATTAATCGATGCTCCTGTGTCCGAATTATACACTTTAGCTGACGTTTACTTTTCCGCCCAAATTTGCAGCACACAGAAAATTACAAATAAGTCTTCTTCATCCTCTCCCCCGACTGATATTGTTCCTCTTCCTTCACAGCTGGCTCTACCTGTGACACTTTGTTTTCTTTTCTGAAAAAGCAGTTTGGGGTTCGCCTTGCCGCTCATTGCACCGCAGGAACCGTGGCATGACATACTCTAGCAAAGTGTTTCAAATTGCCACACCTCCCACACATGTAACCCTTCGTTGGGCAGTCCCCCAAGTGTGGCAGGTCATAATCCACACCATGGGCACATGGAGGTAGTCTCTCTGCGGTGATCTTAAACCACATACCTTTCTTCAGCGGCTTGTAAGTCTGCTGCTGGCCCACTGCGCACACGTCTTCTAACTGTATCGCTTTCATTGTGGCATTTGGATGCTCTTACATCGGCTAATTCATGTGATCAACCAAATTCCAAGATTCTCACCAATGTTATTCCAGGTTCCTGTAGAATTTGTCTTCTCATTTTCACGAAGAAACAGTTGTGGATCAGCTGTTGCTGGACTTCCCCCCACTTCATTGACCAGGGCACATGTAAACGCCGACTAACAGAGCCTGCCATTGAAGACATCCAGCAATTCATCCGCCCTCTGTTTGGCAGAGCTCATGATGAAACATTCATAATCAATGTTCACCATTGGGGTAAAGTCCTTCCTCAAAGCGGCAATGGCTGCAGCGTACGAATTTCAGCTGGGCGAAGAGTGTTAAACACTTTGTGCTCAGCTGGGCCTGCGGAATATAAAGTTGACTTTTTGGCATTGTCATTTAACTCGCCAGTGGCGTCAAAATACATTTCCACCCTCTCAATCCACAGATTTCACCTTGGACCCAGTCTCGAAGGGATCGCTAAAATGTCAAATTCCCTCTTGGGGCCGATGACCACTGTTGTCTCGGCAACCAGGGCTCCTTCCTCTTCATCAGCCATCTTTGTAATCACAGAATGGTGTTTCCAGAGATGAATAAAAGGAGGCTGTAGCCGAACAGAAACTATTCCTCTTCAGAGCACCTACACCACAGTTATATAAGATGCGGGCAAAGGTGTTTTCCCTTCTCAGAGGCACACAAGCACTCTTGTGGTTAGAACGCCAAGTTCCCTTACAGAGCTAGTACACCTGGGATCGGGGCACATCAAGTGCCACAGCGCATTGCGCCCGGCCCGTCGCCATTGCTGATGGAGGTGGAAACACCATGATCACGCTAGGATCCCCTTGTGTCATAGACCACACAGGCACAGTCCCTTCGTTCTCCAGCATGGGGTCTGGCATGGATTCACATGCTCATGGATTCACATGCTCATGAATATTCCCCGTCGTCAGGCTGGGAATCCTCGGTAAAGAAAAAACCAGTATCAGTTTCGTTTCTGATCTGTCTTTCGTAGCAATAACCAATCACTGGTCTCTGCGTCATACTGACCACAGCCAATGACTGCCCTCTACCTAAGCACCGCCTCTGGCAGCCATCTTCAGATTTTTACCGCACGTTCATGTGTTGGGATCCTCGTGCTATTGCTCTCGAGCGTTAGTGCTATTTTTTTCGCTTTTTCACAAAAAAACTTCGATTCTTTCGGTCAAAAGAGCCTCAAGCTCCACCGATCCTACATCCGATCAACGGGGACCCGTGTCGGATTCGTCTGTGCCCCTCAAGGGTGAAGATTCGTCGAGCTACACTTCGGAGGACTTCCAGAAGCTTCTCAGGCCCGGTCTCGGAGATGGCCCAGGAGAAGGGAAGCTCGACGCCCGGAAAGCTGTTCAGGGTTTGCCCTGGATGCCAGCTGCAGAACGTCTTTAAGGAGGACGAACACTCTTTCTGCCTTTACTGCCTTCATGAGGACAAAACGCACGTGGAGAAGGACTGTGCGTTTTGCGGCAACATGTCGGAACGGACCATGAAGGACCGTCATCAACGTCTCGCCAACTGGCTGGAGGGTAAGAGCCCGTCTGGCGAGAAGAAGAAGAAATCCGAGCGGTCTTCTAAGACCTTTGAGGGCGCCCCGGCGACGGGGGCCCAACATAAGGCCAAGCACCGCGAGTCCGCTGGCACCGGGAGCGCCGAACGGTCGGGCTCTACGGGCGCCAGGCAGGGCGCACCCTCCCCGGCACCATCAACCACGAGCCAACGCTCTGGGTCGGGTAAGAGGAAGGCCGAGCACCCGGCGAAGCTCCTGGAGAGGCCCCGGTCGAGCTCTAAGGCAGAGGAGGAGCGTGGCAGTGCCCCCTCCCTCAAGGATAAGGCGGTGAGCGCACCTAAGGTGGTGAAGGCCTTGATCCATCCGACCAAGCCCTCTATCGAAACGGTCGCGGCGGCCCTGGCCCAGCCTGTGGAGGCTGCACCAGTGGTGGCGACCTCAGGGCCCAGAATCTCCCTGCCTCCTCGGAGGGAGTCTTCTTTTGTGCCCATCGATAGGACCCCCGTGAAACCCTCCGTGGGGAAGAAGAAGGGGGGGCAGGGCGTCGTCGTAGATTCGGCCTCAACCTCAGAAGAGGAGCTGATCGAGGTCTTAAGCCACGGCCTAGGCGTGGAACAAGACCAGCCCGTCGGAATGGGCCCCGACGCAGGTGACGACGACGACATCGTCGAGGATACCGACGGGGCCCCTGCTCGCCCGTCGGATTCCCCTCTGCCAGCGCCGCGAGACAACTCGGCGGCCTTTTTGTTGGCCATACAGTCCTTATGCACTGAGATAAGGACGAGGCTACCGTTACCGACGGAGGAACCTCTCCCGTCGGGGGATCCAGAACCGGGACCTTCTGGTGTTCCCCCTACCAAGAAAAGAAGGATCCATCCTCCACCTCCTTTTCAACCGTCGCGCCCCGTCCAGCCCTCCTCCCCGTCCACCCGAGGGGATGATACGGGGACTGACACGGCGGCGACGGGTACGGACGACGAGGCATACGACGAGGATTTTCCGTCGTCTCCTCCCACCAGGGCTTCTCCGCCCGACGAGATCGGATCTTTCCACTCCATGATCTCCAGGGCTTCCGAGCTTTTCCAACTCTGCCCTGAGGAGAAGAAAAAGGAAGGCTTCCTTTATCAGCGGCGCGAGGCCAAGAGGAAGACGGTCCTCGCAGTGCCTCTGTTGGACGACATTTGGGATGAGGGCCTTTCCCTCCTCAAGAACCCTTCCACGACGCCAGCTAGAAGAGACCGGTACGAGAAGAAGTACCGGGTCCCGGACACGGCCCCCCTGTGCCTCCGGGCGCAGCCCACCCCGGACTCCGTCGTCTCCGCGGCAGCCAGGAAGAAAGCGGGTGGGGGTGCGGCCTCCACATCGACTTCCCCGCCGGACGGCGAGGGAAAGAAATTGGATACTATGGGACGTAGAGTCATCTCGTCGGCAGCGACGACGATTAAAGCGGCCAACGCCTTGGCTATCGTGGCCCGCTACGACAGGGAGCTCTGGTACAAGATGGCTCCCCTGCTGGATTTTCTGCCGGACGACAAGAGGGCGGAGGCCCTTGAGATCCTCCAGGAGGGTGAAGTGGCTTCGGACCACGCCATCACCGTGGCGACGGACATCGCATCGCCGACGCGGGGTTCCGCCAGCTGGGCAACGGCGTTTGCCTTCGACGTCGTGGATGGCTCAAAACTACGGACTTTCGGCAGGACGTCCAGACCAGAGTCCTGGACATGCCCTTCGACGGGAACAACCTGTTTGGGAAGACGGTGGACGATTCCCTCCAGGCCATCAAGGCGGATACTGAGACGGCCCGGGCCCTTGGAGTCCTGCAGCAACGACGGACGCCCTTTCGGAGCGGCGGAGGCAAGGGCGCCTCCAAAGGTTCCGGCGGCGGTTTCTCTTCCTACCGTCAAGCGGCCCGCTCGTCGTCGCAAGAGGCCTACAGAGGACGAGGCAAGTCTAGCGGACCCCGCCGTCGTCGCCAAGGAGGTCAAGGCGGCAAGGCCGCCTCCAAGCAGGATTGAACCGGCCGTGGGGTCGGGCCCCCACCGAAGCACCCCGGTGGGAGGCCGGCTGGCGGGCTTCGTCAGCGTGTGGGAGTCCATCTCCACCGACCGTTGGGTGCTGGACGCCCTGGCCCGGGGCCACGCGCTCGAGTTTCAAAGAAGGTGCCCGCGCGTCCCCCCCGTGGCCAGGAAAGAACTTCACGTCCCTCAACTTCTCCTGGAGGTAAAGGCGATGCTCAGAAAGGGCGCCATCGAACTCGTCCCAAAGAGGCTTCGGGGCTCCGGAGTCTACTCGCGATACTTCCTCGTCAAGAAGAAGACGGGAGGATGGCGCCCCATCCTAGACCTGCGACGGCTGAACAAGTTCATCAAGGCGCAGAAGTTCCGGATGGTCACCCTACAGCACGTCCTGGGTCAACTGGAGGAAGGAGACTTCCTATCGTCGTTGGATTTGGAGGATGCCTACTTCCACATTCCAATCCTAAAGGGGCACCGAAAATTCCTCAGGTTCGTGGTCCAAGGGCGTCATTACCAGTTCAAAGCCCTTCCCTTCAGACTACGGTCGGCACCCAGGGTATTCACCAAGTGCCTCGCACCGGTGGCGGCGCAGTTGCGCCGCGAGGGGATCCACGTCTACCCCTACCTGGACGACTGGCTCATCCGCGCCAAGACGAAGGAGCTCGCCGTGGTCCACACAGCAAGGACCGTCCAACTCCTCACGGACCTGGGATTCTCCGTGAACTACGCCAAATCCCACCTGGTGCCCGCGCAAGTCGCACTGTTTCTGGGAGCGAGGCTCGACACAGTGTCCCTTCTGGCCTCCCCGTCGGAGGAGAGGACCAGGACCATCTTGGGCAAGGTGCAACGGATGTTGGTGGCCGACGCGGCCAAAGTGAGATCCATCAAGTCCCTCCTCGGGATGATGTCTTCCTGCATCTACCTCATTCCCATGTGCAGGCTCCGGATGCGCCCGTTGCAAGAATTCCTGGATGCGCGCTGGATCCAGACGACGGGCAGCTTCGAAGAAAGGATCAAGCTCGACGAGAGTTTCCGACGAGCGATACGGTGGTGGGGCACCCGCGCGCATCTGACGGCGGGCATGGACTTCCAGACCCCAGCCCACCAGGAGACTGTGACCACGGATGCCTCCCTGGAAGGGTGGGGAGCGCACACCGAAAATCTGCACGCGAGGGGACTCTGGCTCCCGACGGAGAAGTCCCTGCATATCAACGTCCTGGAGCTCCGTGCAGTGTTTTGGGCCCTCAGGTCCTTCCTTCCGTCCCTGAAGGGCAAGGTGGTGAGGATCTTCACCGACAACACCACCACCATGTTTTACATCAGGAAACAGGGCGGAACCAGGTCCCCAGCGCTGTCCAAGGAGGCGCAGGACTTGTGGCATTGGGCCGTCGCCCAAGGGATTTTTCTGGTGCCGTTTCATCTGGCAGGGATAAAAAACACCATCGCCGACTCACTCAGCAGGGAGCTGCGCTCGTGCCACGAGTGGGAACTACGGCAGGATCTGGTGGATCGCCTCTTCCGACGGTGGGGCACACCCCAGGTCGACCTGTTCGCGACGGCGACGAACACCAAGTGCCGGAGGTTCGCCAGCAGGTTTCCCCAGACGAGGAGCATGGGCGATGCTTTCTCGTTCCCCTGGGAGGGCCTGTTCCTCTACGCGTTCCCTCCCTTGCCTCTGCTAATCCGGCTCGTCAACCAGCTCAAGAGGTCACGGTGCAGGATGATCCTCGTCGCACCTGCGTGGCCGAGGCAGATATGGTTCCCGGACCTTCTGGACTTGTCAGCGTCCCCGCCGATCAAGCTGCCGGCGGACGCGGATCTACTCTCCAGGGAAGGAGGCGCCATCCTCCACCACGACCGAAGTCGCTGAACTTGCAGGCCTGGCTCCTGCAGCGCTAGAGTTTGGAGGATACGACATACCGGCCGATTGCAGAGAGGTTCTTGCAAAGGCCAGGGCGTCCTCGACTCTTAAATGCTACGGACACAAATGGAAGAGGTTCTCTGTCTGGTGCCACGCACAGAAGATTAACCCTCTTCGGATTACGGCTCCCCAAGTACTGCCGTACCTGCTGACGCTGGCCAAAGCTGGACTGGCACACGCGTCCATCAAGATTCATCTTGCTGCGATCTCCCGATACACCAGAACCACGGGTCGGACGTCCTTGTGGTCTCATCGTCTGGTGAAAGAGTTCATGAAGGGACTATTCAGATCGTTCCCGCCGGTGAAGGCTCCGGCCCCGGCGTGGGAGCTCAACGTGGTGCTGACCAAGCTCATGTGACCTCCGTTCGAGCCTCTGCACTCGGCCCCGTTGAAGTTTCTATCGTGGAAAACAGCTTTTCTTGTGGCCATCACCTCCGCACGACGAGTGGGAGAGATCCAGGCCCTTTCCTGCAAGGCCCCGTACTTGACTTTCCACGACACCAGGGTAGTGCTCAGGACGCACCCCTCCTTCATGCCCAAGGTACCGTCGGACTTCCATCTCAACGAACCCTTGGTGTTACCTGTGTTCTTCCCGTCGCCTTCGTCGCCGGCTGAGAGGACTTTGCACTCGCTGGATGTAGCTAGAGCGCTGAAGTTCTACGTGGACCGCACGAAGGGTTTTCGGAAGACGTCACAACTCTTTGTGAACTTTGGACCTGTCAATCAGGGGAAGGCTCTCTCGAAGGCTTCCATCTCCAGATGGCTCTCCGGCTGTATCATGTACTGTCACCGGTTGGCAAACCGACCGCTGCCTGGCCGTCCGAGAGCCCATTCCACCAGAGCGATCGCAGCTACCACGGCGTTCCTATCTGGTGTGCCCCTGCTGGACATATGCAGGGCTGCTACGTGGAGGTCGACGCACACCTTCACGAAATTCTACTGCGTCGACCGGGATTCCAGGGAGGAGTCCAGGGTCGGCCAAGCAGTGCTGCGCAACCTGTTCGCCTGAGGTGGGCCTGGTGAGGAGGTAAGATGCTTAATGTTGAGTTGATGTGTTGCTTAATGTTGAGCCTTTGCCACCTCCCGTGGTTGTGCATGTGTACTGCTATGTATTCTTTATTCATGAGCATGTGAATCCATGCCAGACCCCATGCTGGAGAAGGAACAAGTTACTTACCTGTAACTGTTGTTCTCCAGCATGGGTCTGGCATGGATTCACATGCGAACCCTCCCACCTACCCCTCTGCGGCTCTTCACTTGGTCATACTGCCACTTCACGTGCTTCCAAATCTGAAGATGGCTGCCAGAGGCGGTGCTTAGGTAGAGGGCAGTCATTGGCTGTGGTCAGTATGACGCAGAGACCAGTGATTGGTTATTGCTACGAAAGACAGATCAGAAACGAAACTGATACTGGTTTTTTCTTTACCGAGGATTCCCAGCCTGACGACGGGGAATATTCATGAGCATGTGAATCCATGAGCATGTGAATCCATGCCAGACCCATGCTGGAGAACAACAGTTACAGGTAAGTAACTTGTTCCTTATCGGGCTCAGCTCCGCTCGTGCACTAATGTTGCGCTGAACGTGAGGACCCTCTTATTGCAACAACACACTGACATTAGTGTGTTCTTTCTTAAAGAGACCACAACAATCCATGGCCATGCCGGGGTCTCAGATAACATGCTGAACTGCTGGGCTCCACTTTTAGACGGACCTTGCCTCCCACATCTCCCATGATTAGCAGCAAAATAGCATCTGAATTGGGGTGAAAGATGCATCTAAAGGGCCAAAGAAAGGCATAATAGCTAATGAGTCTCCTAGTCTCACATGGGAGGCGCAGGGTTGGGATTTGGCAGTGCAAAGGTTTTAATTGTACTAGTCACTACCAGCTTCCAATACTGTCACCCAACCCCCCTAAAATGGTGAGGCTTGCTCCTCCCCTGGCTACAGTCTGTCCAGTTGAGCAACTATCAGCATAAGTTAAACCGGCAGAGGTAGTAGTTGTTTAGACCAATAGGCCAATCACTATGTAGCCGACATGTTATGAGCAATCTCTGTCATTAATTGCACTTACAATCTACCCTAGACTCTAGACTATATTTTAGAAGATATTTTGGAATGAATCAAAAAGAAAGCAGACTTTATATTTCAATATAATTCTAACATTTGTTGATATCTCCCTTTGTTGTTCATTTGAAAAAGCAGAAACATAGAGCCTCATTACGAGTTTGCCGTCCCGGAATCCGTTGATTCCGTGACGACGGTGACACCGTTTCCGTGACAGCAAGCTCACGGAATCAATTGCCGATTACGGCCTTTGGTCACGCGCACCAGACCAACGCGGAAACAGTGTCACCGCCGGCACGTAAACACCCAGGGACAAGGACATATTGCCCCAAAAATCAGTGGAATAACCGTGACTGCCCCGCCGGCAATGACACGGATTCACCGGATGCGGAAACACCATGATCGCGAAAATCGGAAAGAGAGAGGCTGCCATTATTTAAACCACAATCCACTGCCATCCTCACAGACCACAGGCCACATCACCTCCCTGAGCAGCGCAAATCATACACCACAATGGCATCCTGGATTCTTGCAAGAAGACAGCGCAAGCAGAGGTTTAGTGAGGCAGAGCTGACGGTGCTTGTGAAGCACATGGTAGACCATGCTGAAATGCTGTTCAGTGCAGACCAGCAGCGCAACACCCAGCAACGCCGTAAGAAGGTCTGGGCCGAAGCAACACGCAAGTTCACTGGAGTAGGGGTGACCATACGCACCGTAAAGGACTGCCACAAGAGGTGGAATGACCTCCGGCTGAGAGTGCGTAATCTCATCGCTGCACACCGCCAGCACAGCACTGGCACCGGTGGAGGCCCAGCATCCCCATTGAAACTGCAGTCGTGGGAGGAGCGGTGCAGAAGTGTCCTGCACCTTGAGGGCATACAGGGCATTGGCAACGCAGAGGCAGGAGTGAGCCCACCTGCTGATGCCGATAAGTGCACAATGTACAAAGCCATGAGTGTGAATGGACCCCATGAGTGACCCAATGCACCCACTGATGACCGCCCCCCACTCCCCCACCCCCCGGTCGGGGCAGGAGAGACCCGATGCATCCACCAATCACCCAAATGACAAGCAACACACACTCGGTACATGCCCCCTGGACAGGCACACAGTGCGCGACTGAGTACAAGCTGAGACACACACACCTGAGTGCATCAACAGTCAAATGTGTGTACATGCAAGTGGTCACAGATCATTCAGTGTGATGCATGTGATGGACCCATCAAATACCACCACATGACTGACAGCATGCCCTCTGTCTTCCCCACAGGCATGACAAGTGACAGTGACAATGCCCAACAGGCGATGCAACGTCCATCTGCACGTGGCCGACGCAGCCATCCTGCCGGAGATGAGGATGCAAGCACCTCTGGGACACAGGCACCAGCTGCAACTGGCATGGATGCACCAGCCCACGTGTCCATCCCTGTACAGGCTGCCGCCACACAAGTGTCACACAGGCCCACTATGGCAACAGAAACCATCCTGCAGGCCGTCTGCACTGTGGTTGACGCTGCATCCAGTGGCAACAGTGCCCCAGTCATGCAGTCCGAAGATCTAGGATAGGAGGAGGAGGGCAACATGGATGACCTGTCATCCCTCCTCAACCTGCAGTTCAGCCCCCCCTCACTACATAGCCCCATGAGGTCACCAACACCCTCCATGGCAGAGATAAGTGCATGCATGCAGCAGATGGAGGAACAGCAGGCCACCCTATCCCAGCTTGTCAAAAGGCAGCTGGAGGAGGCGATGCAGCAGCGGGAGGAGGCGATGCAGCAGCGGGACGAGGCGATGCAGCAGCGGGAGGAGGCGAGGCTGCAGCGAGAAAGTAATGCAACATCGGTGCGTCGGCTTTCCAGGACCACCGGGAGTTTTGCCACTACCAATGTCAACTTGTCACGCCATGTCCGGGAGGGCAACAGTGTTATGTCCTCCATCGCCGAGTGCATGTATGTGGCCCAGCAGGCATTTCATGGACGTGTGCCAGCAGTCGCGCCACCAGTGCCATCCACCAGCACCACCCTAACAAGCTCCGTCACTGGCAGCCCACAGAGGCGCTCCAGTCGGCTCAGTGCACCCTCTGGCAAGGACGCTCATTCACATAAGAGCGGCTGGAAATAGTGCCATGTGGGAATGACTGTCCACAAAACAATCTGGGAAACATTGAGCGTATGGTGGTGGGTACGTTTGGGTGGTGGAGGAGGTCCATAATAGGGTTAGTGGCCTGGGGCATGGTTGGGGGTGGGTACGTTTAGGTGGTGGGTGGTGGGTGAGCACGGGTGTACAGCTTTCCTATCCAATTCACCTTCTTACCTGCTTTGTTGACAAAATAAATAACTTTTGGAAATTATCTTGTGAGTGGACTACCGTTATTTCATTTGTAATTAATCCATTTATTGACATGCATCATCATAATCATGCAATGCTGTTCATGTACAGTCTCTCAAAAGTAAATGCGAATGGGTGCATCCCGTGCATGTTGACTATCTTGTGCCCCCCTGCGAGGTGGTGCAGCCATCCAATCCCCATTGTCATCTTCATCATCTACTTCATCATCCTCTGTGTCTGGGGCCAAAGGGATGTTCCTGTGCCTGCACAGATTGTGCAGCATGGCACACACAAGCACTATTTTACACATCTTCACTGGGTTGTACAGCAGTGATCCGCCAGTTCTGCTCAAGCAGCGGAACCTGGCCTTCAGTAGGCCAAATGCCCTCTCGATCATGCCACGTGTGCGGACATGTGCCCTGTTGTAAGCCTCCTCATGCCTGTTCCTTGGCCTCCATACGGGCTTCATCAGCCATGGCGTGAGTGCATATCCTGCATCACCTACATGGGATGTAAATGGAGGGGACCTGTCAGTGTTTGTGGTATCCATGTCTTGATCAGATGCAGTGCGATCATGTGTCATTAGTCAATCATCCATATGGGGCAAGCAATGGTCTGACCAGTGTGTGAATGTCATTCCTGGGTCATTGTTGTCCACATTGGCGCTTGGACATTGTCCAATGACTTGCTGTGTATATGTAGTTCCCCTTGTGCTCATTTGCAGTTGGTAATTTTGACATCGTGCAGTGGTGTACATACATGGGAGTCAGTCAATGGACATTGTGATGATGTGGTCAATGCACAATGTCGGATGTGCACTCACCATGTGCATTGTGGGGGCACTGATGCATTATTGGATTGACCGCCTTGTCGTATTGGCTTGTGCTACCAGTACATGTCTTGGTTGTGCATCTCCTTTGGTAGGGTGTGTACGGGCACACTGTGCCCACCTGTAGTGTGTAGCTTTGAAATGTGTGGGTTGTGGTGACTTTCCATTACCTTGGCCAGGGGTGATGCATTGCATGCATTGGTATCTCTGGTCAGGTTCTAGAATGGTTCACAACTTTTCTGACCAGTCGCTCTCAGTCATTGTCACTTCTTCCTTTCTGCTCTTCTCCGGTCTCTCTATCCTGTGGTGTTCCTCAGGGATCGGCCCTCCCCCCCCTCCATCTTGTTCAATATCTATATAAAATACTTACGGTTTCTGATTGAATCTCATGGGTTTCGCTTTTACTCTTACGCGGATGACACCTGGATATTGGTCCGTTTGGACCTGACAAAACTAGATACAGCCAATAGGCTAAAAATGTGCCTGGAAGAGCTGGGTATCTGGATGACGATGAACTGGCTTAAATTAAATGGTTCCAAAACCAAAGTTCTGGTTGTGGGTACAGCTACCCCTCAAATGTTTTGGACGGCCAACTTTTGGCCCTCCTCCCTAGGCCCCCTCCCGATACCCGTTTTATCTGTCAGGAATCTGGGAGTACGTTTCTCCCAGGTCCTTCGGAAAGTCCTCCCCTTTATTCCTACGGCCAGTCAGGCACCTGTAGTTGGAGCTTTGGTCCTCAGCATTCTGGACTACTGCAACTCACTATATCTGGCCCAACCCAGTTATCTCATCGGGCGTTTGCAGCTACTCCAGAATGCTGCTGCTCGCTCCATTATCCGTCCACCTTTTGGAGCTCATGTGACACCCATATTGAGACAACTCCATTGGCTTCCTGTTACCCAACGGATCCTGTTCAAGTCTGTGCATGGTCCGCCGAGCCAATTTATGGAAAGTGGGCAAAATATTTACAAGGCAAATTCATTCCCTATCAACCCACTCGCACCCTCCGTTCTCTGACCGCCCGTCGGCTGACTGTTCCTCGGTTCAGGTTTGTCCATAGGGGTGGCCGTGCCTTTTCTGTTGCCGCTGCTGAAGCATGGAATCGCCTTCCTATCTCACTACGAGATATCTCTGATCATCTGGCCTTTCAGCGAAGATTGAAAACTCTGCTTTTTTAGTGGCCCTAAAAGTTCCTTGCTTCACCTTCCTCAGCGCCAAAATGCCTTCTGCTGTACGTGCACTTACATAAATGCTTTTAACATAACGTTGCCAGTTGTAGGAACCCAGACACACAGGTCATTGCCCTGGACCCCCCACCCTTCACAGAGACCGTGCATTGGCAGTTGTACTCACCCAAAAGCCATGTGCTTTATCCAGCATAGCGTTCCATGTACCGTGTCAATGCCGAATTCCGCAGGACCACTGAGTCATGTGTTGACTCTGGAAAACGTGCGCAGCAATGTGTTATCACTTGTCCAGCGTCACATACCATCTGTACATTCAGTGAGTGGTATACTTTCTTATTTCAGTACTCTATCTCCATTGCACGTGGTACGGTCAGCTCTATGTGGGTGCAGTCTACTGCACCAATGCAATTTGGCATGCCGGTAATGGCATGGAAGGCCACCTTGGTGGCAATGACCTGGGCAAGAGTACGGGGGATGGCAATGTGTTCCGACACATGGCGCAGCAGGGCATCCAGTACCTGGTCCAGTATTCTTGAGAAGCAGGGTTGTGACAGCCTGTGCAGCTCACCGACAGTTTGCTGATACGTTCCAGGTGGTGATGATGGACATGATTGTTGGACGGTCCAGTCGGTATAATGTGTGGATCTGCCCTGGGGTCAGGTTCCAGGGTGAGGCCCTGATGCGGGGTATTGCAGCCTGCCTGCGGGGTCGTGCCGGCTGCACATTTGGGTTTGGTATAGGTGCAGGGTTGATCTGCCACCTGCGCCTCCTCCGCCTCCTGCACCACTGCTGTCACCATGTGCACTGCTGCCTGTAGGTTCAATAGCCCCAGACCCAATGCTGCTACAGCGGCTGCCTGCATAGTTGTGTTTAGAGTTGGCCTGGGTGTGAGTGTGGCCCTTTTGTAGGCTCCCAGCGGCCTGCTGGGTCCAGCTGGGCTCATGTGGTGCACCTGTGGCCTGATTCAGCTCACCTGACACTGTTTATTTTATTTTTATTTTTTTAAATATCTTTATTGGATTTTCAACAAGTAGTGACAAACAAAGGATCAATAATTAGTCAATGCAATATGCATAATCCAAAAAAACAACATAATATAACATTCCCAACTCTCCCGCCCCACTCCATCCCTCCGAGACCTCAGGTACATCCACCTTCTTTTCTGGACCTCGTGTAGGGCCGGGACTGTCCGTACTGACCGAGGTGCTGTCTTGAGCCGCTGGGTGGAGCAATGGCACTGTTAACGCCACCCAACGGAGTAGTTCATCACTGGAGTCCAGCCTCTGTACCTGAATCGCTGTCTCCCAGGCCGCGGTCTCAGCGGCTATCCATCTTTTGAGGTCACCCCACCAAAGGGCCTCGCTAAGGCCTCGGGCGCCTTTCCATCCCATGGCTATGCGTCTTTTCGCTGTAATTTATATCAAGTCTTTGAGTTTATTTAGGGGCTCATTCTTACTGTTTCGCTTGTAACTTCCCAAAATGCAGGTTGCTGGTTTGTGAATTTCCATTTCAATCTCTGCGTTTGCTACCCTCTCATTCACCTGGGCCCAGAACCTCTGGACCGTCGGGCAGCCCCAGAACATGTGGGTCCTTCCCGCCCTCGGCTCATTGCATTTGGGGCATGTCTGGGTTGTGGCTCCTTTGAACCTCGATATGGCGCCAGGTGTAAGGTAGGCCCTGTTGGTAATGTACAGTTGGATGAGTTGGAGACGGGCATTTCTAGAGATTTTTTTATGGTAGTGAGTTATTCTCTCCCATGCTTTGTCCTCAAATTCAAGGCCCAATTCCCTCTCCCACCTCTCTTTGCATTTAAGTTCATTCTTGGTCGTGCCCTGCAGTAGGGCTTTGTATAGTCTGGAGGTTGTGTGGCCCCCCTCGGCAGTGTCGACTCAATGATATCATTCGCCATGACTTGGTCGGTGGCCTCCGGCCATCTGTCCTTCATGGCCTGCGTCACTGCTCTGTGGAGCACAAACTGGCCTGTGGACTTGCTGAGGTCAGTGAATGTCATGAGCTCCTGTTCGTAAGTGAGGTCTCCTAATACTGCCACCCCAGAAGGTTCCCACTGGGTGCGTGTTTCCGTGTGTCCCCATGAGAGTTTAGCCATGACTGCTGCAATGGGGATCTGCACGGAATACGGGTCTGTCGCCCCAACCGATTTACAGGCCCGCTTCCAGAGCTGGGATCCAACTCTAACCAGGTATGGGTAATGTCTCAGAGCCCCCTTGTCAACCCATAGTAAGTCTCGGCGTAACAGTTGAGGCAGAGCTGGTTGGAGAAGTCGGGTGTCTGAGGTGGTTTCATCTGCCATCCATTGCGTCACATGCCTTAGTTGGCTAGCCAAGTAGTAAAGTTCGAAATTAGGGACCTTCAATCCGCCCCTCTCATAGGGTCTATGGAAATGTCCAGCGCCACCCTGTGCCTACCTCCCTGCCAAAGGAATCCCCTACAGAGTTTGTGTATGTCTCTGAAAAAGGAGCGAGGGATGTTGAAGGGGACGTTGGAAAAGCAATGCACTAAACGGGGGAGTGCCACCATTTTGAGGAGACCCGCCCACCCCGCAACTGAGAGTGGGAGCTTACCCCAAAAATCGGTTGGACTTTGCAAGGGCATCTTTAGCCCTAACCGTGTTAAGAATGTGTTCGGTGCTAGGGTTACAGCGTATGGTAACACCCAAGTATCTAAAGGATGTCACCTGCCATTGAAGGTCTAGAGGGGGCACGGATCTGTGCTCCTCTCTATACAATGCAGCAAGGGGATGGAGACAAGACTTGTCTTTGTTGATCTGAATGCCTGTGTGTTTGTGGAAACCATCTAAAGTCTCTAAAATGTAGGGCAGGAGGTGCTCCGGGTTGTGCAGGTACAGCAGCATGTCGTCTGCGTACATAGAGACGAGGTGTGTCTCCCCATCAAGTTCAATGCCTCCGTCTCCATACTCCTGCCGGAGATATGCAGCTACAGGCTCTGCGGCAATAATATATAGCATAGGGGACAGTGGGCAACCCTGCCATGCGCCTCTGTAGAGGGGCCATTTCTCCGAGTATGTCTTATTGGTGCGCACTCTGGCAGTGGGATTGGTGTAGACCAATTGGGTCCACTTAAAGAAGGCGGCTCCGATCCCCATCCTAAACATGGTGGCATATAACCATTCCCATCTCACCGAATCGAAGGCCTTGGTGGCGTCTAGTGACGCCACAGTATATTTCTGAGGACCTCGCTCGGTGCTGTTTATTATGTGGTGTAACCTGCGCAAGTTTTCAGTGATAGAGCGCCCTAGCACGTAGCCAGTTTGGTCCTGGTGAATCAACAGGGGGATCGCTCTACGTAATCTATTAGCGAGGAGTGCAGTCAGTATTTTGTTATCTACATTTAACATAGAGAGTGGTCTATATGACCCACAGTCCGTCCCATGTTTTCCAGGCTTCAGCAAGGGGATTATTATTGCTTTTCTCATGGAGTCAGGGAGGATACCGCGTTCGTAAGCCTCATTGTATACCTGTGCTAGCAGTGGGGCAAGGGTCTCCTCATATGACTTATAGAATTCCCCCGGTAGGCCATCCATGCCCGGCGCTTTCCCAGATGATAAGGATCTAATTATTGCTTTTATCTCGTCGGGGGTGATTGGGTCGTCTAGGGCTTCAGCCATTTGTGAATCTATTTTGGGTAGCTCTGTTATCCAGGACATCCTCTATCTCAGTGTCAGTGGGGGGCAGGGTCTTGGAGTATAGGTCACGATAGAACTCGGACAAAACCGAGTTAATCTCTGCCTGGGTGTGCGCTGTGGTGCCATCAGGTCTGAGTATGTGTCAAATGGGAGTCTTATGGGTTTCCCTCTTGTAAAGGCAAGGTAAGAGTTTACCGGGTTTATCTCCCAGCATGTGCGTTCTTTCAGTGTGCTTAGCATAACTTAGTTTCCCCAGGGTTTCACAGTGCGACAGGCAGGTTTGTCGCAGTTTGGTTATTTCCTGTAGATGTTCTGGAGTCGAATCTGTCCTACTCTCCAGCTCCCCCCAACTCCCTTTCCGCGCCCACCAGGGAATTAGTGATGGACCTCTGGGCGCCCCTCACCGCGGCTTTCATCTCTCCCCTCATGACTACCTTATATGCTTCCCACGCGGTACCGACACATTCAACACTGTCCAGGTTGTTTTGCCAGTATTCATCGGTACTGTCTTTTATGTGTTCGCTAAAGGCTGCACCAAGCAGGGCTTCGGCCCTAAGTCTCCACATGGGAATTGGGGGTCTGGGCGGATATACCTCCCAGGTGGCCAACATGGGGGAATGGTCTGACAACACCCTTGGCAAAAACTGTGCGTCGCTAAACGTGGCTTGCTGCCCCAGACTGACAAGAATATAGTCCAGCCTAGTGTGGACGTTGTGTGGCGGGGAGAAGAAGGAAAATTCTCTTCGTTCAGGGCCCTGTTCCCTCCACAGATCACATAGTGACAGCTGGTTTATTAACTTAGACAATATTTTGGCTGGGGGGGATGGGCGGGAGTGTTTGGTATCAGACCTGTCATTGAGGGGATCTAGGGTGCAATTATGGTCTCCCCCCCAAATCATAGTGCAATTTACATAAGGGCTCAGTCGCGAAAACAGGGAGTAGAAGAAAGCGGTGGCATCATGATTAGGAGCATAAGTACTAACCAGGCATAGTTCCTTCCCTTCCATGGTACCTTGCACAAGTGCCATCCTGCCCTCGTCGTCCGTCTTGGTGCTCACCACTCTGAATGGGATGTTCGGGTCGATCCAAATCAGGACCCCTCTTGCATAAGAGGAGTAGGAGGATCCGATCAGGGTCCCTCGCCATGTCTTGGCTAGCGCCTTCAGTTTTTCCTTCGTCAGGTGTGTCTCTTGAAACATAGCAATTCCAACCTTGCATCGTCGCAAATATGCGTACATCCGGCGTTGTTTCACAAAGCTGTTCATGCCTCTGACGTTCCACGTCATTACTTTTATTTTTTCAGCCATAGGCGCCATTGTGTCCGTTGCTCCTCCTCGGCCTCGGTCGAGGTCCATTTAATGATGTATCTGTCGTGAAGTTATCCTGAGGTCTCAAGTGTTTTTTGTTCAAATTTCCGAACGTGGGTGCTAACTCTCCGTTTCTCCCTCCATTTTAATAAACTTCCCAAACATAGAACTGATCCAGCGAGGTGACCCTCGTTATGACTGTCCCGTTTCCGCTCCTTCGGACCAGGCATGGTCTTCGGGTGCCCTACGGGCGGGTAAACGTACCCTGAAAAAGAAACTCCTGGGGGTTGAGGGAGGTCTTGCTTCGGCTTTCCGCATAGTAGGATCATATCAGCCGTTTAATAGGCTAGGTCCTTCTGCTGATACGCAGTTGTATCAAGAAAAATTCTCCTGTGGTTTTTGGAAGGCGGTTCGATGCGGCTTCCGCCTTTTGTCTTCGATGTCTGGTAGTTGCTGTCCGTCCATGCAGTCCTATGCCTGTTCCGGGGTGTCAAACAGGAGGGCCCTGTTGTTGTGTATCACCTTTAGCCTTGAGGGGTATAGGAGCATGTTTCGCAATCCTGCTGCTTTCAGTCTGGCTTTCATATGTATGAACTGAGCTCTGCTCATCTGTACTTGGAAGGTGTAATTGGGATAAATCGCAATCTTGGCAGAGTCCCTCTTGATCTGGCCACCTGATCGTGAATACGCCAAAATGACCTCTTGGTCCCTGTAATTCAGTACTTTCGCTATCATAGGCCTCGGTGGACCGCCTGGTGGTGGTTTCTTAGCAAGTGACCTATGAGCCCTCTCTATGGAGAAGCCCTGCGACAGCTTTTCCGTGCCAATCTCCTGCAGCCGGAGGTTCTCCACGTAGTTGGTGGGATCCGGGCCTTCAATGCCCTCCGGCAGGCCGAGAGGCCGGATGTTGTTGCGGCGAGCCCTCCCTTCTGCCTCCTCCGCTCTGTCCTCCAAATTCTTGACTCTCTGCTGGAGGCCATCTACGTCGTGTAGGAGTTGGGTTTTTGCTTCCGTATTTTCGCGTACCTGGGTCTCCAGCGCTTCAGTTCTGCCAGCCAAGGAGCGGACATCCTGACGTAGGAGTCCCTGATCTGTGGCCATGGCGTCGATTTTGTTCACCATTGTTGCTTGGAATGTCTTAATGGCCTCCAGTAGTTGGGTGTTGCTGGGTTCGGCCACTGCTACAGTGGGGCCGGTTTCCGTCTCAAAAGATGCTGTGTCTGCGGCCTCGGGGTTGGGGAGTCCGTTGCCCGTGAAAGCGTCTATGGTGGTCTGGCGCTGCTTGGATCTAGCTCCCTTCTCCTTCGATTTGTCCGAGCGTGACATTCCCCTGGTTCCGGTTATGTCTGTGGGCTTTGGGGGCTGAGGGCTGTTTTGGCGATGTGCACTTTCCTTTGTGGCCTCGGGTGAGGCTCGCGGCTTCGAGGTGCGGAGGCCTGTGTCGTGCCTATCGTCCACGGTCCCTCGGGTGTCTCGGTGGCCCATGCAATGCCGCCGATGCCCCGTTGGGCAGCTGTGCCACCAAATCGCTCCTCCTCTTCCTCTCACGAGCGGTTGTGCGGGTTTGCAGTTTCGCGGTCCGTTGGGCTGGCGCTGGGCTCCCCGGACTCAGTGTGTGAGAGCCGCCATCTTGGCTCCTTGCCGAGCGGTTATCTGCGGGCGGCAAAAACAAGTCTTTCGGGCTTACACCCTCGTGTGTGGAGGGTCCTGGAGCTTCACGTAGGCGTCTGCAACAATCGTGGTGCTTCGCAGGGTCTGTTTAATGTTTCAGAGCCGTAGAAAACCGCTTATAAGTGGCACATCTAGCGGAGCTCGCCGAAGTTGCGTCCTCTCTACGTGGCGGTTAGCCACGCCCCCCTCACCTGACACTGTTTAACGCCATCTCTGCGGTGGCGGTGCTACCACCACGGTGTTCATGGTTTTACCGCCAATTTTGTGGCAGAGTTTCCGTGTCCATGCTACTCATAATGCGCACGGTGTTACCTATTGCTGGTAACTGTGGGTGTCATCGTGCTGTGTCTGCCAACGCAGTTATCGGGTGCGTTGTCTCTGCGGTGGCGGTTTCGGGGTGGTGGTGTTTCCGGGATCAAAGGACGGAATTCGCCAGTCCGGTAAACGGTGCCGGTACAGTTTTACTGGCTGCATTGAATCCAGACTGGCGAACTCGTAATGAGGCCCATAGTCTTTAAACTTTAAAAAAAGGCTGTCTTCCCTTGTGCTGTGTATACATATCTGTGCTGTAGTTTTCTCTCTGGAAAAATAAAAGTATACGTTGTAATGTTAAGGCCTAAGATTATGGCATTTTAAAGTTAAACAACTCCGTACAGATACTTCTAATTAAGCCATTAATTGTCTGATTATGTAAAAGTGACGCAGTGATTAAACCTGTATATAACCATGAAGTAAGTGCTGGCGGCAGCACAGGATCCAGGAGGTAGAGTGCGCTTTTGTGCAGTTTCTTCATGCACTGTATGGTAATGGCTTTGCCTTTTATTGCAATCTTCACCGACTTGTAAAAATGGTACTGAATAATGCATGTTCGCGGGATGTGCATGTAGGTCACAGTGCTAAGGACTACTGCTCGGTGGTCCTGTCTGATTGAATTGGAGGGCTCCTAAGCCTCTGGATGGGAGGCGGGGGGAGGCAGCGGACTTGTTCAGGATGCTAGGGGTAGGCTTCATTGTGTGTGTGTGTGTGTGTGTGTGTGTGTGTGTGTGATGGTTTGAAATCGTTAGGCTTTACAATAATGGTCTGGCAATGTCTTCTAGCATTTGGTATCCATGTAATGGTGATAAGAGTCTATAATCAGATCAGCCAAATTGACAATTTTCTCCTCCAAAGAGTGGAAAAATGACTTTAGTCTCCCTTTTGCTCTTTGTGGTAAAGGCACATCATGAACTTTTGATGAGCTGTGCAGACTCTGGTGATCTTAGCTTATGTAACCTTTCTTTGCATATTGGGCTGCTTGCCAACCTGTTATTTTTGTTGTTTAGTTTTGCCTCAGGCTTGTTCTCTGAGTGCTGAAGAGGCTATTAACAGCCGGTCACTTGGGAAAGGTCGAAGCAGTCTATGTATTGAAGATCCCTATAACTGTTGTCATTACAGGCACAATACGAACTGCATTCATCCTCTCAAATCCTATTACGAAGCAGACGATAGTCCCTTTCCCCACAATCGCACTTTGAACCCAATTGCAGTAACCTGTCTGTGTCGGAATGGTCCCCTGCCCAAAGTCTTCTGGGCATGCACCACCCTAACATATTGACGAACAACAGCCAAACGTCTGTGTCTGATGGTCTAGGGTTCTGGCCCCAAAAGCATGGATCTCGCCCTTGGTTGACCAGTATTGCCACAGCCTCCCCATGGGGGGGAGGCCATTGTCTGTGGGATGCAAGTATCGGACCAGCTCTCAATAGGTGTCAACCAGCAACCCAAGCTAGTAACACTTTGAAACATGCTTTCATAAGACATAAACATCTTCTTGGTTAGGAGATAATTAACCTGCAAACTATTGTCCTTGCAATCTCTGCCAAAGGCAGTGGGGCAATGGTGGCTTGCCATTTTGGGCATTTCTGGATTCACAGTCAACTTGTCAAACAATTATCCACACCCCCCAGAGCCTCGTGAAGTTAGAAGGAATGGTTGGCGGGAGGGTAATCATTGTGAGGGGAGGGAGAAGGAGCGCATACAAAAAGGTGCATGACTTCCATACAAGGGCTGCACATAAACATAGAACATTGTGGTGGGGACACCACATTCAAGGCTCTATCTAAACAAATGAATCTCAAAATGGGGAAGGGTGGACTGCTAATTCCCAGTGCCAGCGAATGATCTCTGGAAGAGTGAGGATATCGCGAAGAGTTTGTAAATACTGTGAGAAACCGGAGGGTGTTCTCAAAGGTAGTCCCCGTGGATCCATTGCTCAGGTGTCATGGGAAGGGCCATCGCTCTTCGATCCCAACCCTGGGGGCGGACCAGCGAGGGAGGAGGGATCACCTGGGCACGGGGTCTTCTGGAACTGTGTGGAGGGCGTCCGAAGGAGAGACTTGGTATCCCCCCGTTCCTTGCCCCAGTCCATCCTACCCACCCTGTTCGTTCATGTGATATTGTCACCCGAGTTCCATCCTACCCCTCCACCTTCCCTCACGAAAAGGGAAGATAAAATATCCTGGATGGCTAGGGAGAACAAACCCTTTTACAACTCTTGACCCTAACAGTGTCTTTCCTTCTTGAAGACCCATTGTGTATAGTCCAAGTAAGAGGAAGAAAAGAGTCAAGTACATGAGGCTGGATGAGAAGAAAGATCAACAGAGACAGGACCATGATATTAATATATATTCATCTGTTATCCATGTAGACCACAGGGAATACTTTCAAGACCCATGCCTGTATAATAAAAATCAGAGAGATGGAATACTCTGCCACAGGGGGAAGATATCTCATTAAATAAAAACAAGGCTAGAAGATGTTCCTCCCCCTGTTGTCCATCTCCCAATAGGATTCTAATAACCACCAATCTAATCTCTGATCCTATTTCACTTTACAGTCCTCTCCCTCAGCTTCCATGGGGTATTTCCAAACACATTCCATCTTCCCCCTCCCAGTTTCCAACAAACACTGACGAGGAAGAGGCGACTAGGATCAGTAAGGATTACCCATAGGAGTAACATAGGGAAGGTAAGGGAAACCTACCTTAGAACTCAAGTTGTCCTACTAATAGTCAGGCAGGGTCAGGCATTCGACAGTAACCATTCACACCTGACTCAATTTGACTGGTCTTTTCAATATAAAAGGTGAGGTCTGACACAGGCGTATGAGAGCGAGTAGGAGGGCCAGCAGAAAACCGACTTGGGAGGAGAGCCAAGCCACCAACATTATCTAGGACCAGAGGCCAGAGACCAGGATGCCGAGACGCAGAGGAAATGCTGTGCAAAAGGGCAGGAGCGTGGCAAGCCAGCCGTGTCTCCAAGGAGCCAAGAAGGGTCCGTACACAAGAGGCGTGCGGCTGCCCCACAGGACCCGTTTCTCATTCCCCTAGGCTGGTGAGACAGCCCAGGAGTGTCCGAGGGGCAGGCGGTGAGACCCTGACTTCGGAAGGAAGAATCGAAGTGAAGCAGCAGTGCAGAAGTCATCCCGGTGAGTCAGAAAGCTTTACCGGGCTGGGTTGTGAGGCGCGTCATACAAGGTAACGCCATATAACGCGTAAGAAAGCAGATCGCGTTTGTGGGCTTTCATTGAAGCTGGCAGGAAAATCTATGACAAAGGTACAAGTAACAGTGTAACAATGTAAGCGCGAGAAGCGCGTGTGTGTGCTGGACTATGAAACAAAATGAATGAAGGAGGGCCGGAACCCAGTGGAGAAGGTGCAAGAGGCACGAAGAAATGGACAGTGTAAAAGGGGGTGCGAGTGACCCAAAGGTGGCTGGAGGGACGTGCAAAAAGGTGCTAGAAGACAAAAAGAAAGGACAGTATAAAAACGGTGCAAGAGATCCGAAAGGAAAGAAACAGTAACAGTGTGCAAAAGCATGAAAGAAGCGTGCAAGGGGCACAAGCAAGAGAAGGAAGAAAGGTCAGTGCAAGTGTGCACGGAAAATGTGAAAGAACATAGGAAATTGATGCAGGAAGCACCTGCAGTTAAAAAGTGCAAAAGGAAGCGAAAGTAACAAAGCAACAGAGGGGCTTTTACGAAAGTCTGATTCTACCCCACAAGAGGAAGATGTGCAGGAAAAGATAGTACATGAAAACAATTCACATCTTGACCAGCTGTTTTGTGTTTTGAACGCTGGAGGCCTGAGCTTGGGGAAGGGAACCCTGAGAGACCCATTGAAGAAACTGACTTTGTGTTTTGCATTCAAAGCTGAAATTGAAACATTTGCAGCTTGGTGAAGGGAACCCCAAGGAAATCAGACATTGGAGGTGTTTGAATTCCCCATAAGGGCCCTGTGGAGAAGGTTGTGCCAACAGCGCTGGTGAGTGAACCCCTCTTTGTGACATTGACCAAATTGATCGGGTGACCAGACCACCTGAAACCAACTTTGGTTTCGCCACTTTTGTTGAACCACTGTTTATCCTTTTTAAGAAACTCCCTATCACATTTTTGTACGTCGTGAGGACAAGAACAGGTTTAGACACAGACTTTTATTTTGGACTACTAGACGATGACGGCCATTAGAAACGTCCGTTAACGGAACCATCCTTTTAGAGTTAGGGCCACTCAGGCATTCCACCACCCTCCTCTCCTACCTCATCCCCTTTCCCGTTCTCATACACAACATTGCACGTGGTGGCATGAGCTCGATCCACGGTATAGTGTGCAGCAGGATAGAACAGTCTGGTACAAGAGAATGGGGAGGGAATATTGTTATTAAAGTGGTAATAAGGAATTGCTACAAAATGTTTTTCAAGGCTCCATCATGTCTGATATTGATTTCTGATGTTCGTGCTTGTCTTTAGGCGTGCACACGTTCCCAACTTTTCGATGTCCGTCTATGGCATCATCAAGGTATCATGAACTGAGGTGAAAGTAATTTACTTGTAGATTTTTGTGTGTGCTAATTTGTTTTGTTATTTGATACAGGGGAAGGACATGTACCTCATACTAGAGAATGACATGCTCAACTTGGTGGACCCCATGGATCGTTGTCTCCTTCACTCTCAGCCCATCGTGAGCATTCGTGTCTGGGGAGTCGGTCGGGACAATGGCCGGTGAGTTAAAAACAAATTCTCCTCATTTCTTTCAGTGAGAATTGGCCATGGTAAGTCTCATTAATAATGTCCTTAATTTGTCTGAAACTACTGACCGACTTTGGGAGGAAGGGGCACAACAGATGTCAGTGAAAAATGATTCCCTCCTCATTTAGATCCTTGCAAGTTTCCCTTGTGGGCATGTCTCAGGCTGCGAGGCTACCGGTCTGGAGACAGCTGTGTAGGGCAAGACCCATTTGTGTCAGCAAATTTAGCAGCTTTCTGCATATTTCATGCTTTATGAGGATGCCTCTGCATGACCAAGACGGTTTTCTGTGAAGAAATGCAGAACTGGATGGTGCAAGTCATCCTACTGCTGCAATCTTTCACAGTAAACTTACTACAGGTAGAAAAGGGTATTGATATTGATATTTGATTTGCATCACGCTCGTACACAAGTGTTTCAGAGCGTGAACATGTGATGATGAAGGTCTCCCTGTTAAGAAAAAGCCCACCAAAAATGTAGCAGCAGGAGAGGGTTAAGGCATAAAAAGAAAGCCCTGGTAAAGTGGTCCGTTCAGACCAGGCTGACCATTGGAACGATGTAGTGTGTCATACAGTACACTGCAAACATAGACCCACAGTGTCTCACGAAGGGCAAGATCGGGCCATAGATGGAACCTCAAAGTTGTGAAGCTTTGATTACTTGTAAGGGGGACTTTGCTGGTGGATTTTCCAAGGCGACTGATTCCTTTCTTCCCTCGTTTGATCTCGATATCTTTACCACCACTGCCATACAAATCTGATGCGCCACAGAGTCCCAAAAATGGTGAACCGGGGATCACTGTGTTCCTGGTGACATTTATCTGTGTTTGCCTAAAAATCAGATGTTCAACTGGTGTGCCCCTGCTTGGGAAATGTCCAAAATGAATGTGTTTTGAGGCAAGAGAGTGTGATCCTCATCAGAGATTTGCATACCGTAAGGCCCTGCAAGGAACCAGATTATTCTCTTGTATCTGGTATGAATCCATGGTCCTGATAATGGTAGTTAGCATCATGGTGGCAACACGTCACTGGAACTTTCACACGATTAATGGTCCCCCTTTCCCCCACCATGATAACATTATTATAATACACGCAACAGCCGCACCACTCCCTTCCCTAGACTTTCCCACCAGGTAGTTCCTTCTTTTTATTTTAACCTTCCTATAAAAAGCTGTGTTGATGGTGCTGTTGCCGCTGTCTTTTTTTCCTCAGTTGGTCTCCGGGCTTTTTACACAGGGATTAGTTGACATTATTTTCTCTGCTTCTGGGATGTCGTGGTTTGTGGTATACAACAGTGTGCCCAACTGTTCAAGCTGTATGGACTATGAAAGACGAGCAGACTTGGGGGAACTCGTCTTTATCCATTGGGGCATAGACGGCACTTGTGGTCAGATAGGCAGTAGATAGAGTTTGCCTTATTCATGTACAATCATGCAGCTGCTATCTGTGGGGTATGTTCTGTGCTTATTATTTGCAGTACCTCCCCACTCAAACTTCAGTAAAATCTACCAAGACGCTTGTAGATGTATATGACGCTAAGGTTGCTCACGTTTAAATGGGTCACTATCTCTGTATGTTCTCTACCCTATATGCAATGCATGCACAATTGTACAGACGTTTTGAAGTGGCATTTCGGGGATTAGATGTCCAGGTGCTGCTTCCATTTGATTCTCCGTTGGTTGAGAGGGCGCCTTTTTTTGGCCTACTTGGACGCGCAGACGTCTAGTGAGCTCTCCCATGGGCGCCTCCCCACTGCCCCTCCAGCATGTTGTGGGGGCTTCAGGGTCAGTGTAACTCCGTTGATATTGGTGCAGTTTGGAAAATGCCTTCTTTTCTAGCAGTTGGGTATGCTGATGCGCGCAGCTTATTTACGCTGCGTAGTGACGCGGCTGGGACGACTGTATACGCATCCCCTTGGTCCCTCAGCAGCATTCTCAAGTAAGTTTCCCCGCAGCCCACAGCGTGTGGCTTGCACATTGTAAAAGGAGAGCGGGTTTAACGCCTCATGAATAAAACATTCGCTTCTTCGGTTGCCTCATAAAATAAGGCCATTTTGCTTTTTTCCCTAAAGTCGACTCGTATTCTGCAGCCGCTCCCACTGCCTGGGACGTCGACGATCTTCGGGGGCATTTTGATGTGCTTCTGATGAGCAGCAAAAGTACATTAGCCCAAGTGCCCATGCATTACATTTGGAGAAACAGTAAAACGCTCTTTACTATAATCTCTATAAAAGTGTTTCGGGCTTTTGCTTTCCCGTTGCTTTCAACTCTTAAAGGGGATGGTGCTAGGCTCTGCTTGCCTCGGCAGCAAAGCCATCTAATGGTCATGTTTCAAACATAAAAACATGTCATTTCTAGAATGTCAAATGTTTGTAGGTTTGAAAAACACTCTGGATTGAGGGGCGGGGGGTGAAAATGGTCAATCGGGGAATGGGTCTAACTTCAATTGCCTGTAAAATACACCTAGCTAAAAGCGAGGTAGTCCGGAGATGGTACATTTACAAAATAGACAAGCTGCAATTTTCGAGAATGTTCCATAAAGTGAGGACTCGCATTCCATTTTTGAATACATTCTTACTTTAAAAAAAATCATAAAACGATGTTGAACTTTTTGATTAGGATGAGCTCTCAGCCAGGAAGCATCCTTACAGGGCAGGATCTTTTTATACCCATGACAACATCTTTTGATCTTGTAGCCAGATGTTCTCCCGTCCACAGATTCCAACACAACATCCCCATTCATCTGCTTCTTCCAACTCCCAGACTACGTTATTGTTCGAGGCATGAATCATTCTGTTGTACTTGGAGTGATGGTGGCAGTCATAATGAACACCAACCTCTTGACCTTGCCTATTCCCAGTGGACATCCTACCCACATGCAATACCCAGTCTGACGGAGACAACTCTTCTCCCATGTCTAGTCCAGCTTCACCACAGGAGCCCATTCACCTTCACGTGCCAAGTATATACATAATGGAATAAGAAACAGCGACCTCTCAGATATCCCGAGGGGAAAAGGGGACTGGTATGAGTCATGTTAGGAAAAGAGAAGGGATTGTCAGTCTGCTTGATAGCCTCTTTCGAAGAGCATACCATCATCTTCATATTTTTCCCTCTTTGCATATATGGCGATTATTATAGTTGTATACGCCCCGTGGAACACCCTGTACCATGCCCCCCCCCAGTACCTGAAGAGACGACACACAAGTCTGACTGTTACGGGCTTCCGGCGGCTACTACGTCGCACCGGCTCCCCTTTATTCTCTGCGCATGCGCAGCCCTCGTTGTGGCTCGCGCATGCCTGCGGTATACATTACTGCGTAACATTCCTCCTTTTTTATAAAGAACAAACAGAATGATACAACACAACATAAACTGCGCAAACGGGGCACATACATTAATGCAACATTTGTAATACGTTCACGGACCCAACATGGGCCATTACCGCCCTCCCTGGGCATCAAGGATCAGGGTCCATTATGAAATCACGGAACCTGGCTGGGCACCTGCGACCTTCCCGACTTGGATACCTTCTGCCCTCATTCCTGGACTGATGAGGAGAGTCGGTGGATGCCAGGCTTTCTCAATCTTCGCTGGTTCCGGGCATCGGAACAGCAGGCTGAGTCATGGATTCATCTGCAGCGGGGTTGTCCTTGGTGGATCTGGTGTCTTTCTTGAAGTAACATGAGTTCCTCGTGACATTCCTTTTATGATCTGCTGCGGTCACCATAGACCCCTTGACGTGGGTCACGCCCATGGGACTGGGCTCATACGTGAGAGAGTGTTTTCCTTACGCGTGCCTGTTGTGCACTAGGACGGTGTCCCCGACAGTGATGTTCGGTTGCTGGAGGTGCCCCCTGACATTTTCGCGCTCATTGTTCATCTGTTGCTCCTCTGATACCTTCTGGTCGTCAATGGTCCCCGGGTCGCGCCTTTCCACCTCTTTTATAAGTCCCCTGGGGCACCGATTGAATAGCGCTTCTGCTGGGGCCACGCCTGGAGACTGATGGGGCATGGTGTGGTATTCACAGAGAAACTGATATAGGTTCCGTCGTAGCTCACCCCTTTGGCCTTCAGTGATTCTGAATATCTTGTTCAGGGTGCGCAGAAAGTGCTAGGCTTCCCCGTTAGCCCTGGGCCACAGTGGTGTCACTTTCCGGTGAATTGTTCCGCACTTCTCCATGTATTGAGCAAACTGTTGGCCTTGGAATGTGGGTCTATTGTCTGAACAGAGCTCAAAGGGAAAACCATGCGTGGTGAATATTCAATCCAGAGCTTGAATGGTGTGATCACTGGTGGTAGATTCGACCAGCTCGATCTCCGGATACCAGGACCATTGGTCGATTACTGCCAGGAAGTATGTTCCTCTCCCCGTGGAACCGAAATCGGCATGCACTGTGC